>NC_133830.1:19971607-20287142 GCF_047830755.1 Zonotrichia albicollis
ACTCAGCTGGGGCTTAAGCCATTATTGGCTTTTCCTCCTTCTCAAGACAAAGTCACAGAAAAACTCATATTATTTTGAACTTTTAAGGAGTTCCAATGTGTTATACACTTATACTTTTTATTAATGGTAATTTTTAATTTAAAATTTAAATTTTCCAAGGGCAGCATTAGTTTTTATTATTTTGATTAGCTGGAAAATACTCCATTATATGTACCTTTGTACTTACACTCTATTCTGTGCTTTTCCATTTCTTGAACTTCTGCAATTGATTCCCTCAAATCATCTGTAAACTTCTTCCTGTCCTGAGGATTTGGTGCATTGAAATTTATGAGTACTTTGATATCTGCTCCTGGAACAGCTGACGTGAGCCGAATGCCATTGGGATAATCTGAAAGAAGAAGGCAAGGAAAACTAAGCTCTGATTATTACAATCACTTTTCTTTTAACAAAAATACCCACCAAAACTGAAAGCTTTTAGTAATATTACCACAGAGGATACAAAGTCAGAGAAACAGAAGTCTGACAGCACAAAATTAGAATAAAAATCCCTGAGGTACATTGGAACAGCTTAACTGTCAAATACTGAACAAATATTGAGAGATATCTTTATGTAGGCACTACCCTTAAGGTACAATATGCAATATATATCAAAAACAGTAGGAAAAAAAGCAAAAAGGGGATAATTTTTTGTTCCCATGACCTACCTTACCCACTTGTGACCAAAGTTTTGCTAAGTGTAAAGGCTATTTGAAGGCATTTCAAATGCTACAAATTGTCTTTTAACTCACCATTTGCAAGAAGACAAACACACAAACAGGTACACATTTAGTATTGCCTATTGAATTGTGCTCCATGTACATCCTACTTTGCTTTTTTTTTAAATAAAATTAAAAGTACCTGTGAAGTCATACATTGAAGAAGTAAAAGGACTGATTTGGTTTTTTCACCCTTCTTTTGACCCATATAATGGACTTTTAATAATAAAAGGCAGATATTTCAGGAAACTGTCTTTGCCTCTTTTCTAGGTGTACTTCTGAAATTTTAACAGCTGGTCAAAAATATCTCCTGGTTGAGACAGAAGGTTCATTTACAGCAAGATACTCAGAATGAAAGTATGTTCTGCTGCAGAAAACAAATCAGTCCTTGCTTGAAGCACACACCTGGAGCAATGGGGTGTCAGCAAACCTCAACCTGTGCATTTTAACACAATGTTTTCTTTTACTCAGCTGCCTTGCCGTCTGGGTTTGCTAAAGCTCTCAAATATTTATTCAGTATTTGAGCCCAAGCTCAAGGGCTGCCATGTACTAAAACCTCTCTCAAGAGCCAGCAGATGAAGTGAGGCACTCCCCTCTCTCAAAGCCCTGAGGTTTCAACAAGACTTCAATTGTTGAGAAACCAGTGCACGTGCTTGGCTTTTTTAGGGGACCTTCCCTTTGGCTTTTTTAGGGTACCTGAACTCCCAGATCAAAGCTGCAACTAAAAGTGCAGCAGGTCCATTTACAATCCTCAGGGAAAACAGAGCAACTGCCCTGAGGCTCAAATGGTCCTGAGGGGAAGGAGGGAGGAAGGATTTGGGAGTTTTGCTGGGGTTTGCTGTCAGCACCTCACACAGAAGAACAGCCAAAAGGTCCCAGTGCTGGGCAGGCTCAGGTGGGATGTTGGGAACACTGGCACAGGGAATGCAGCAAGCAGCTCTGCACCACTCCAGGGGAAAGAATAAAAACGTTTACAAAACCAACAAGGAAATCTGGCAAGCCCAAAGTCACCAGGGCTGCCACCACACATGAGCCAAGAAAGAATTTCCATGTAACAAACACATGGATTTTATTACCAGAGGGACTTCTCTGCACTGTATTCATCCAGTATCAGGGAACCCTCACATCAGTATTTCTTGGTTGCAGTCACACTCTCTCCTCAGTGATCTGCTCCCCCTCTATATTTTGTTAGTAATTTTGACTGAAAATGGAAAATACACTTCCCATATGGCCTATTTATTTACTAGAGATATGTGACATTGTTTTCCCTTTTGCAGCTCATCCATCCCTCAACATAATTGACTTCTATCATTAAAAGTCAATTTTTCTATCACCAGTGCCACTCATTTGTTCAACCTCACCAGCAGCCAAACCAATATTTTTGTTGCTTCTGTTTTAGCAACACTGACTTTTATTCCCTTGAAACCAGGGAACAGCTGCTCCACACAGAGTTACTGATGGCTCTGGACAAAACAGCCCAAAGCTTGCTGGGGACAGGGGAAACAAAGAATACTGAATTTTACAAATCAAAGGGGACAAATACTTCTCTTTCCCAACTGGAAAATTGTGCATCCCACCTGAGAGGCAGTCTAATATGCCAATATTAGAGTGCACTCTGTTCACTGATTCACTGCAGTGAATTCAGAAGCCCTCCTGAAGTGCCTCAGTTAAAATGCCTCCAGTTCCCTGGCAGGAATCCAATCCTTTACTTCTTGTTTCACTACAGATATTTTTAAATTTATTTGATTAGTGTTTCTACTTATCATGCTTTATTTTCAAAATGTATTTTATTTAACATGGCATCAGAGAATTATAAATCTTTCTATTTTTAGTAGCATCCAGGATAGATGTATTTGGCCTTCCCCTCCAAAACTGAATTTTATATCATATAATGTGCTCACAAGAGAGAGAGAATGCATGTGTAAGCACAGAAAGGATCTGTGAGCTACAGAGCTGCTGTGAGCTCTGCAAAACCTTCCCTTTGCACTCTCCAGAGGCTTGCAGTAACAGCAGTGGATTTTTAGGGAGCCCATTCTCAAGGACAAATTAAAACGAAGAACCTTCCACGACAGAACAGCACAGGAACAGCTCACACTGGGCTGTACCCAATTTATCAGGGTGAAGGTTTGGTCACAAACCATGAATTCAGTCAGGCTGTGTCCCTATGTACCATACCAACAACTCTGCTCTGCTGTCACTACTGATGCTGTATTTGGGTTAGAAACAGGATTTTAGCAAATTATTTGGGTTTTTGTCTGCTAAGAAGCACTGAAGATAAAAAGAATATTGGACTGACGCAGATTGTAAGAGACATAAACAAAAGGTGTCAGAAAATGAAAGCTTATGTTTTATATTTAAATTTGAGGTAGTATATATTATCTAGGCAAAGTTAAGCCATAAATCAGGAAAATAAATTAAATAGTGTTTTGAATTACAGATACCATTATAAGAGTCATTATTTATTATCACTCAGTTCCAGCTAATAGTACCACTGACTCAGCAACAGATGGTTTTTTTTTCTTGGCAATCCTTTTATGCTTTACAAGTAATCACAAACACATTTGGGGAGATTTGGCTCCTGACTACAACCAAAAAACTCTGGTTTATATACTGACAGCATCTTGTTTTAAATGTCAGAACAAAGTTAAATCCAGAGCAATTTTATTCCTAAACTCAGGATCAAGTCCTGTCCATCCCTTTCACTCACACCATTTTTGTTTTATTTATGAACAAAGTGGTCTTCTAAAAAGAGAGGAAATACTTACACTGGTTCTCAAAGAGAAGAACTTGCATTCCATAGAGGGAGAAGGACTGTCGAAAACTGTACGTAACAGAGTTCTTCTTCTTCTGAAAAATCTTGGTCACCTGAAAGGGATCAGAGAAACAAAGTGAAACACTCATTCTACCAAATGTGCCTGTGGAAAATTATTGCTCTGAAGAATTAGCATAAAAGAAAACATTTTATTTAAAAGAAAGTTATAAATCTGTCAGAAAAAATGAACTTATCAGTTTTCCCCTTTTTTTTTAATGCAACTGATGTATTTAAACTCCTGCTACTGAAAAAACCAAAGCTCTGCAGCATCATCTCTCTAAAGCAGAAGGGTTGATATTTTATCCAGAACATTTGTGTTCTCTCTCCTCCAGAACTCTACTTTTTCAAATTCCAAAACCTTTGGAATACTTTGGATGCATCCTTTCTGTGCTAGCAAAAAATGAAAATACATTTAAGTTATCCTTAAACCCCCCAAATTTAGGTGCTACCAGACTGACATATTTGGTCTATATTGTTCCCCAAACAGTTTCATAGAACTACTGATATCTGAGTGAGTAATAAAAAATAGCAGAAAACAATGTTCCATCAGTTTCCACTCAAGCTCCCACTGACAACTCCTAGGTGATACTCAGAAGCAAAAGGATTAATGTTTTGTATTTAATTCCTGGTTTTAAGGTCTGCAGGTAGGCAAAAAAAAAACCAAAAACCACACAGAGCAAAACTGTGTAGATGAGATGTGCCTCTTCCCTAACAAAATATGAAATATTTGCTGTAGTTCTCAGTTTTCAGGTAACAGCCAAGTGCATTCCAAATGGAGTGCAACAAATTTTCCCATTTTTAAGAGTAACTCAACCAAATAATTCCAAGCTGTCCTGAGTTCTGTGTGTCTGCTTTTCAAAAGACTGGGTCAAGTTAAAGTCTGTGAAGGTAAATGCACACTAAAAAGTAAAGTCAACTGTAAAATCTATTTCAACAGAGCCTATTCCTGTTTCAATGCACAAACAGGTCTGGTTCACAGAACATCTGGGGAACACAAAGTAGGATGTAATTTTGGTTTTCCACAAGCACCTTGAACTCATTATTCATGGAATAAATAATGTCTCTGTTTATCCTTTAGGACAATGGGTGAACTGGAGGTGAGGTTTTTTTCTCTGTAATAAAAGCTACTGCATCAAATACCTTCTTGCAGAGTGTAGCCATTAATGAAAGACTTCAGTTTAAAACCAAATTATACAGAATTTTTAAAATTAAGATACAAATCTCTTAATCATCCCAGGATTGTTGGAATAGAGGATAACAGATATTTGTTTTTAGGAATGCTCATGTACTTAATTGCCAGTGATTTCATGGAGATAGGATTTCTGAATACCTCATTCTGTCTGCCTGGAAATACATACCACGAGAAGATCATTAAATAAAAATATTTCTCGTTGGTGCAATCCAAGCTTCTGAGGTTTATTTGGATCTGGAACTTCAAACAGCCTACAGTAGCAAACAAGCCTCCGGTGGGGGAGAGAGAGCACCTGCAATAATACAAAAATTCACGGTTCATATAACAACTTCTAGCCAAGAAAGAGCATTTTTATACACAGAATCTTTTTTCCTTAACACTTCAAATATTTTTACCTCTAAGTCCATTAGAGCTTTTCATCAAAGGACCAACAACAGGAACATAAAGAATTTATGCCACAAACTTGCAGGACATTCAAACTTCATCAAAGTTCCCTCCATGAGCATTTTTATCATCATTAGAAGATAGGATGCAAAGCAGGTTTAGCTTTTGTGAGATGCTGTGAGTTACTTTTTGTCAGTCACCAAATTAATTCAATTTGCTCATTCCCTAATACCAAGAAAATGGTGACATCAGGACAAAGCAAATGCATTTTCAATCTGTCTTATTTTCTCAAGCCAGCAAGAAAATCAAGACTGAGTTTCCATTTTCTTATTGGAAATGTCTGCTGAAGGTGTCTCTGAAGCTGACAAGTGAGACTTAATTTCTTTCAAATGCAATTATGCGATCTTGTTAACACCACCTAAAAAAATCCATAAACTGGTGCATTATAAGAACAGTTTATCTTTATTACTGACCATGCCTATAACTTAAATCTGGAATCAATATTTTCAATGTTCATCTACCATTCAGAAGTGAACTTTAACTGGCAGTATCTTTCCAGAGTATCATTTAATTCTCAAATGGACCAGAAAGAATAAACACACAGCTCAGGTGGGAAGGGGAGGTGCAAACTGTGATTTTAATTATTTGTTTATTCCTTACTGGCTGATTTCTTCAGTGATGATAATATTTCAAATAAATAAAAAGTGTACTAAAAAGGTCTAGAAGACCCTTGGCAATAAATTAAGTAGCCTCTGGGAAATAAATTTTTAAGAAAATCTTTATACTTTGGAGAGTTTTTACTAAAACACAACAAAAATTTTGCCTGAAAGAACATCAGTAATTAAAAATTTTATTTTTAAATTGTAACAAAATGCCTTGTTTCCAGTTTAGGAAAATGCTGCCAGTTACAATGACTTTAAATTTTGAAGGAGTAGGAGAGAAATACCTACACAACCAAGTCCATGGTGCAGAGATCCAATCTACAGTAGAAAGACACATACAAGTTGATTAAACTTCAGAGAAACACAGAACTGTATCATAGCAAGTAAATACGGCACGCTCTGACTATGACTAAATGCCTATAAAGTAAAAACAAATAGAGCTATCAATAAAGACTCTTGCCTGTTCCCCTAAATTCCTTGCACACAGTTAAAAAGTCTCCCACAGAAGAATCCTTCAAGCTAGGACTTCACCAAGGGCATTGTTTTCTTAATCCCATTTAATTTACAAGGTCAGGATTAGTTTTAGGATTTGAATTGCCACATGTCTGAATAAAAAGAGAAACATGGAAAGAAAACATCTCCCACAGAAGCCTATATATAAACTTAAATCCCCAATTACAGAAACAAAGTTTCATATTAAGTGCATGAATAATGACTTTAGAATATTTATTTCCCTTCCTCTCAAAAGCAGATACAAGCTTTTATAAAAATTTTGCTTTCTTTCCTCTGTTTCTTCAAAGAGATCTCCTCAGCACATTCTTTACTGGAAACAGACCAAAATTAGATTTTTGGTGGGGTCCCTCATTCCCTTCCCCTGACTAAGGCCTGTCTGAGAAGAGATTACAGTTCAAAGCCCTTTAAGTATAATAGGGAGAATCTTGAGATCCAGGAGGAAAAATGCTGTGGCCTTTTTTTTTTCTCTCCTTTTCCAAGAGATGCTTTTATAGAGCAAGACTCATTTATATAGCAAAATATTTCAGGACTTTTCCCACAACAATCATATCTTTGGATGCTCAAACCCAGCACCAGAATCCCTGGGACCTAAATTCAGATATGTCCTGCGATAAAATGACCCCATCCATGTTCCCTTACAAATCCCAGGTCATGGAGGAAGCTGAGCAGGTGACAAAGATGCTGATGTGAACAGAACTTCTCTGTTACTCTTGTAAATTATGGAGCTCTAACTGACAGTGCGCATTTTGAAATACAGTTCTCTACAATAGCACATTACCAAAGCACTTTGATTCTTTAGAAATAAACAAGAGAACTGCCTAAAATGTAGGTAGTTCATAATTGTAAACCTTCACAATAAAGGGTTTTAAGACTCCTAACATCATCATGTCACCCATGACTGCAAAACCAAAATTCATGTGCATGGACACTCCAGAATTTAAGTCAGCCTTACGGGGAATGATTGTGACAGTTCCTGCCCTTTGCCATTTGGGGGCCAGTCTGTAGTGGGGAGCAGCCCAGCTCTGGTGCCCTGCCCTGCCCTCCCCGTGGCACAGCACAGGGCACTCACCGGTTTCTTGCCCACGATGAGCTTCTCCACCTTCTGCACCTGGGACACGTGGTCCTCGTTGGTCTTCAGCTCGCGCTTGCGGATGCGCTCGTAGATCCCGATCAGCATCTCCCGCGGGATGTCCTCGCCATCATCCACCCCTGCAGGGTAAGCTGCTGTTAGCAGGGAGGAGAAAATCCTGCCCTCCCAGTGCTGCCTGCCTGCCTGGATGTTTGTGCTGCTTTCTGCCAGCTGCCAGCCAGCTCCTCCTGTGCTGCCTCAGCCACGCAGAAGAAGGGGTGTGAACGTGATTTAAACACTGATTTTGGTCCAAAAGCTCACTGCCCACACACCAAGACATTGATGGAGATCATCCAGGTTTGGGGATTTTTTGTTTTAAAACTCCCTTCTAAAACTAAGACATAAAAAGGCTGATTTCCTAAAGTGTTGGGGAAGATGAAACAGAAAAGCCTTATAAATATGATTGTCTGGCAAAAGATTTTGAGAATATAGATGCTATAAGTGAGATTGAAATGAAAGCAAGCTTTGAGATACTTTAGTTACTGAACAACTGGAAAACAATGGTGTGGTCAGCTGAAAGTGATCTCCTTTGGATGGAACAACACCCTCTGCTTGCAGACAGGCCCAAGGGTCAGAGCAGACCCTACAGCTTGGTAGAAGGGGTCAAAAGAGGAGTTTTTAGGGTTTAAAATGTAACCCAGTATGGTAATGTAATGATTCTTATAGGCTGTATGTAAATGCTGTAGGATTTGTATCTTGTACTGGATTGGTTAGTGAGAATCAGAATATTCAACACAGGAGAAGATTTATTGTGTTGGAACGGGAACCTCGCTCTCTTATACTTTTACTCTCTTACCATTTTACGCTTTTACCGTTTTTACTCCCTTACTCTCTCACCCTCTCTCCCCCTCTCTTCTCTCGGGCCTGCTCTATCTGTGGCTGCAGCTCCAGCAGGGCCCTGCACCCAGGCCCTGTGCAATGAACCCCAAGTTCCAAGCCCTGGATTCAGAGATCTCTCATCTCAGTCCATCCCCACTGTCCTATCCCCCGACACTCCAACACTAAAGGATTTTTTTTTTCTTTCACACCTCTGTTTGGTATTAAAGCTACAATGAGTTAAATTCCTTTTCAGACACTAAAGTCTCCATATGACATTCTCCTAGGAATAAACTCCTGGGAGGAAGCAGAAGAATAATCTCATTTTGCCTCTGTCTCTTACTCAAGATTCATGAAATAATTTCCTATGTGAGAACCGTATGAATGCATTATAATTATTTAGTCAATATTTCATTTATGGTTTCAAAAAGAACTAGTTTAATCTGGACAAAATAGCCCAGATCCAATATTATTGTTTAGCACTGTGTGATCATCATTGGCATGGCAATCTAACAAATGCCACACCAATGGCATGAATGCTTGATCCTGAATTTTTAATAGCAATGGAAGGAGTCCAATTTCACTAAGTGACTTAAAGTTGGGTTTTCTGGGGACAGAGAGATGCATGTCTCCTTTTTAAACAGGTTTTAAAGCAATAAACTCTTATCTCACCTTCAGAAGCAAAGATAGAATACTTTGTCACCCCAGTGCAACAACGACTTCCATAAAAAATACAGTGATAAAATACAATTTGTTTGCAGATAGAAGCAAGCAAAACCCCCTCTGTTCTATGCCACATGGCCAAGCTTTCCACAGCCCACCCTTTGTGATGCAGTGATTTACTGCAGCAAGGCAGCCTGTTACAGAAATGGCTGCAGTAACAAGAACTGCTGGCATGCATTGCTGCAGTTCAGACAGAATGTGCTGTGGCTAACTCACAAATGTAACTGCAGCATTACGCCAAGTGATGCACATCAGGCCTTTGGAGTATTTGTGGATTTTACAAGAAAATCTCAGCACTAACTTAAACTTTGCTAAGCTGGAACATCTGCTAAGCACAGGTTGTTCACTACTGCCTTATATAAATCTCAGGGAATAAAATCACCAACCAGGACTTACACTTTCAAGATCTGAAATTCCAGAACACCAAAAGTATTTTCGTTTTACTGCTCCTAAAATGAGAGGTCCTGACAATACATCCATCCACTCAAGAGAGACAAGATAAAAATGACAAAATATGACACAATTAATTCTGGTTTGCCATTACAGAAATGACTGAAGTCTGTCCAAATGGCAGCCAGGTGACAGCAGCGTGAGGTTGTTCCCAAAAAACACAGAGTGTCCCTGCAGGGCCAGTGACAGGGAGAAGATTTGAGGAG
This sequence comes from Zonotrichia albicollis, assembly GCF_047830755.1. Classification (NCBI taxonomy): domain Eukaryota; kingdom Metazoa; phylum Chordata; class Aves; order Passeriformes; family Passerellidae; genus Zonotrichia; species Zonotrichia albicollis. The sequence continues at coordinate 19,981,250 of NC_133830.1, forward strand.
CTTTGCCCTGAGGGTCTCTTACCCCTGAGGTTCTTGATGAAGTCCTCCAGCTTCATCTTGCGCTCGGGTTTGACGTTGGGGCTGTACATGTCGGTGTTGAGCAGGATGATGGCGAAGGCCAGGATGAAGATGGTGTCGGGGTTGCGGAACTGCCGCACCACGCCCGGGTTGCAGATGCAGTAACGCTGGCTGGGAACACCAGGGAGGCCGTCAGGGCTGGGAGGCACCGCCCACACGCACAAATAACCCACCTGCTGCACTCCAGACACAGCTTTAGCTTTCCATCCACAGCTTTTCCTAAGGCAGCCCTTGAACGTGCAAGGAGTTTGGTTCTCCTTAACTGTAACTTCACTTACTACAGTAACTCCTGTATCCCATTTTTTTCAGTGATTAATACCCCAATAGCAGCTAAGAACACAGCATTGATTTTGGCTTACTGCCATGTGGTGATTTCCAACTTATCCTGCCCTGGATACACCTCTGTCAGTACTGATAAGTGACTCCTCTTTCTCCCACTGTTGTTGAAGTATTTAATGAAGAGTCAGGAGTATACATTGTTTATTGTATATATACCCTAGAAAGTACATGGGCTTTTAATTCCGCTCATATAAACTACTAAATCCAAATATATTCTTAAAGATGTTCAAAAATCCTCGAGTATCTTTTCAACTGATGCCAGAAAGAACTTCTGAGCAAGTTCTATTAATACAAATGCCAGACGTGAACACCACCAGCAAATGAAACTTCCTATTCCATACTTGGCAACCTCCCTCCCCAAACAAGACATGTTTGAAAGTGTTTGTACCTCATGATGACGCTGACAATAATCAGGAAAGGGACTTGGATAAGCCCAGGTTCCCCAGTTCTGCAGTCTGACTGCAAAGCAGCAGATTTCTGGGGACTGAGGGATTTATTTCACATCCTACCTAAAAGCTTCAATGAGCCGCTCCACCTTCTGGGCTTCTCCTTGGACACGGATGTGGGCCTGAAATTTCCTGAGTGCTTCATCCAGCTCCATTGTGGAGAAGTCCATCTCATCCACCACACAGCTAAGAGAAAAACAGAGTCACATCGTGTCTCTTCATTTCTAACAACACAGTACCAAAGGGAACATTTTGAAACAGAAAAAACTTTTCAATTTCCCATCTGACAGAGATTCTTGGAATTGTTTTTCAAACTTTCAGCAGCAATTGCAATAATTGCAGGTAAGCTGTGAAGGGAGGTTGAAAATAACAGATCAATGAGAATGTGCACATGTGAGCAGACCCTTGTGTTTTTTAACTGAAGAGCCACAGGAATGACAAATGTCTGATCATTGTAAGTGATGTACCACTGCCACACATAATTATTAGTTCTGTGCTTCCAGGCCAATCAACTATCACAATGCCTCCAACAATAATAAATAGTTTATACTGCTCAAAATATCATATCTCAGACAGCCTGCAGCAGGCACAATAATCTGTACCAAATGGCTCTGTGTCTAGGAACATTCTTAATTGCAGAGAGAAAAAATAACCTTGTTTGGATACTCTTCTATTATTACTGTAATTCTCATCTCCCCATCATTTGCCGTGACTTTCAGTTAACATTTATGGAGAAATAATTATTTTCTTGCTCTGAAAATACAGTGCTGACAAAAAATAAAAGGGAACCATTTTAATACAATCAGCCACATGAGCTATGTCATTCTAATACTTTGTTTAAAGACTGCTTTAAAATCAGAGGCTTATAAATTCCCTTTAAGCTTAGCTTTTAGTTTTGAAATGACCAGACATGAATCACTGCAAGCAACAGCGCTGTAATGCAGAAACCACAGAAAGCACCATCCACTTTTAAAAGGTTTCTCTTAAATGTATAGATATAAAATGACAAATTGCAGAAGCTCATATTTTTCTTCCAGTAACACTGTAGCTAATGTAGATTAACAGCAAGCTATTTATTCCCTGTGCTGTTGTATTGCACTAAACAGGTATTTGGTTTGTGTCCTGACAGGGATTCTTACACCTTGCTTTTACTATTTTTCCTTTTATGCTAAAGCACAATGAAACAACGAGCCTGGCATTTCTCACACCCTTTCCAATCCTCACCTAAACTTTATTATCAGTTCTGCAATAATGCTCACAGGCTTCCCATTATTGCAAGTTCTGTTAGAACGTCAAAAGCCCTTTTCCCATTCCTGGTGTAAATGGTGTTTTCCCGTTCCAAGGTGTGAAGCACATGTGCAGCCTCCAAATGAAGCAATTAGCGCAATTAAGGAGGGGAATGAAACAGCGTTGCTGTGGCCTGCAGGCAGCAGGGGGGGCAGGGCTCGCCCTTGCCCGCACAATACTCACTCCAGCACGTCCCTGTTGAACTGCTTCTGCCGATTGCCCAGGAACTCCCCGATCATCTGCCGGCTGAGCCCCTTCCTCTGCAGCAGGAAATGCGCCACCCCCACGGGCGTGTCGGGCACGAAGCCGCGCTCGATCAGGTACTGCACTCCCTTCTCGGGTTTTCTGGGGACAAATGACAGTGCAAGAGTCTGACTTCCCTTCCATTCCTCCTGAGCACATCTGCTTCAAATTCCACACCAGTTCTGTCAGTGGTGGTGAATATATTCAATCCCTTGTAACCAATGTCCCAGCAGGATGGGCTGGTGGAGCTGCAGGAATGAATGCCCAGCTGAATGCATTGCTCACTGCTAAGAGCTGACAGCTTTGAGACACATCTTTGCCTGTTTTCACACATTCCCTGCTCCAGAACCCTCCCAGGGAGAACCTTTGGAAGCAAACAGCCTCCCTGGCCAGTGAAACAAAGCCCAACACCAGTACTAAAAGCTCCTGTTGCTGGGAGAGAGGCACAAACTGAATTGAAAAGCTGCTGCTGAAAAACAAGAAACAAGGAGATCTCCTGACCTCCCCCCTGCCTGCTGGCAAAAGTGAAACTTAATGAATAAAAACATCTGAAGTGGTGTCACTTGCAAGCTGAGAGAACAAAAAATAAGGGGGAAGACTACAGCCAGTCAAGCAAAAAAACTCAAAAATGGTGTAACTCTCATCTAATAGAGACTTTTAGTTCCTTCCTTTAACACATCCACTGCCCCAGATTTCCCTCCCTCAGACAAGCACCTTCCCAGTTTCTGCAGTGTTTTACATCTCTTTACACAGCTCCAGATTTAGCTGCAACCATTTTCACATCCCAAAACAAAGCAAACCAAAGTAATTTATTTTAACTTATTAAAAAGTGTGTGCTGAGGAGGAGGGTTGAGACAGAGCTGGCAATAAAAGATTTTGCTTATAAAGCCAAATGCTGCTTTTATGCTCAAGTGCTGCAAAATCCCCCTCACAGCACACACTGTGCACTGCATCATCCAGCAGTGCAACACAGCAGAAAACCATCATTGCTTTTAAAAATATTCAAGGAGAATCTTTACAGAACCAGTAATTCCATCAGCAGCTTTATTTTGTGTGGAATTATGCTATAATGTCCACCTGTAAGAGTGGGTGGTTTGCAGCTGGCTGGCTTGCTGGATGACCTAAAAGATATTTCCTTTAAGGCAAGCAAAATCAATCAGAGAGGACAAGGTGACCGTGCTATTTTTATACAAGGTTGATCACACAACCATAACCCTTCCCCAGGGTTTTAATTGCAAATAACATTGCTAAATACATCATCATTCAGTTCTCCTACTCTTTTACATTCCATTATTATACACTTAATACCCTATTAAGAATTAGGCAGATCAGAGAAATATATATAATTTAATCAAAAGGGAGTTCTCAAATCTCAATTTCTTGCATCAGGCTTTGTGGCTCTTTTCATCTGAAATAAGATTACACACACGGTCATCTTCTAAAACTAATCTCCTTCATCCTAAAAAGTCCTTTTTCTGTAAGTAATGTAATTGCTATGTTCATATGCTTTTAAACTGTATTTCAGAACCCTTAATCTTTCTAAATTTAAATTCAAGCACCCAGCAAAAACAGGAACAGTTTTCTCCATCCCCTTGTTAGTGAGCTGCATTTGTCCAGTAAATTCAGAGAGATGCAAACCCAGGAGAGCTCCTTTCCAGTGACTGTCAAAGTGGAAAACAGCACTCAAAACCCACAGCTTCATCCAAATATCGCCTTCCCCTGACAGATACAAAATGCTGGATCATTACTTACTGTACTAAAAACCAATTTGAATTCCTAACACGTGTATAAGCCTGAACATTTAAAATTATCACAAAGAGAAAATAATTTCTTTTTCATCAGCCCCTCTCTGGTTGTATAATTTTAAGTAAGTCTGGGTTTGCTTTGCCCAGAAGCTTTGCCCTGGTTTGGTAATATGAAGTCACGTGATTCAAATACCCTTCAAACCAGGCCAGGTGAGTGTCCAAAACAGAGTTAAAAATCCATTTACTAAACACTGGAAGCCAAGAGCTCTTTTCCCATCAATGCTGGAGTGAAATATCAGGGAGTTTTGCAGTCTGGGATTATTTGAAAGCAGTCTAGGATTATTTAAAATACTCCAGTTTGTTACAAAAGCTGTAACCTGGCAGCAGCAACATGAAAATAACACCTGAAGCCCCAGGCTGCAGGAATGAAGGCTGCTCCTCCCCTGTTTGATCAATCACTGGTAAGGCAGGCAGGCTCAGGGTTTATTGTTGTTTAAGCTCCTTCCCACCTCCCACCAGGAGGGACATTATCCTGTTCACCAGGAAAAGTACTTACCAGAAAATGATGACTCTTCCAGAGTGTTCTGAAGTGCTGTATTTCCAAGGAAAATTTACTTCAAAAGTGAAGTTAACAATAGGTTCAGAGAAAAATGTACTCAAGGGGGCCTTCCCTTCTGCTTTTAACATAAGCAGCATTTTGTCTCCTTTCAAAGACAGAGAAACTGAAGAACTAAATAGGATAATGGAAATTTAAGTCACCTCCAACACCAGAAATTTCAAACACCACCAAGTCTGAAGGAGTTGCTCCCTAAACGCACAGGAGGATGTGATGGTTGTGGTGCTGATCTCCAGCAAAGCACCAAACCTGGTTTGCTCCTTCCCAAGGTGTTTGTTCCCAGCAGGGAGCTGCCAGGCTGTGGGGGGCCCAGGTGTGAGCACCAGCAGCAGCCAGGGGTTCTCTCCTGGCATGCTGTGGTGTGTTCTTAAGTTTGTTAGTTTGCTCCCCCCATTTTCTGTATTAAACAGTTTCTCCCTTTCCCAAGACTTCCTGCTGCTACCCTGCCAGTTAGGTTGCTATGGAAATGAAACTGCTCCTCCCCTGGTTTCTCTTATAAAGTGAAAGTGCCTCCTCCTTGGGCTCAGTCAATCACCCCTTTTCTCCTCCCAGGTTTCAAGAATTTTCTTTTCTCTGGGAGTTATGGTTGGCTGTAGCCCCGGAGCCCCTCCTATGATTTATAACAGTTGGTTACTTTGGTATATCAGTTATGTTTCGTACCTCCAAATATGTATTTCTATTGGATAGCCGGGTTTCCCTGCCTTCTTCCCCCCTTTTCCCTTAAAACCCTCTCCCGCCCCCTGTTCGGGGCCATTTGCTGGGTGTTTCCCCTCCTTGTTGGTTCTTCTGTAATAAACCGACAGTTTACCCCCAGCAAGTGGTCGCCTCCTAATTCGTCTCTCACCGCGCTGCTCCGAGCTATCACCCAGCTCAGCCCGAGGCCAAGACGCCGAGGGGGGCTGTTTTCTGATGCGCAGGGGCCCTGGCCTTCGCCCCTCACCAGATAGCCGGATTCCAGGGCCGTGGGTGCCCCCGCGCACTGGCAAACCCAGCAGTTCCAAACGGAACAAACCTTCCCGCTCACCCGAGCCTGACTGGATGCAGCAGGGAGGGCACACGAGGGCCAGGATGGAACAGGACAGCACACCTGGATAAGTGATCCTCCTTTCTGTCTGCTCAGGGCTGGGCAGAGGCTGTTTTGTACTTACAACTAAGAGTCTTTTGTGATTAGGAAAATTCCCACTGATGGCTTGTTAATTACACAGACCAATAACAGACGAGATAAGAAATCTATAAATAGCAATGGAGGAAGCAGCAGAAGCAGAGCAGTTATTTTCAGATTTGAATACATTAACTAATATCAAAATAAACCCTCTAACATGAGCACCTTGCATAGCTGATGATGTAGTTATTTACAGAACTTTTGATATTTACAAGGTTGCTTCCAAAATAAGTTTAAAAAGGTCTTCTGTATCAAAAAAACCCAACAAAACAACCTAAATGAAACAACCAACCAAAAAAGAAATCACAAGGATCTACTGAAAGAAGAAGAAAAAATCAACACCAGAAGATGTGCAAAATTTTTTCATTAAATTCTCAGAAGTTGATCAAAGGACTAAGGGTCTTGCCAGAAACTGATTAATAACAAGACATTTAGGCTAGTTTAAAGTGATTTCTATGGGAAATAAAATGATGGAAGGATTAATGCAAACTTTAAAATAACAGATCAAGCCAGTATATTTTAAAAAGCTCATTTCTTAGAGAGTACTGGCCAGATCCAGAAGGGCTCAGAGTTTGAGAAGGGAGGCAGAGACAGCTCCTCCTTGGAAGCAGGGAAGGGTAAAACCTGATTGACTTCCTATACATATCCAAACTGTTCTCCTTAAATTTTCAAGAAATATTGCTTTTACAAAAACACTGCAATGATTCTGACCAATGAATGTGGTGGAGGAAAAGCTTTTATTTGGGTTTTGGATGGGAAGAGGGATCAGCACAGGGTGCCCTGGTGCAGCCAGTCCTGGGCAGGACAATCCCAGTAAGCCCCAGTGCTGAGCTGGTCAGCATTCCAGTGGCACTGCCTGCAGGCTCTTCTCACATTCCTGTGGCTGGCTTGGGGCTTCTGACAAACTGAACGATGCCCAAAAGGTGTTTTGGGTTTGGGTTTCTTTTTTGTTTTGTTGTTATGTTTTGATTTTTGGTGCTTTTTTTTTTTTCAGCATGGTTTGGTGGTTTGGTTTGGCTTGGTTTTTATTATTATTTTTTTAATCCAGTCAAGCACTCGCCACAGCTGCAGCATCACTGCAGTATCCAAGCCACAGTGTGGATCAAGTGCCTGTGTCCACAGCAGCCAAGAGGAGGAGAGAAGGAGTAACAGAAACCTGCCACAAAACCACAGCACTAAGGTGGGTAAAGCCTTGCCCATTCCTGACAAGCTGAATATGTAAAGCTTACAAACACCCTAAACCACATGAAATCTTTGTATTTCCTTTTACAGCTCAGCCAGTAAGAGAGCTGTAAAATGAGAGATTAATTAACAAATGAGCATGGGCCATTTCCAATAGCCAGCAATGCCAGAAGTACCATCTGAATTAAAGCAGGGATTTATGAACAGTGTAAATAACCACAGGCACACTGCTCTGACAGCTGACTGAGGCAAGGGGGCAAAGCCAGCCTGGCTGAGAGTGAAAGCTTGCTGAAACTTCTGTAACTCCAGGATTTCTGAAGGCACACCTGTGTTTGTGGGTTCCTGGGCTCTGCTACAGGGAAACGGAGACAATCTGAAAAGGAGCAAACCAGAAGTACAAGCATTTCTTAGAGGCTGTTAGAAACCCACTGCAAACAGGAACACTTCACAAACATACAGCTGCCAAAGAAATCTTTTCATGTCAGAGGTGAAGTGTTTAATGCAGCTATGATGCCAGCCCTCTGTAAAAAAAGAATAATAACAATAATAATAATCTCACTTGCCTTTGATACCAGCGATCTCATTTTGAAAATATTTACAGTTGTCACAAAAATAAGCATTACTTCAACTCTAAAAAACAGGGATGGCTTTTTTAATGCAAGAACCTAAGACTTAGAATCATTGAAGAAGTTAAATATTTTTAAATAACCAGGCTGGCAATAACAAGTTAGTTGAACATTCTCCTTAGTCTGGCACACAGCTCAGTTTTGTTTCTATGGTTGTACTTTTTGCTTTGCTTTTCATGAAGAGCCCACTGCTGCTGCAGTGAAGCCAAGAGAATCCCTAGGTCTATTTTAAACCTTCTGGCTAAGAAGGAAAAAACCAATATCCTTAAAATACTGCCCAAACTAGTGCCAAAACAACTTGTCAGAGTTCACTCCACAGTGAGGCAAAAGGGGATTGAGAGGAGGAAAATGAGAGAAACTGAGTGGGAACCCTGAGCTGTACTTTTCTCAATTGCACAGTTATTCAATGAAGAGAAAGAAAAACTGACTGTAAATTGCATCTTCTGGTAATTACAAGAAAAAATCCCTGGGTCAGGAAAATAAGCCAGAAAAGAGCATACTTCTCCCTTCTGCATCTCATGGAAACAGGAAGATAGCTATTCCCATAATTTGGGCAGGAGCACTAGTTTGTCCCCAGTGGGGATGATTTCTCCCACATTAGGATATTAATGCTCTGAAGTTCATTGAAGACCTCCCACCACAGATGGAAAGGTCAGGGCACACTTGCAGTCGCACCAACTCACCTGGAGTAACCTCTGGTCACAAAAAGTTAATTTCCACTCATGCCACTAAGGAAAGAATTCACCAGGAAGTGATCTCAGTGCCTGGTTCTGTTTGGTGGGGGAGCAGAATAAAGAGAGGAAACTCTGTTGATGTATATTTTCATGAAACTGGGCAACTGACCTATGTGGTTCTACCATGACTTTCTGCCTGGCCAACCAGTTTCTTTATGGCATCATTTCCTAACAAGATGCCAGGAAATTATACATTGAACATTACTACTGCTGCTGGATGTTTAGGTTGGTCTGAAAAGTTATTGCCTGAATCAGAGCTGATTATAGAAGGGTAAAAAGTGTATCAAAGGACAAAAAGTGTATCAAAGGCACCTAAATGCTCCTGAGCAGAAAGTCTGGCTCATTCTAATAAAGGAGGGGAAACGGAGTTTAAAGGTGTTTCAGAAAAAGGATTTTCCTGTGTAAGAAGCATCATTGCTGAGGCACAGAGGCACACCCCAGGCACTCCAGTGCCGTAGCTGGACATGTCCTTGCTGGTGAAAACAGCCCTGAGTCATCCTACCAGAGCATTTCCTACCTCCTCATGATCCCTCCCTTGGCAGTGGGCAGCCTGCTGCTTTGTCCCCCCACTCCTTCCTTCCTCACAAGAAAGAAGGCAAGAAGAAGGAAATATTTTAGTTAAATTACCCAACCAAAACACTCTGTGAGGTTGTTCTCACCTCCTCTGACCCCGCTGCATTTCTCACAGAGCAGGGGCAGGAGTTTGTAGCTGCCAGCAGAGCAAAGCACATTCCACTTTGGGACAAGACATATGGAAAACTGGCTGCCTCTCTCAGAGCTGTGTGCCAGGGCTGAGTGTTGCCCTCATGTTTATGCAAGTGTTGTCAGGAACAACACTTTAGGGTGACTGTGTCCTTTAAATTAAGGAACAGTCCCTGTCTGTGTCTTCTCGTGTCCCTGCCCTAAATCCTCTTTCCACACCCTCGCCACACTTACACCAAACAGAAGCACTTCAGCTTCAAGTCCTGCAACTCTGCTGAGTAAAAATGGGAAACTCTGCCAGTCACCTCCTCTTTGAAAGGGACACCTTTTGTGCAATATAGTTGAAACATCTGATTTGCCAATTACAACCTACAAATCCCCAATCCAGTTGGTCGATATGAACTGTTACACAACAAAGCGTTGATGGGACCTTCCCTTTTCCTCAACTCTTTTTCCTACACAGCCTTCCCATGTCTCTATGCCAAGTGTCCCCTGCATTCCTGCAAAGGCAGCTGGTCACATCTGTCACCCTCAGCATTTGACCACGGGAGATGTTTGGACAGAAGGAATTCCAATTCAGGCACCTGGAGCTGCTCAGCCAGCGAAATTCCTCCATTCCTCCTCCATTCATGGGCTCATTTTCCAACAGGAGGCACGCAGGCATTGTCAGAGCTCAGCTCCCATTCCTGGCACGTAGCAGGGAGGCAGGAGTGTGCCTGGAATGTTTAAGGGCAGCAGGAGAGCAGGAGCTGGAGGCAGGGATGAGGTGATGGCTCTTGCAGGGACCCAGGGCCACTCACACTCAGCTATTGCTGCTTCCAGCAAAGCCACATTTGCTTCCAACATTTTGGGACAGTTTATATTGCCTTTTAATGGCAATAAAAGGAATCCCCATGCCCATATTTGAACCCAGTGCTTCAATTTACTATTGGTTCTACATTTCAGCTGGTTTGGATGGGATATAATTTATGCTAATCCAAGCACTTGTTTTGGAAAAGAAAGGAGGAAAAATGGCTCCTCCGGGAGAAAAGATAAAACATGCACAGAACAAAGCAAAACACACAAAGCTTTTTTTTCTTTGGGTGTTCTCACTTAGGGCTAAATGTTTTTAGAAATAATGAGAGTCATACTAAGAACATTCTTCTCCTCTTACTAACTCCTCGGCATGTTAGAGGACAAGTTACATGGAGCGCTTTGATTTTAATTTTTGTTGGAAGCGACTGCGCCTGAATAATCTGCAGTCCAGATGTTGCAACAACAGTAAAGTCCCTCTTAGCACACACACCAGGACAGCAAATGGCTCTGTTGTGAAATCCTGCCCAAGCCTCTTCTCTCCCCCTTCCTCTTTCTATCAAATCATTCAAAAAATTCATTGAAGATATTAGGGATCAGCTGGCAAAATAAAAGAATTGGTTCAAAGGTAAGGAGAATGAACTCAGTTTGATTTACACACTCTCCCTCCTACTCAGTCTGTATTTACAAAGTTTAAAATTGTTAGAAATGTTTCCAATAAGCTTCCAAATTCAAATTGAAAGGAGGACAGTCCAAAAGCACATGTTTAGAGACCAGATACTGGAATGGATGAGACTGACTCTAAGCAATAGAGAAATATGTTCAGCATCTTAACTGAAATTCATTATGAGCATGATGGGTGTAAATTGAGAACACCAGATTAGTGCACTTATTACAGGAGTTAAATTAATTACTACTTGCAAAACTATTTTTTACAAACCAAAAAACATTTGGAAACTTTTAAGGATTTCAAATAGAAACCAAGCTTGCAGCACTTCCTGAGTGTGACAGTATGCAGGAATCCAAATTACCTTCAGTCTCTACCTGAAGAGAGTAGAGACTGAGATGGAAAAGGATGGAAACTTTATACCTCTGTTGAACAGTTAAAGCTGCTTTCATGGAAAATGAAAAATGTGCCTTCTCTCAATATTATTATTGTGTGCCTCAGATTTCCAACAAGAATTTATCTAGAAACTCTAATTTGTAATATTGTCTTTGGTATAATCCCACCAGCACTCAGCAAATTCCACTCATATCTGCTTAGTAAAATAAAAAAAACCCCTTCTTAAATTAATATTCTGGGGAATCCAGAAATGTTGGAAAAAGTCTGCTCCTGGAATTAGTATCCAATTCATATCAACAGTGGGTTTTAAATTGGAATAAAATCATCCCCATTGAGCAATAAAGGAAGCCAGTAGGGCTTTCAGGGCTAAGGATGATACATCATTGCATATTGCAAACAGATACTGAAGCCTTTTTGTGTCTGTCAATAAATCCTTCAGGAGAACACTGGAATAGCAGGAACCTTGATAATGGCCTTTTATAAAAGAAGCTACAGCAAACCCTTCAGCACAGAGCATTGTAATGCACTGAGGACACGTGGGGAACAGTTCTCCATCTGCCACTGCCCTTTCCAGAGAGGAAAAGAGGACAAAAGAAGGGAGGTGGAGGGTAAAAGGAACCTGGGAAAATTTATTGTCAAATTATTGCTGGCCCAGACTCTGTTCTAGCACTGTAAAGTGGTGTCACGTTCATGTATCCCCAAGAAGTACACGTAGGATTAGGCTGAAAAGCCTAAACTATGCCCTGGTGTCAAGCTCAGAGCAGTGAAACAGCCCCAGAGCTGCACTGTGCTGCCTCTCCTCAGCAGCAATGTCAGCAATCAGCACCAGCAGGACTGGCTCCCATGGCAAGGAACACAATGCCACAGGAACCCTGCCAGATGGGAGGCCCATTTACAGCGCCTGCCAACAGCTGATATCCCAAAGGAGACACTAAACATGACTCCAGGCTCTGCTAGATTAAAAACTGAGTCTGAGCAACGCCAACCCTTATCTCCCATCTTCTGCAACACCAGGCACAGCTGCAACAAGTTTTCAAACCACTCAGATGTTGTCCCCGTTTTGCTGACACAGAAGGTGTTTGTGCCCTGTGCCCTGGAGTGCTGAGCAGGCACTGCCCTGTCCCTGTCCCTGTCCCTGTCCCTGTCCCTGCCCTGCCGGGTGTGTCACCATGGCCAGGGCACACAGTGACCCCGGGCAGTGTTAGCAGCAAACACACCTGGCAGCCACAAACCCCTGTCACCCCCCTGGTGGCACCAGGCTCTGTGGCAATCCCCGGGCACAGAATGCCAGCCCTGCACTGCTGACCCACGGGCAGGACACATCTCACACTGCTGAGGTCAAACACTCATCATTAATCTCTCAGAACCATCAGTGCACCAGTAGCAGGATGGAACCTGAAAATCCTACCAGAATGGGGTGCAATAACTGGTAAACCTGGTATTTCCAGCCTGCAGTCAAAACAAACAGGAGAATGAAATCACAGCTCTTTTTTCTTTTTTTTTTCTCCTTGTTTTTGTTTTTAAAGCAGCAGTCAAAAGGCCTCTTGAAGCCTTGTTTATAAGCAAACCAGTCTCGAAGGCTGGATTTGCATTGGCAGGATTTGCAGCCTGCAAAATAAACCTTTCTAGGTAGTGTTTTCCTTCTGCCTGTGAGGGAGGAATGGTTTCCAGTGCATTTCTCCCAGTCCACATCTCTTTCCAGCTCCACTGAAGAAAATGCCCAATTCAACACAGCTGGCCTGCCCAAGGCTCCCTGGGAGCTGCTGCACTCTGGGCATGCACCTGCAGCCCTTCCTTTGGGGAGGAATGAATGGAGCACACACTGCCAGGGGGAATCACTGCTGCCATTCACAGCCACCGCAGGGCACTGAGGCTGTTATTACTCACTTGCCATTTCTTTGGCAGAAATCATTCCATTTTGGGGGATGCTTTACCTTCTAGCTTAGGGGCTGCTACAAAACACCTTTGAAAAGTGCAAGTGCACTTCTTTAACCAACACTCAGGTTCCAAATTGAAGGGCAAGTTACACTATGGAAAAAAATTCCGTGATCAAGTGATGATCACAGAGTCACAGAATGGTTTGGGCTGGGAGGAATCCTAAAGATGATTTCTTCCAAACCCTTTGCCATGGGTAGGGACACCTTCCAACAGAACTCCCAGAAAAGTGATTTTCAATTACCTATAATTTTTTCCTGATGTCCTGTGTTATCCATTCTCCTGGGAGCTTTGTGCTCCTGATGTTTAAGTGAACTGACCACCAGCTGTGCTCAACTTTTACCCCACCCATAACTGCCTATCCTAACAAAGGGCCTGATAAGAAAATTGTCCTTTGGCTTCTGAAAATTGTTATTAAAATAGGAAAGCCAGAAAAGCTAAAAATTGAAATTTCAATTAAGATGATAGTGACTTTCCATGCTTTCAAAATCCTAATCCTTTTTACCACTTCTGCTCAACAAAGCAGAAGTATTTGCTACAATTTATGCACTTCTTTAAGGTTTTTAATTCTTTGCATTTCAGCCAAGCTTCATGTACCACAAAGAAAGGACATTTGTTAATTAAGGCTTGGGATCTTAATTTGCAAGAAAGATTTCAAGACACGATTAAATTAACGTGAACTCCTTGTTAAAGACATGACTAAAATTTCCTCTGGTAGATGCAGACATTTGGAAAAAAAAGTTGCCTTCTTGTAGTAGCTAAGTTCAAAGCCACTTCTTTCAGTGCTTCCTCCTGGGTGGAGCACACATCCTCCCAGGGCTGCTGCCAACGCTGTCACTGCCCCTCATTTTGGGATCATAAATCTGTTGTGAAGATAATGTGGTGAACAGACAGTGAAGTGACTCTGCTGCACTGACCTGGCCACTGCACTCACCACTCACCTCCAGATGCAATTTGCAATCCCACCTGATGCACTCTCTAGAGACTCCTGAGCTTTCACAAGAATAAAGCTTTGAAGGTTCTCCAGCTCCCTTCTCAAAAGAATTTACAGATTTATGTACCATCACATTCTATGACAGTTCAGTACCTGACACTGACCATTAAGGAAAATGTCACAATCCTCAGACTTGAAGGGCCACAATCAAAGCCCAAGACATGTGGGATATGTGGGGTATTTGGGGACTGTCTGAGGAATCAATAGAATCACACTGACTTAGCAGAAAGTAATGACAATCTTCACTTTGCTCTCAATGCTGGAGATAAAATGCAGTGGAGAAAAGGAAATCACACAGAGCAGAAGATGCACTCAGAGGTGCTGCCTGGAGTTCTGCAGAGTCCTGTCCTGCAGCACTCACTGCTGAGGAGCTGCTCATCACCTCAGAACAATACAGAAAACAGGTTTATCTTTGTGCAAATCTGTGCAGCAAGGTCGCTTTGATCTGTTTCAAACAACTGCCTCTATTATTGTCTGTTCCTGATGTTTACTTTTCACTTTCAGCCTCCCACTGACGAGTCACCAGCAGCACCTGACAGCTTCAATGCTCTCATTCACCCCTGCATGCTGCCTGGGCACTTTTTCCATTCACTTTTTCCCTACACCCTCCTGCAGCTGACTCAAAAGATTTTACCAAGCCTGAGGCTCACTGAGCATTGACTGCTCGAGGCTCAATTGCTGTGCAAAACCCAGGCAAACACCAAGTGTTAAATGTCAGCCAACAGCACCAACACCTTCCTCCCCACCTGCCCTGCCAAGGATGCTATTTTCCAGTTTTCTAAAAAAGAGCTAATTGATGTATTTTCCTACCCATTCAACTTCACAAGCAGCAATCCTATGATTTGCATAATTCCAATTGGCTGGAAGCTCCCATAAAGGCATTTTCACACAGATTAAAAACTAAACCTGGAAGTGTTTACAGCCAAATTTGGGGCTGTAATGCACAGCTCATGTGATGGCAGCAAAAAGCTTTAACTTACTACAATGTTAGAATAAATACATGAGGAACCACCAACCTATCAATCCAAACACATCAAAGCACTGCTACCTGAAAAGGAGACCTGAAATCACTCAAGCCACAGGGAAAACATAGGAAAACTATTAGTCATAGGCAGAAATACAAATTTTGTGATAGTTCTGTGATAAATGATAAATATTCATTTAGTATAAAAAATATTCAGTGTATTGGCTTTTAGCATCACAGTTTTAATGAAATCTACTGAACAAATTCCAGGCCCTGCCAGTGTTAAACAGGAAACTCATCATATGCTGCATGCTGTTTCTAATTCCTACCCAATGAGTTTTACACCACCTTCATGATTAGGGCAAGAAGAAATCTGAATTTTTATAACATAACACTAAAAAATGGATCAGGATCAAGCCACCATATTTTTCCCCAAGGAGGGAGTTGGATTAATCTTCAATAATTTACTACCATTCCTACACTCATAATTACATTTTTTCTTTTTCTCCTGAAGCTGTTAAAGTATGAAGACATCAACTTACACTTGAACATGAACAGTCACCACAAGCACCTTTTTATTCACTGAAAGGTCAGTACCAGACACCAGCCTTACCTTACCTGTTACAAGAAGAATATTCCTGGCTCATTCTCAGTGACACTGAGAGGAAGGCAGGAACTGCTGTACTTACTTGTTAAAAAGATTCAGCCCAATCCTATAATGGCGTTTCCTGATAACATCGTTACTGAAGGCAGGGGAATCCCAGCTGTTGCGAGTCTCTTTGTGGTAGGTTTGTTTGCTCAAGGTTTGCTCCCTTAGGCTGTCCCTAGAAGAGGATTCTGAGCTGCAATTTATTGTATCATTGGAGTTGGAAGTGCTGTTGATGCTGTCGTTGTCTCCATCAGAGTAATCAGACTCTGATTTGCTTTGCCTGTTGGCTGTGCCATTGATGGCCAAGTGGCTGTCTATGGGCCTAGCCCTGTGCCTGGCCTCCTGCTCCTCCCGGGTGATGATCTTGGCAGGAATGCTGTGAGGGATATGTTTGGGGCTGCCTTGCTGGCTGGGGATGCCTCGGTCGTACGCATTCTGTCTCTTTAATGAGCCCCTCTCCGAGCGGTCGCTCAAGTCCACGGAACTGTCACTGGGCGGCTCGATGGTGAGCAGGGGGAGGTGATCCATCCTCATCCTCTGCTCCTGGCATTCCAGTGATGGGGTACTCCTGCAGCTCGTATCAGTGTCTAACTTGTCGTCTTTGTGGGTCATGGACCAGTACTCCTGGGAAGAGTTCACGGAGCGGAGCCTCAAGTCCGACTCCGTGCTGGACGGCCTGTCCACGGACTGGGAGAGCGGCAGGGGCGGGGACAGCTCCTCCTCGTCGATGTACAACGTGACATCGCTGTAGGACGCCGTCATCTCGTCCAGCTTCCTGTGATCCACGTTGTGCATCGCTGCTTTGCTCGGGGCACAGCTCTCCCTCTCCATCTCCCGGCTCCTGACCTGCTCCGCGCTCTGGATTTCATCCGCGTGCAGGCTGCGGCAGTTCAGCGCGTCGTCGATGGATTCCGCCAGGGATTTCACCTGCCTGGAAAAGGCATCCTCCAGTTCTGTTATAGCATCAGTGAAATCAGTGGACGCCGCCGGGGACTTCATGGTCGCCGTCTCCCCGAGCTCGTTGCACTCCGACGGTACGAGGGCGCCCAGCTTTGACCCATCATTTGTAACAGAAACTTGCTTCCCCTCGAAGTAGGAGCTGTGGACTTTCTCAGGTCCTTCAAAGGAAAACTGCATTCTCATATTGGACAGGACGATGCGCCTTGACATGCGGTTCTCGGACATAGAACTGCGCAGGCGCTCGAAGTTCTTGTTCATCTGATACTGGCGGAAGGCGGTCTGGATGGTGCGGGCAGCATGTCTGGTGATCAGACGGCCCCCATACTTCCGTTCCAGCATCTCCACCTGCCAGGGAACACACGCACCCCTCGTCAGTCACTTCGTGCAGCTCGGGACAAGGGGAACGCCTCACAAAAACATTGCACTCTCCTAACCTCTTTAATAGACTTTATATGTATTGGTTTTGAAAGTAAAAACTCAAAACTCCAATGATGAACTGAATAGTCATCTGCAAATTCCACCATAAAATACAAAAGTATATTAATTCACCTCACAGATGTAAGAGAATATCAGTTGCAATAAGTTCTTCCTTCCTTTCTGTGACAACAAAAACACCTGGGTTTCAAAATGACTCATTTTCTTAGAAAAACATTTTGCATGATTACATTCTAGTACACTCCTGGAGCATACAATTTCAGTTCCAAGAACTGTTTAGACTTTTAACAGTATTAACTGTTAAAACTACTAAATCTTAATTAAACTGTTAATATCTTTTACACTTTTCTCTAGGAGGGAGACAACGAATACACATTTCTCCAGTATGGGACAAAGGAGACCAGAGTTAAAAGTCCCAAGTGAAGCGATGCTAGAAAAAACTTCTCCCAATTCACAGACACACACGAGGTAGCAGAGCACAAATACCTGCTTATCCTGTAGGTCTGAGGAGAGTTCATAGCTCTCGGAAAGCGACCGGGACCGTTTGATGGCCTCCTCCTCGGCCTGTTTGCGCAGGATGGAGGTGGAGTGCTGCAGCTTGGGCCGGCGCGCTCGCTGCTGGCCCGGCGCGATGGAGTAGAGCCCGTAGGGGTGCTCGTAGTGCTCGGGGCTCAGGGCGGAGCTGTGCGTTATGGGGCCCTGCGGGTATCCCGACGGGCTATCCAGGGACGTGCCGGTCTCGCTGCTGGGAGCCTCCCCCTCAACGCTGCACAACGAAAGAGAGAGACAGCAAAAGCCTCGGGTGAGCCCAGCACACCGAAATTCTCCCCAGCAAACAGCACAGTTCTGCTTTAGTTTCATTTTGTGTAGGCATCCAGCAAGTTTTGCTGATAGCATGCAGGTGTTTCAAGTAACATGGCTTTCATGACAAACGGCTCAGTTTCTGCTGCAGTTTGTGCTGTAGTTTTTGCAAGTCTCAATCTGTCATGCCCATGACATCTTTAGAGCATGAGTCAAACAGGACAATGGAGGTTTCAAGCATTATTGAACTTTATACACTGATTTCTAATAATATCCTGAGTAAGTCACTCAGGAACTACTCTGTAAAATGAATGAAAACTTCTAATTTCTTAAAAGACTGCTTATTTCCAAGCTTCTCCATTCAAAATGACAGATGCTTATTTATGTCTCTCTTTGCTTTGACCAATTAAAGCAATATTCTCTTACCCTTATATTACAATTTGACATAAAAGGATTACTCTCATGGAGATAGGGATTTAATGGATCTTGAGAGCTATGATGTTTCTAAAAACTAAAGTTGGGAAAAGAATTTGCAAGAGAAATCTCATTTATTTCCCTGCTAGTGAAAGATTGCTCCCATGGGATACTTTTGGTAGGTTTTGGAGTAAAAGCATCCCAAGGGATGGTGTTTCTAGCTAATGAAAGCAACATGGTTTCAGATGAAGAAAGCTCAACAGCACCCATCTAGCAAAGAGACTACTTTGTTTTCACACAAATGCTGTTATTGCTAAGGAATAAAGGAAAGGAAAATCCCATTTTCTATTAAAAGGGATGCACACAATAAGAAACATTGTAAAACCGAGCCCTAGGTGTATTCTGAAGTACTGATGACTAACAGCAATTTGTATTTGGGTTGTATTTGCAGGAGGGCACGCTCACATTGCAATACATGCACTTTCACTCTTCCATCTTTTCATGTTTCACACCAATATTTACTGTCTGTCTCATCCTGTGTACACAGAACATTGACAGAAAAACGATTTTTTTTTTAAATTCCTGAAAAGACTCAGCAAACACTTCACACATGCACCAATACAAGCAGCACTTCCCCTACCTTTTGTTTTAGGAACGGCACATCCAAACTCCAAAGAAGTAAAACTCCACATTCCCACCACACCCTGTATTTTTTTCCTTCATTCATCTGTACTTAAAAGCCAAAGCCCTCCTGTTGTCTCTCAGCTGTCCCTTCAAAAAGTACAGAGCAATTTCTGAAAGAATGTTCTCCTCCGACTGAAGAGCTGAGGGTTAACCCCGGCCAAACTCTCCCAGCTTGAACAGTTTGTACTTTTTAAAGGGAAGGAGAGAAAAAAAAGCCCCTTAGATTTCTTAAAATGCTTCTATAAACATGTAAAACTGAAAGCAAGTCCTCTCTCTTTGCCCATCAAAATATGACTCCAACCAAAAGGTATTTTCAAACATACTTAACCCAGGCTGGAAATATTTGCAGTGTGCACACATTGCTTTTTCCAAAAAGGAAGCTGACAGGAAACTAATCCCTTTCCCTCCGTGATACAGCTGGCTTTCAACTTAAAAATGATAAACTATGCAGAGTTCTGCAGTGACACTGAAACTGTGTAAGCACCCGCTAAAAACAAACAGGTCATTCTCTCTGAAGCATCCATTAAAGACACGGTATGATACTGAGCTGCTTCACGTTCTCTTTTAAACGCTGAAACTCCTTCCTCTGCTCTGCCAGCTGTGAGCTGTGCTATTTTGGACAGCACATCCTAGCTGCAAGTTTATTTGTGAGTACTTTCCATACAAGCATGGCAAATTTGTTTTTAACAGGAAGGCTGGAATTATCTTCTTCGGTTCTGTTGATGTTTTCTGCCTTCCTCACCCTTGCATTGTGAACTATTTAATATCCCTTCCATGCTGATTATAACCTCTTGTTGACATTTTAATAACATTACCTTCCATGGATCCCTTAACCTTTTCCTCAACAAAAAGGGCACTGCCCTAATCACAAGAAGTTGGAAGGATATCTTCCCAGAGTTCTGACTAAAGTTAAGGGTTCCTTCTTAATTTTTAGTTTTGCCTTTTGTGCTTTTTCCAGGTATAAATGTGATGCCTGACTGACTGTAATGCTCGCTCTCATTTTGCTCATGGGCCTATTCCCTGCCACCTGACCTTTGAAGCATGGAAATAATTACATTTACAACAGGCACAACAAGAGCCCTTCCAAGCAAACACACGTGCACAGGCTTGAAGGCTTTCCCCCATTCAGCTCTTCCCGGCCTCCCAGGAGCAGCTGAAGCTCCATATGAATTATTTCATTAAAGTGAAACTTCACTGGCAAAGAGAAGCAGCTTGCTTTCTACTTCTTCTACTTTACATATGTTTGGAGAAGAAAACCATGTCAACAAATATGATTTGTGTGAAGCTGCAAGGATGGCAAGCTGGCTTGCTGCACGGAGGGAGCAGCACAGAGCTGGCAGCCGGGCTCACTGAGGCAGCTCCCAGCAGGCCTGGGCCACTGCAGGCTATCAGACATGGACCAGCCCTCTGCAAGAAGGGTGCAAGGGCACTTTGGGGAGCTCCAGATGTGCCAGCCTGACCTCAGTGCTGGGCAGGTCACAGGGCAGGTCACCCTGAGTGCCAGCACACCCTGGAGAGCAGGTCTGGCCAGCGTGGGGCTGGCAAAGGCAGGTCCTGCCTGACCGGCCTGCTCTCCTCCTGGACAGGGTGAGCTGCTTCAGTGTGAGGACAGGCTGGGGATGTCACCTGCTGGCACCTCAAACCTTTGGCACTGTTCCTGCCAGCCTTCTCCCGGAGAAACTGGCTGCTCTGCACAGGTGCTCTGCTCCCTGGGTGGGACAGTTTAAAATCCGTGTGGATGTGGCACCTGGGGACACGGGGCAGGGGTGGCCGTGGCACTGCTGGGGAATGGCTGGGCTCAGTGCCTGGGAGGGCTTCTCCAGCCCAACAATTCTGTGAGCCAGACTCAGAACAAGAGCAGTCCCTGCAGGGTTCAGGGGTGGTTTTCCTCTGTGCACTCACTGAAACTGCCAACACACACAAATGTCAAGGGCTCTGCTCCAGGCTTGCACTGAGAACCAGGAGAATCTGCCTGGACTGAGGGGGAAGCTGCGACACCTCTGCAGCCGCTCCAGCTCCACACCCTGCACACACTGCCCCTCTCTGACACACTAAGGACATTGAGCACACTACAGAAATGGACACTGTGATACTGGTAATTACCATTACTTATGCTTTTACTATATATACAAACATATATATTATATTAAAGAACTGTTAATTAAAAATCCCAACTGGAATTAGGAACTGCTTCTCTATAAAGGTCTCCAATGTGAGGCATCTGCTACCTACCAGACATGTCCAGTACAATTACTGATAATTTCATTGTTTTAAATAAAAAATTCTGGTGGATTAATTTGGTTTATCTCCCTGCAATGTGCAACTGCATATTACTAGTGAGCCCAGCAATCTGTTGAATATTCTAATTGTGTGTTATTAGGAGAATGCAAAACAGCTGAAATTAACCTATAAGTCCAACTCCTTTATTGCACTCCTGTTTCAGCAGAAAATTGACATTCATTATCTGCCAAGCCAGAAAAAGTGAAAGGTTGCTTGCAAGAATTTTACAAAGAAGCAGAGAATGGAACAGCTGAAGAATGAAAATGAAATATTTAAAAATAATTAGTATTACTAATATGACTTTGCATGAACAAAAATTTAAAATAGAGCCATTGAAAAACTTTATACAACTAAATAACTTTTTGAAACAGTTGCCAGCACTGACTGAATTAGCATTTTCTTAGAAACTAAAAATTTCTTCCTGTAAACCTCAGCTTATAATACTGTTAAAAAAATCCAGGCTGGCAAAAAGGGGAGGAGCTGCTGTTGCTAGGAAAAGGTCCTGATTTTACCGTCATTTCCCACAGTTCAGGGATGAGTTCCTTGCAAGAACTACCTCATCAGAAGAAGCTCTGTCTCCTCTCTCCCCTGCAGTTGTGTGGTGAGCCATGACCAAAGCAAAACATTTCCTCTGCAGGCATTTCAGCAGCACAAGCCTGGCAGGTCTGTTCTTCCCTGGCTCTCACTTCACACTTTCAGTTATTACTTCTAATCACAAAGGCTGTAATTAGCACCAGTACCTTAAATCCACTACCATATTTTAAAATTTTAAAACAATAACATATTATTCATGATGTAACATATTATTCATGATGTTTGACTATCTACTGTCATTCTTTATTTTTTCATTTTTATATTCACACCTTCCTTTTCCTTCAAATCTTGCCATACTATTAGCAAAGGAAAAAAAAAAACCCAACCAAACCAAACCAAACAAACAAAAAAACCACAACAAAGACAATATTTTGAAAATAAGAGAACTTCAACATTTGAGCTTAAAATAGAAATCTTAAAAAAGACCTGAATTCCAGTAAGGAGCAAACCCCAAGCTTTTCCACGAGTATGGATTTATCTGTTCCACTGACTAATGGCAAAATGACCAGAGGAGCTGCTGGTTTGGATGCAGAGGCACAAGAATTTATCTGCCAGAGAATTTATACCATGAAAGACAGACATTTGATAACCAGAAAAGCAGAAAGTCCCTTTCCTCCTGAGGCCCAGAACCTTGTTTTTAACACTATGTGCATATAAAAAGGAAGTATATAACAATGCCATCACATGCAAGCAGTGATTCAGTGCTGCCTCTCACCCCAGAAACCCCCCAGTTTCAAGCAGTCAAATGTCCCTGTGCATTTTTAGAACTAAAATATGAAGATAATGGGAACATATGCTTCCAGAAATCACCCAAATGTTCAAACTGGTTTGCTGCAGATTTAGTTTGGAACAAAGAAATGAAACATGTTTCTAAATAATGCAAATGCCAAACCCAAACTGCATGCAACATTCTAAAATAGAAGAAGATCCTCCCAGCAGAACAGAGCAATTGCTTGAGAGGCTGTTTTACAATGAGCATTCTCTGAAATCAGAATTATTTTCATCACTCTTTCAGAATGGACTTTCAACAGTGTAATATAAAGACATGAAATTGAAAACAGGCCCTAACAACTGGATAGTACACACATGAGAACCAATCAGCATTATATTAATCCTGTTAAAAAATTGTTTTGGACACAAAGAGAAGTATGACAATATAATAAGTTTGTGCTGTTACATCTTTAAAGATTTTTCCATAGCATGAACACATGGGTACACTGAATAAATTTCTTTTCTTCTACATTGTGGAAAGGCAGCATGAGTATTACAAAAACAGCAACAAAAACATGCCCAGCTTAACATTCCAGTCAGCACAGGGTGATGAAGGCACTCAGCTTGGCCATGGCAATGCAAGGGCTCTGTTCTTTGGGAAGCAGGGAGGTTTTCAGGCAGGGCTGTGGGAGAGCAGCACTAAAACTCCAGGTAGTCAGCACAGCCTGAATTCAAATTGAGATTAATGAAGAATTGATACTTTATTTTATTTGTTGCAACAGTGAAGCATTTGCATGAGTGGTTTTTCATGAAATTCCTCAGCCAAATCATCCTTCTCTCACTTGCCTGCTTTTCTCTGGATCCATGTAATTTATTTCCCTCTTCAAGAAAAATGCAATGTAAAGCTGGTTCCCTTGAAGTCACACCTACTCACAGAACAATTCAGCAAACTCATCTTCTTCCTTTGTTCCAGAAACTTTCCTGCCCATAAACACCAACATATCCACAGCTGAAGTATCCAGATACCTTCTTGGGACTCTGCCTTAGGATTTATGGGATAGATTTAAATGCAAACCACAGAGTGAAGCTTTTTGCATTAAAATCTCATTCCATAAACATCATTTCCAGTAAAACTTCTGCCTCACTCAAAAATAAATATTCTGTATAAACAGGTCCAAATGCCCAGGGAGGAAGATGTTATGCATCTGTTTTACACCAACCATCTTTTCAAATGTGGAGGTTAAAACCAGTCAAACTGTGATCTTAGCTCCTAATTATAGATTTCCACTTGAAATAGGCCCAAATTCTCTACCTAGCCCAGGGAATGCAGACCAGAAGTCGCCCCTGGAACCAAGTGTGTAACAGAGAGAAGCAGGATGGCAGCTGCTGCAGCAGCTGGTGTGGCCAGGCACTTCCAGCACGACGGCTGAAACAAACCACTCAAAT
Source organism: Zonotrichia albicollis (assembly GCF_047830755.1). NCBI lineage: Eukaryota > Metazoa > Chordata > Aves > Passeriformes > Passerellidae > Zonotrichia > Zonotrichia albicollis. Next base: position 20,005,132 of record NC_133830.1, read on the forward strand.
AGCAAAAATGTTTAGGCCAAATGTGGCCATTCCACATAGGAACAAACCTCTCCAAAAGTCAATGTCTTGCACATAACTTTGCCTTTACAAGTGCAACGAAGGCCTGGTCTGAATGTGTAATTTTAAGTGACAATTGCAGGCAGAACTCTGCTCTCCAGAGCTGTGCTCCCCACACAAGCTCACCTCCCAGAGCACTCCTTTGGCACAGGGCACAGCCCTCTGCCTCAAAGCTGCCTCGTGCTTCAGTACCTGTGCTGCTCTCTGCATTAATGAGGAGTGCATTTAATTAAAGCTCTGATCTGTGCACTGTATTGTCTCCAATTACCCACCAAACATTCTCCATTAATTCTCAACTGGCCACATGTACTTGACATGGTTTAGCATTTTCTCCACCCCCCAATACAATAATCCCCACTGGAGTGAGAACATTTGAGCAGAAGTTTATTATTAATGCAGTTTGAACTAGAACCTAGTCCTTATTGCCATGTCTGGTTTGTGCTGTCTAGTAAACAGAAGTCAATTATATTAAGAACTTACACAAATCCCTGAATTCAATAAGCACAATAGCATTAACAAACCAATCTGCCTTCAAATACACCCTGCCAAGAGTTCAAAGCCATTATGATGGACAACAGCATTCACAGGCAGTGACAAAAGCTTTGATCCAGCAGAGAAATATTGACCAATGTGTTTTACTTCCAATGCACTCTCAATTCAGCTGTTTCTGCTCTAAACAAATGAAACCTTTGAATGCACATCAAAGTAATGTCCCAGGTAATTCATCTGACTGAAGTCAAATATCATTGCAAGAAAAATCCAGACACCATTTGCATGTGTCTCAGAAGCAAACCCTAACAAAGCAGTCACTTATTCTGTAATATTCTGTGGTGAGAGTGCCAATAAGAGCAGCCTGGGTCAAACAGTCTGAGAGGCACTGAGGGAGGGCAGAGCTCCACAGGCAGGTACCCCTGAGTGCCTGCAAACCTGCAGCTGCTCCCTGCTCTGATTCCCAAAGCACACAACAACCCCAGCAACCCTCCCCAGCCACTGCCAAGCTGCAATTCTCATGAGTAACCCCATAAAAGGCATTTACAAAAACACTTTGTGAAAAAGGGCATTTTGACCCACACTCTTAGATGCCATCAGCAGCAGCAGAGAGCAGAGTGAAAGATGAGAGGTTATTTTCTCCCCGCTGAAGCAGAATGCAGGAATGAATGCACTGCATCTTCTGACACGGAGAGGGACAGCAGTGAGATGGAAATAGAGCCAAACCACCCACCCATTTTAGGCAATAACACAACAGGGTTAAGAACCAAGAATATCCCTTTGGGAAAAGCTCATTGAGACCATCTTCAGCTTCCAAGAGCACAAGGAAGGTTAACCAGCTCTCAGATCACCTCTGTCAAGCAGTGGCAGCATACTGGCCATCAGACACAGGAATGTACAGAAGGATCCACCCAACCAACCCTCCCCAGTGCCATTCAGTGCCTGTGAACCTCCCTGCTGAAGGCAAAGCTGTATTTCATTGTCATTATTTAGCAGCACCAAGAGAACCTGGGTGCAGCTCACAAATGTTCACTTCTATCTCAGGTGGAGTCAGCCAGCATCACTCGCTGCCAATCTGTGTTAATCATCACCCAGTGTGTGTTTATCCAGCAACAACTCTAAAAATTTGATATTATCAAAAGATGACTACGGGGTGATAATCTGAGGCTTGTGGCTCAAACCAGCCCAAGTTGTAGAATTTTTTTTATGGCCAGTTCTTCTTCTTGATGTGTCAGCATAAAAATTAATGTCTGAAAATGTCCTGTGTGCTTCAAAAGGATGCTTTGTTTCTTACATGGACTAAAGCTAACAATTTTAATGTAACTGTGGTGTCTGTGGGATGGATCCCTTAACAAAATCTGTGAAGGTCTGACTCCCACTGCAGACTTTGTCCTGTCCCTGCTATGCAAACTTTTACACAACATGATAAGCTTGAAAAATTTGTGGAGTTTCTCAATGCAGTTGTAGTAGAATTTGACCTCAACTATTTACAATTTATTTAGATACACCATTCATCAGCAGAAATCCTCTCAATTTAGCAAACCCACACTATATATGACATGGACTGAAGATAGCAATATATTAGCACACATTCCACTGTCCATATGACACGCCCTGCAGACGCTGCTACGTTTAAAAAGGAAGATTTAGTGTGTGCAGCTGAAAAACCCTGATTTGCACACACAGCTGAAGCAGCATTTGATACAGTGCAAGAATCCTCGGTGTCCTGTGCCAGCCATCCTCCTCTTTCACCTCCTCAGCTGTTGTGTCCAGCCTGTCCCAGGCAGGGCTGAGAGCAGCTCTGCTGCTGGGCAGGGTCTGTCAGAGAGCAGCACTGATTTCCTGTTCCCACTCAGGTCTTGGTGGGTAAAACTCTTCTTTCCCCTCTGCTGCTCCATGTCTGATAGAAACATGAACTACTTTGAAGATGCTTAACAAAATCCTGTTTAATGAATCAATGTTTCAGGCCCAGAAATGTCATACCTAGAACGTTCTAGTTAGTTAAAACGATCTCAGATCAAATCTAAATCAAATTAATATAAATCAAATCAGTAAAACAAAAATTAAATATCAATCAAATTAGATCAGATATAGATCAAATAAAGCCTAACACTTGACTCATTTTAAAGGTTTGTCCCTGCACCATTTGAAATGCTTATGACCCAGTACAGAGCACGGGGAACAACTCTGGAGCAGACCAGTCTTTGCCAGTCTGTGAGGGAAATTAAGAAGCAGCATAAACAAAGAGCATGAGAGGGTCCATGCAGCAGAAATGACAACAAAACCATCTTTCTGTACTGGACACTGCATTGAATAAATATTGAGTAATGACAACTGTGTCCATTTTGACCATATTTTAATCTCTGTAGCAAATGAATGTTGTACAAAAGGACCTATTCAGAACAACCAAAGGATTTCCTTTCAATGACTTATTATATATTGTTATTATCTAATGAGTTGTGCTTTCAAACAATGGCACTGATGAACATGAGATACTTTGCTGTCTCTCTAGGATTTAAGAAATAGTTGGTCAAAATTATCTTCTTTAAAATCAGAAAGGGACTGTTCAACTTCTAGTGGTTGATTGACTTCCCCCTGTAGTTACAAATAAAACTCAAAAAATTACAGAGTAACATGCTTTAAAAAGCCAATCCAAAAGGAGAATGGGCTGTTACAAGTCTGATCAGAGAAACCTCTCACTGATCTAAATGAATCTAAAAGTATCTATAATATAAAAGTGAATCTGAAAGTATCTATAATATAAAAGTCCCATTCCATTTTAATCACTGCACTAACCCTCCACTTTGCCAACTTTGCTGTGCCAAGCCTCAAAAAATAAAAACCAACCCAAAAAGAGAATGAAACCCTACCAGTTTTCTCTAAGGGAAAACAATGTAATTTTGAAATGCTGAAGTGCAAACGGGCATGGGAAACTCTCGGGTGGGAGAGGACAGGATGAGAACACAGCACTTGCTCCTGCTCCCAGGGTGTTGTCACCCAGGCAGTGAGAGCAGGACTGGCCCTGAGCTCTCTGCCCACACCAGGAGAGGTGTTGTAACTCCCTGCAACAGGAGCACTGCTCACCTCTCTGTAATCACAGGCATCCTCATAAAAGGGAGATTTTATCCTCTGCTGCACACCCAAGGTTTGTATCAGAGTGTACAGAACACAGTGTCTAAGGAAACCAATAATGGATTTTTTGTTGGGAGCATGGGGCTTGGTGGAAAAAACAGTGTTGTGATGATCCTTAGGTTCAAGGCAATGTGTTCAAACAGAAGGTTTTGCAGATACACTCAAAGGTACCACACATAAATCTTCACTCTTGTAGAAATGAGACCTCAGAAGATTGCTCATAACCTCTAAATCAGCTAAAGAGCTGACAGATGCTTTTTCTCATTCACAAACTTCCTTCCTTTTACATTTCCTCCCCATTATGCTGAGTCTATACATTTTACAGCTCTTTCTGTCAGAGAGGAATTAACTGTAGGCTTTCAATAGAACTTCTGACTCACCTCACTGATGACAGAGTGACACAGGTAGCAACTCCTGCCTTGGAAATCTTTTACTGCACACACAGAGAAGAGGAGCAGCTTCTGGGCTGTGCAGGCCATGTTGGAGCTGCCCAGCACTGCTGGCCCCCAGAACCACCAACCCCTGCACTGCCTTCAGCTCGGAGCTGGATTGAGGATCCCTGTGGGCCCTCCCAGCTCAGGAATATTCTGGGACAGTGTCTGTGATGGGGCTGCAGCTTGGCTTAGCTGGGGCTGCACGTGAGGCTGCTCAACCTCAACAGGAGTTGTCTAAAATACACAACTGGGGTAACCCTTGGTCATCTGCAAGCTCCTCATCACAGCAAAGTTCACAGATCTTTCCACAATGGAAAAGTGTCTTTCAGGACAGGGGTAGAAGCCCAGTTCCTGCAAACAAGGGTCACCACTTTCTGAGATGAAAATGTGATATCGTGCAAAGACAGATTTTGAAAATTGCAACCAAAGACAGTGAGAAATGGTCTTGTGTAACACACTGCACTGTGGTAGGAAAACCTGGAATACTTTTCTTCTAGGCTAACCTAATCAAAATATCTTAATGACTTCTTAATAACACATAAAGAATCCAAGTTTGCATCACATTGTCATCATTTGGGACAAGTTCCATTAAGTGCAGGTAATCCTCTGTTCTCTCTCACTACACAAGGCATTAATGACTAGCATTAACAGGAATCTATCAGCTGTAAAGTCCCATTCTCTCAAATCTAAGAGAATTAAAATCAGCTCCTTCTTCAGTTTCTACTAATGCTTGACATCAGTGGTATCTTCTAAACAAGACTCAGAGAGTAAAATACAAGAAAAGAAAATATAAACAATAACAATGAACTTCCTTTCATGAATCCAAGAACAGCTGACATTTTCTAACATTTAACACCTTGTGAAAAGGTCACCTTGAAGCACAAGAATCACCCCAGACACCTCTAGAATGGAAACTCAACAGCCAAATCACAGCACATTACTATAATGAAGAACCACACAGAAAGAAAAGTAATTTTATTCCTGATTGAGAACACAGAGTGATGTCAGATTGAGAGAAAACCTATTCTTAGGCTGCACCATGACCAGAAGGTCAGGGATTTGTGCAGGCCTGCTCCCTGGAGCTGCAGCTGCTCAGGAACACTGCTGTCCCTCTGCTTTGAAGGATGACTTCCTGGCACAGCCCCCAAACCAGGAGGGAAACCCAGTCTGTGGTCCTGTCTGTAAAGGCAGGACAGCTCCCCACTAAATCATCCATCCCTTCCCATGGGTGTACCCCAGGAATGCACTGCCATGGCCTGTCCCAGCCTGACCATGACAATGGAATGATCTCTCCTGTGACCACTCCCACTCCAGTGACACAAAAATCATCCCTGCACTCAGTTGAACCCAGAGCAGTCCTGCTGCTGTTTCCAGCTCTCTGTGTGACCTGAGATGGAGCTGGGAGTGAAAATTCAATTGAAAACAAACTGTGAGTGCTCCTGTAGTGCAGAGTCAGGGCTGGCTGCAAACATTCCCTGGGACAGAAAACCCTTCAGCTTTGCCTCGTGTGAGGATGACTGGAAAGGTCATGGATAGATTAACAAACACAAGAAGTTGGTTTTCTTTTTCAGTGTTCATGACACATCCACCCTTCTAATTCTGGTGAGTTTTAAGGGCCACTTTATGCAATTTTTTGGACTACATAATACAAGCATCCCTCAAAACAAGCTCAGGATTCTTTTTCTCTGGCCGTGCCCTGTATGTAGCCACTGCTGTAAATGCACGTCAGGTCATAGCTGTGGCATTTTGTTTGTGCTTGCACAGCAGAAGGCAACTGGGAATTGTGTCCTTTGTTTATAAGCACAAGTTTAACTGGGATGACACTGAACTACTGAAAGAATCTCATTAACAGATATAATACATCAATTCCCTGTACTAAAGGCTATCAAAGCCATCATTCTAATTTTCTGCTTCTCTCACAGAGACTAAACAGTTTGATTTTTTATCATACCACAGCTTGTCTTTTTTACTTTATTTTTATTAAAGACATCTCTACAGTTATTTCATGAGAACGATTCTAGTCCTTTGTCTATTGTAAGGAAGCAAAAGGATTTATTTAGTTAAATTTGCATTCCCCTTTAACGTAATACTGGGGCTTTGTGCTACAGTGGATTAAAGCAGCATCTGTTCTTCTCTGGAAACCTGGAGTCAAATCACAGCAGTGCAGTGAAGTTGCCATCTCTGTCTGTATCCTAAATGGAACCTAAATAAAATTCAAATGGATTCCCAGAAGACACGAGAAGGGCTGTGTAAGTAAAATATTTTTGATTAATAAGTCTTGCTAAAAAAGTCCATGATCAGTAACTGGTTTTGCATAACAAAGATTCATGAATTAAACAAAACCTGTATTTACATAATTTTTGACATTAAACGGCAATATACAAGATACTAAAAGTGAACTTTTAGCCCCAAACACAGGCCGATTCTGCTCTTGTAACTTCCGAGGCAACAGAAATAAAGCAGCAAACTCAGGAATATAAATTTGGCTTGTGGCCTGTACCCTGTTTAAATACAAATGACATCTAAACAAAGCACGGCTAACAAAAGCAATGCACCAACACACTTTCCCCTCTAACTCATGAGCCACCTCCTCATAACTCCAGTTGCTCTGTGGATCAGGCAGTGCCTGGGTTAGGGGCACATCCTCACAAATTTAATTTGTAACAAACAGAGCAAGCAGGGCTCCACCTTGGTTACAGTTTCTGAGGTCTCCTGCAGTTCTGTTATTAAATAAACATAAAAAGAAATAATTGATTGACAGCTGCTGTGATTCAAATAGGCCTGACTCTGAAATTAATGATAAAATTACCATTGGGTCTAACAGAGGAAGAGCCATGTAAATGCTGAAGGAGCAAAAAAATTGCAGCCTGAAAGACCTTTATGAATTATGGTAAATCCTTGCAATGAGAAGGCACAACAACCCAGGCTCAAGTTGTGGTGCTTCACAATTTTTTTTTAAAAATCCAATATTCAAAAATACCTTCAACCCTCCTTTGCACCTCTCAGAGTCCTGCAGGAGCTGGAAGCCTCATGGCTCACTCGGAAAGCAGCTCCTCACTTCCAGCACTGGTGTCCCGAGGTTTTTTTACTGCACTTTGAACGCCAGGGGTGTTAAGCCCCAAGGAACAGGCTGAGGTGTGTGAGCAGCTGTTGGACACCTCCAGGCAATGGCAGCAGCAGCAGAGCACTGCTCTAGAGCAGCTCTCACCATCCATCTCCTCCTGGCTGTGCTCAGGGCAGGCACAGCTCGCAGGCAGCCCCGGGGCAATCAGCCAAGGGTGCTGATCAGCCCCACAACTGAGGGATCTGCCCCTCTGCAGAGCTGGAGCCCTGAACTGACATCTGCAGAATCCAGGGCAAACATCATCAGTGTGAAGGTAGAGTGTTGTTTCAAAGGAGGTTCCACCCACAGTCCTTGCACTGCCCTCAGAGGCACCAAACAGCCCCAGCCTCCAGGCTATGGAGAAGTTTTCTCCTCATGGAGACCCAGTTTTGGCAGAAACACTTTCTACAGCCACACGAACAGATCCTCTTGAAAGATTTTTCATTTTGCAAACATGAAATGGTCACAGGGTGAGAAAACCAATGAAATCCTAAGAAATCACTTCCCATTTCTCCAGAGGAACACCCAGCAAACCACTGCTGAAGGCACCAGCAGAGAAGGTCTCCTTGCAGGCACTCCCTGGATCCAGTCCCTGCAACCTTGCAGTACAAGACTCTCACAGGAACAACAAACCAGAGTTACTGTTCAACTTGGTATTTGCACTTTTCAGTGCAAAAAACGAATCCTTGGGCTTCCTTGCCTGAAAGCTGCCAATTATTCCATGAAACTGAACTGCAGGTTGTTTATTAACTGCACCAGGATTCCCAGAGGGCTTCTAAAGGGGCAAAGAAGCTGAATGCTGTTGATACTGAATGCTGTCAGCTCCAGATCTTGGATTTCAGTATCTTGGATGATAATGAATTATATCAGATTGGTAGAAATTAAAAAAAAAAAAAAAAAGGATGATAGATGACTTCTCATGGGAAACCCAAACATTGAGCTTAAACCAGGAGAAAAAAAAGCCCAGCTGACTACTTTGAAACAGTACTCTCAATATCTTTCAGGAACTAGAACAGGGCATCTCAACAGCAAAACCAAACCTGGTACAAAAGTAGAAGTAAAATGGAAAATGGGTCATTTTATCCAGCATGGCTGTAGTTCTCCCAAAGCACCCGATAGATGTAATGAATTCTGTGTTTATATGAAGGATATCTGCCACAAGAATAGACACAGTTAAATACAACCATCCAAACTAAGGACTCAGCAATTCCTCTTTTAGCACATCAGGCAGAATAATCAAGTTTAACTGAAAGGAAGTGCATAGCAGTGTACAAATGGAGGAAAAAAGTCTGAAACAATGATGAATAACAGAACGTTACTGTGTAATAGGCAAATCTGTCACTAAAGTAACTGTTATGAATTATGTTTGTAGCAAGGCATGCAAAGGTAACATCACTTATGCAAACATTGCCAACTCCACACAGGAAACTTACATTATTCTTTTCCTTAAGGATAAAAAATGGGCTGAAGGATCATTAAATGTATGACTAAACTGTACTATGAAACACTTCTCTTTATCAAAAAATATTTTGCCTTTTTTTTTCCTAGAAAAGCAACTGTTGCATTCATACATAGTTACACTAAATCCAGTCATTTCCTCCTTTTATATTTTTCCACACATGCCCACACCCAATTTAAGATGTTTTCTATCTTTAGCTAAGTTGAATGCTCTTTAACAGTCCAACAGCTCAGCATTTGGCTGAATCACTTCGTGGAATGAACTTCCACAATGCATCGGAGATAAATTCATTCTGCAAGTGCACTGCAAGTGCAGGATAACTTTTTTAGTTTATCATAAATCCACACACAGCATCACACCAGAAGAAAACTCGTTTGTTCCTGGAGTTTTCATGCAGCCCATGAACAGAGCTCTGTGTTGCTGTACCTTTGACACGCATTATTTTGTAGTTAGGAACATCCTTACAATGGGGACTGTATGTGTTAACATGACAAACCCCACTCTCTGTTCCTCCTGTGGCAGTTATTCAAGTATCTGTTCTTTAAAGGCCTTAGAACGAAACTATTTTTTCTTGTATCTTATTTTCTGGCTGAGGGCACGAGTGGCAAATGTTGATTTACCCCTGTGAGTGTGACACACCTTCCCATGCAGCCAGGACAAGGCCAGGTCTCCGGCCGGCCCCAGACACCGGGAACAGCCTGTACCAGAGCCCTGCAGTCAAACTCGCACTGCTTTGACACAAATCATGTGATTCCCGGCTCTCTCCCGAAAAGCAGTGTTTACACATCGGTGTCTGGAGCGGCACACGCCAGGTCAGCTCACAGCCCGCTGCCACAGCTGCCGATTTATGGCTCTGCCTTGTCACCCACAGCCAGCGCAGCGCAGCGGGGCCGCCCGGGACGCCGCGTTAAACCACGGAGATGATTTAAGACGATTTAACCCTGGGCTCCTGCAGGGCAGCCAGAGCCTCCTCCTGTCCCCGCTGCCGAGCCAGGGCAGAGGGAACGAGCTCCCGATCGCCGCGACCCGGAGACATCCCGGGGACAACCCCGGAACAACAGGGGGGACTCCAGAGACAATCCCCAGGGACAAAAGGGGTGCTCCCAGCCCAGCAGGACCCCCCAGTCCCATCCTCCCGCACCGCCCCACAGCGAGCCCGGGCAGCGGCGGCGTTGGCGGCGCGGAGCCCTTTGTGCGGCAGCGGCGGCGCGGGGCTCACCCCCGCAGCCCTCGGCAGCGCTCACCAGCTGTCCAGCTCCAGCTCCAGCAGCGACTGGGTCCGCTCCGAGCTGCAGTGCAGGCACCACATGGCCGGGCCGGAGTGTCGGGCAGGGAGCTCCGCGCCACCATAGCCGCCCCTCGGCCGCCCCGCCCCGCGCCCGCTCCCCTCAGCCGCCGGCGGCGGGGCAGGGAAGCGGGCAGAGCGCACGCGTGGGGGCGGGATTCCCGGGAAAAGCGCGGCTGCGAGGGTCCCGGCACTCCAGCTACCCTCACACCCCTCACCCTGCCCCGTGCGGCTCCAGCAGTCACTGTTTTCCAAGGGCTCCCCTCACTCCAGCAGCCCTCAGACTCCTCACCGTGCCCGGGGCCCCTCGGGCCGGCTCCGGCGGGCACTGTTCTCCAAGGGTTGCCCTCACACCCCTCACCATGCCCGGGGGATTTTCGGTGCGGCTCCAGCGGGCACGGTTCTCCGAAACTCCCCTCACACCAGCCGCCCTCACACCCCTCACTGTGGCCGGGGGCCCCTCGGGCCCCCTGACAACAAAATCGCAACACCCTTCCCACAGCTTCATATCCTATAATAACACAACAAAGCTCCGCTGGCCAAGCTCTGGCCAGAGTTTGGGGAAACTTTAGTCAGGAACTGAAAGTGTCGCTCTTGCAAACCGGGTGCGAGGAGGAGCACGGCGCAAAGATGTGCATACGACATATCTCGTATTGCTACATCCCATGAGGGCTGATCACGTCTTTCAAGGTGGTGAATAGAATCGAGGCAATTTTAGTTAAACCCCCTTAAACATTTGGATGGAGTGTGCATTTTGCATAGTTTCCTAAGGAAGCGTTAGGCATAGATTCCAATAAGCCTGGGTTTAACTAGCTTTTAGTGAAACTCAAACACGTTAAGGAAGGACACACCTACACCGGCTGTTTTCATAGGGATGTCACTGCAAGACTCTAACCAGAGACTATTTACGCTGCAGTGCCTGCTTTCAACATCTAATGATTATCCAGACAGCCTCTTTCCCGAATGTCTGGGATCCACAACAACCCCACGTTTTTCTGGTCCTGACTCAATGCCTCCTGCATCAAGCTTCGTCTCCACTTGTAAACAGAGACAAATCCAAAGCAGACACAGGCAGTTCCCAAAAGTCAACTTCTACGGAAACCAGTTTCCATTTAGGAACCAAGTGCAGACAGTTTTAGCGTGGGCTGTGAAGGGAGGAGACACTGGAAAGTGTGGCTGGAAAGCTCTGACCTCCAAAGCAGTCACAGAATTTTCTGAAGAATGTGCTTTTCTGAAGCCACTTCAAACACAATCTTCCTTCCACAGATACGATCATGCTAGATCAGCAAATAACGAAGCAATACAAACACATCCCATTCCAAACACTGCATGGATAGTTGTTACAGATGGCTTTCCCCCCATCAATGTCAAGCATCCAGAATTCTCAAGTTAGTTTTGACCATTCAGGTAAAAAGTTTTTGTTAAGTCATTTTTTGCTTGAATATGTTGTTAAAATTTAACGTAGAGATTTTAAATGCCCAAATCATCTACACATTTAAGATCTTGCATGTATTTCAATGGGGGAATTAAACACAGAAAAACAAATTCTTGCTGCACTACGCAGACAACATTGTGGTTTCTGAGTCGAGGCAGCCTGTTGCAGTTATTTTTGGAGGGATTTTTTGGTGAATGTTTCAGCATTCCAAAAGCATTTTAATTCAACCCTAATCAATAGTGTACATTCAGTTTTCCCTCAGGTAACAGTAACTGTAATCCACACCACACAATCCACCCTGTCTCAGGTGGTGATTCAGCACAGATCTCTATGATTTCTTAGACAATTTTTGGTGGCACACAGCTAAGTTTCTTTGCCATCCTGATGGCAGAGGTGCTGAACACACAGAGCTGATGTTTCAGGCTCCAGAAAACAAGGGTAGGAGAGGCTTTTCTATTAACACAGAGCCAAACGTGGGCTTGTGGGCTTCTACAGCACCTCATTGATCTGCACTTTGCATAGGAAACTTTGGCAGAACCAGTAGGATGTATGTTCTCTGTTGTCCTCCTGCTGCTGTTTTGGCACCAAACTAGTGTTAGAGTTATCACTAAGATATTGTGGAAATTTGTAGTGCAGTGTAAAGAGATCAAAAAGTGACTTTTCATGTCCTACCATCCTTATTCCTGGCAATTTGTTGGAGCACAACTAACAGCACAACACAAAGTGATCTTTGCTCCGTTAGATCGACTTAAGCACAAATGAAGGAACTGGGAAATCTCTCTGAAGAGGAAGTAAACAAAGATTTTAAAGTGTGGTTTTACACTTTCCAGACCAGCCCAGAAGTTTGAGGGAAATAATTGTGAAGCGAGTGGGCTGGCTGACCTCGGGAAGAGCTTACTGTGACAAGCAGCTCACCCACTGCAGATGTGGCTTCGTTCACTTTGGACCACTGCAGTTTCCAGCCTGATGCCCAACAAACAGCACTCTCAAACTACAATATCTCAGCAGTGAATGACTCCCTCAGACCATTCAACCCTCCCTGCTAAAGCTAAACCTATTTCATTTCTGATACAGAAATAGAATTAAACCTTAGATTAAACGCAGCACTGAGATTTTGGTTTATCCAGTAATTTACATAAATCACTGCTATTTAATGTGTTAATGGCTAAAACAAAGTTTGTAAACCCCCAGAGTGCAACAAACTCAATTTGTAATTATGAGCACACAGCAATTTGTACAATATGCCATCTAAATCTACAGTAATTATGACCCTGCTTAAAGGGTAATTCCCACTTTAATCACATTTAATACACCATTATTTCCAAGATCTGAGAAGGCTGAAAAATAGGCATTTGTTTTGCATTTTGCTTGAATACAAGCAAAGGGTTACACAGGCAAAAAACCCCAGAAGAAACTGCTAGGGAGTAGTTTTCTTCCTGCAGAGTATAAATACAGCCATGCAGCATTGTACAATAAACTGCATATACAGGTCAAAATACCTGTTATTTCTCTCACAATGGGATTTGAGGGGATATTAATGAAAAAAATATGCTAACCCATGTGGATCCTCAACATCCCGCCTCCCATGGTGAATTCTCTGTTCCTCATGCTCTCCCTCCACCCATGCTTTACCTGTACACCTAACGTAAACCTAAATAAAATAAGTATTCAGTAAAAAAGGTTGGGATAGATCAGTTTCAAGGATGTACAGCACAATCCTCTTTCACATTGTTCTCTTCTAGTGCACAGTGAGAATTATCAGTGAACAGTAATCAGTCCTCTAACCATATAAAACATCATAATGTTCCCACATGACCTGGAATGACATGGGAATGCTCAAGTATGCCAGGGAATTCTTCAAAAGCTAACATGCTCCTGTACTCATCCCAGTTTTGTGTCCCCCCTAAGTGGATTTATCTTTTCTCATACACATTTCTGCATTTTCCATGGCTCTGTACTAGATTATTTCATTTTTTAATGCCAACACACAAAAATCAGCATAAAAACAATAACTACAACTTCAGTTCATTTCTTCAACTGAACTTATAAAGCCTTTAAACAAACACATCTGGGAAAAGGCTTTATGCTGTCAGTTGCTACGGAGAAGGCAAAACAATGAATCTTTGTAGTCTTTTTTGCTCTCCATAGAACAAATCTTAAGTCTATTTAAGGCAAAGGAAATCTTCACTGGTTTCAAGGGTTTGGAGACCCCAAAATGGTGCTTTTTTTCCATGTATCTCAAAGCCCATCACCTTTTCAAAACCTAAACAAGTTATTGCTGTATGAATGATGGGAATACTGAAGCATAATGATTATAAACCATAGCAGAGGAAAATTAGAGTAACTTCTGTCAGTTGCCTTGCAGATCAGTGGGAGAACTAAAAGTGAAACAGATCTATCTACATGCTCTGCTTCTTTATCCCCTCCCACAAAACAAGATGCTGCACTCTACAGAGGGAGGAAATATCAGTCTGTGTTGTTGGCCCTCAAAAGAAACCTTGCCAGAGAAAGGCTGTGCTCTCCAGCAAAGTCTCTCCCTACCCTGGCTAGAGGATTTGGTTAAGAGCAGCAATTTTGGAACAAAGAAGGAAATTCCACATGATAACAAGGTTTCAAAATGCTAAATACACTGATTTACCAAGGCTGGAGCATGCAAACCAGGCAACCCTGCAAACTACAGCAAGTTATGAAGCACATATACAAAATCACAGTGCTGAGAGAAACAATGCCTAAAGAGGCTTAGACTGCAGTCAAACCATTAGACCAGAGCCAGGATTCCTGACTGAAAATTCCCTGCTGTCACCACTCTGACCTGGTTTTGTCTCTCAGAGTCAGTAGTTGATCCTACAAACCCTCATTTGTGCTAGAAGCTATTGTAAACTGTATTAGTGGTGCACTATAACACTGCCTGACTATTTACATCCACGGCAACAACACTGCGGAAAGTAACATTAGGCAGAGCTTTTTGAACATGATTTAGGTTTGTCTCTCAGACAGCTCTGAATGCTGCTCACGCTGCTTCTGAGCTGATGTGTTCATCCTCTGGCCCTGCCTCTGCTCCCCATACTGCAGCTCACAGCAAGACACAGTTCTGGTTTTCCACAAATCAATCCATTACTAGATAACTGCATTTCATTATAACACTATCAAGAGATTTAAAATTTCTCTTAACAGATCCACAGGCACATGAAACTTTTTTTTTTTTTTGTACAAATACCAAATACCTCCCTTTGAAAAGAATTTAGCAGAGGCCTTTCTGCAGCTGTCACTGTTGCTGCCACTCACCCCAGCAGTGAAACGATACCTGAGGAGCAGAAGCTGCCAGAAAGGTCAGTCAGCACTGAGGGGCAGTTCTTCAAGAGGAAACATTTCTTTTTCATAAATCCATGCACAGAAGGAGAGTGGATGCTTGGAAATCCCCCAAAGGCAGTACAGAGGCTGATAAGGAGCCAGAGAGCCCCCTGAGAAAGAAGTTCATCTGGAAGCCAAGAAAGCCACTCGGTTCACCAGAAATTGTAGATGGAATAAAAGGGAAAGGGAAATCTCTGTTCTGAATTTGTAGGGCAATAAAGGCAGGACTCTGTACCAGGAATTCAAGGTGATTGCAATTATAGTTCTGCTGATACCATTATGTGTATAAAACTCCTTTGTTCCTTCCAATAAATATGTCCAGGGGTGGCTCCCTCATTCTCCTCACGTGGAGTGGCACTTTGTGGAATCCAGCGTTGCCACAGCCCAGGACACACCCAGCCATTGGCAGCACCAGGTCACAGGGTTCCTGTGGCTGCGTGTGCGGTGCCACTGCTGAGCAAGCGCGGTGGGCACCCATGGGGAAACGCAGGGAGTAAGGAACATATCCTGCTGCTCTAGACCAGCAGACCTCACAGAGGGAAAGCTGAAACCATGGACTCCCCCCTCCAGAATGTTAGTCTTAATAAAAGCCTGAAAAAGTAATTGTTACTGAATAAAATACCTTGCAATGAATTTGGACAGAAAACACACATTGAGATGACACAAATAATGCAGGTGGCTAATACACTTTGGGTTAATGCTCTTGAGTTGTGTAAACCAACTGAACCCAAATCATCCTTTAAAAATATTCCATACCAGAGGTTTCTCAGAGCTTCCTCTTTTTTTCTCCTTTCATTCATGGCAGTAATGTTGTATTTTCTGCAAGAAGTATTTCTTTGGGATTAATGGCAGCCGAGATTAAACATTGCCTAGTTATGCTTCATGTCATCAACCTCTCAAAACCTCTCCATCCCCAAGAAAAGCATGATTATGTTTACTTGATATTTAATGTTCTGGGGATTTTTCCAGTTTGAACAATTCATACATTTACTGAGATGAGCGAGCTTCAGTGCACACACTAAAATCAAGCAGAAAGACACATGACTGATTTTAACATTTTTTACTAATATTTTCTACTTCTAAAAAATACAGAATTGTGTTTCTTTGAACACATGTGTGAAAATAATTACAAACCCCACAGACAGTGGCTGTAGGCTTGGGAACATAATTACTATTTAGCCTTAAAGTAAATACTGGAATGTTGCTACTTCAGATTCTGGGCAGAAGTGTCTCTCCAGCAGCATTTGTGACATCTGGCTCAGGATAATGTGCTGCTCTCAGAGATCACAGTGTGTGCCATGCAGAAGGACATATTTTCCATGAGTGCCTTTCTGCAAGCACCATTCGAAACCAAGGAATTTTTCTACTTGAAGCTCAGACTGTGTTACACTTGTTTATTTTAATAGCAACTACCAAGTTTAAACTGTCAGTAAAATGACAAGCATCGCTGCAATTCCCATATATAAATAATAATTTTTTTAAAAATTAGCAAAATCCATTTTTGAGGTAAAGAAATCACTCTTTTACTAACTGCATATTTAATCATGTGGGTAAGAAGAAGATTATAAGGGAGATCTTACTATTTACCTAATAAAGTTAGATTTAAAGTCATTTCATGGAAATATTTTCATGGTTTCTGTATTAGTGCATGGCTGTGCAGTGCAATTACTTTTAAATCCAGAAAAATATTTATCTACACTCCCATTTTGTCAAATCCATCAGCATTGACATGCACTGTAGGACTCGGATAGAAAACTTGATTAAAACTTGATTAATTTTAATTTTTAAATATTAAAATTAATATTTATGGACACTTCTTTTTGGCATTGCACATCCCTGAGCCGATCCTGCAGGCGGCTGTGCCACCACAGTGTCCCCGTGCACACAATGCAGCACAGGCCTCTGCTGAAGCTTTCTGCAGAGTGCAAAGGGTGGTGACCATGGCAAAGCAAACCAACAAAGCCACATTCCCCAGCAGTGCTCATGCAGCAAAATGAGTCCTGGGCTAAGGTTACCTCTGCAGACACAGGTCAGGGAACAGCTGTGCGTGTGTGACACCACTGTGCCAACAGAGCTCAGCCCCCGCTCACCCAACTCAAGAACTATCAAAACTCAATCCTAGCTGAAAGTAACAACAAATATTGACCTTTTCCATGGTAATCTTTATAGGGAATAGAAACTTTAGTGGTGTAAATAAAAACAGGAGTGGAAACAACGACAACACACCTTGGAGAAACACCCACACCAACACGGAATGAAGAGCATAAATAAAAGGAGTAATTTTGTTCCTGCTTCCTGGCTGGAGCCTGGAGGGCAGCACAGCAAGTTCCAGCGCCCTCTCTATGGAACATGCTGAACTCTCAGAAAAAAGGCTGGGCAGCTCAGGCTGCTTTCACAGGGAGACAGGGCACCTCTGCCCATCCTGCCCGAGCTCTGGATGAAATCTGGAATAAAAAAGCAATCTGGATAAAAAAGCAAAAGATCCCTCTTTCCTTAAGGGGAGAACAGAATGGTTTCACTGAATGGCACACAGTGAGGGCAGCCTGACCCCCTCTCCTTTTACCTCCTCTGAAAGCGTATTTGCACACACCACCACCACCACCTGCCCCACAAGGTGTGGGCTAAGGTACCTATAATAAACCAAAGCATATTTTAAATCACTGCCTTCAAAAGGCAGAAATGGCCAAAGAAATCCCATTTCTCACACCCAAAACAGCAGGGCTGAGACAGGGCACCTCTGTGTGCCCACTGGGCTGAGACAGAGCAGCAGTGTGTGCCCACTGTTCCACTGCTGCTCCAGCCAGCTCCCCATCCCAGCCATAACCTGAAAATGCACCTACTGTCCATCCCTCTAAACTTGGAAAAATAGGTGAGGTGTAAAAGGGTCGGACAACATTGCCTTATCTTTCCATCCACTGTTAAAGCAGAAGGAAGAAGCAATCAGAAAATACCAACTCTAAATGGCACTGCTGCATTTTACAGGCCGTGCATCAGGGAGTGAGAGGCAGGGCATTTACAGAGGGATCAATCCAAGCTAAGGAGACAGGTACTTGTGTTTGGCACCAGTCCTGCTGAGTGTGCAGCTCCAGAGCACAGAGATGCACACGTGACACCTTCACATTGTCTTCTCTATCACACTGACCTACACAGCGTGTAAGGGAAAAAAGGACCAGAAAAAACCCTCTTTCCAACTCTTTGGCGCAGATAACTGATTACATTTGCCCATATGTTAAATGGAAGAAGAAATGTGTGTCTCCAGTGGGGGAAACACCCAGATTTGCCTTAAATCTCTCCTAGGCACCTTTAGCAAAATACCAACAGAGAGAACAATTTGCACATGAGTATGGACAGTAGATCTTTGTTTACAGATGAGCAAGATCTATATTTTATTCCTTTTGGAAATGCATAACTCCTGAATTTTATAACAACAGTTATACTTTGGCATAACAGCATACTGACACTGAAGACATCAGGGTGCTGAATTTTCATCTTTTAAAATTGTTACTTATTGCAGTCCTTGTTTTGAATCTGGATAAAAGAGCAAAAGATCCCTCTTCCCTTAAGGGAAGAACAGAATGGTTTCACTGGATGGCACACAGAGAAGGCAGCCTGACCCCTTCTCCTTTTACCTCCTCTGAAGGAGTATTTCCACACACCACCAACACCACCTGCCCCACAAGGTGGGGCATAAACCAAAGCATATTTTAAATCACTGCCTTCAAAAGGCAAAAATGGCCAAAGAAATCCCATTTCTCACACCCAAAACAGAAAGGCTATTTTGCAATAAACTATAGCACTGAAGTGAAAATTCACTGAAGTGAAAATTCAGTTTTAACTTTCAGTTGACCTTTTGTCCTGTCACAGAAAATATTTAATGAATTAAGTCTCATCTAAATCTTAGACAAAAAGAAAATTAAAATCCATTATGTTAATTAATTACATGGCACAATTAAGGGTGGGTATCCTTTCAAGTCCAAACAGTTAATTTACAACTAGAACCACCCCAGGTGCCCTAGGAAAAGCTGCTAAGCAATCTAGAGATTAGGAAGAGGAAGTAATTTGAAATGTGAATTCATTGGCTTTACCATCAGATGTTCTTTCCTCCCCACACCCCCCAGTCTAGGTGCCCATGCTATGAACTTCCAGTTTGTATCTTGGTATGAACTTTCAGTTTGTATCTTGGCAAATAAAACTACCCTGAGGCAATAAAAGAGACAAAGAATGCATTGTAAATGGATGATCTTTGGCATCCACCAAAGATTGCTCAGTGAATCAGTTTATATTAATGTTACTTATCTTCACCAATGTGCAGGAAATACACTCTGGACTCAAAGGGACTCCAATCTCTGCTACTCCTCCTACTCTTCAGCACACACAGGACTGCAAGAGCACTGGCAATTTAATCAATTTGTATTTTGTGTTATCTGACCAGAGAGATTTCCTCCTCCTCTAGGGTAGGATTTATCCTGGTGTGCTCAAAGCTCTGTTTGCCGAGAAGCCAGAAAACTGAATTACAAGAAACACTTTATTTTGTTGATGGGATTGCAGAGAGGTGACTGGGGCAGAGCACAGCCGGTTCCTGGTACCAGCCACCATGGCAGAGATGATGGAGAGGAGGGATGCAGTTCCAGTCAGGGCTGTTCTGTGGAAACCACAGTGGAAAGCTTTCCATCCTCATGAGCCGACAGGGGCTGACAGCAGAGCTGGAGATGGAGCAGGCTGTTTCAGAGAGGGGGAACCATCTAGAATCCTCCAGGGGCTTCTAGTGCAAACATTTCATGGCCTGTGGATATGACCTCCTATCCCAAACCAAAGTTAAGCTAAGCTTAAGGTGCAAACTCGGCTATGGATAAGAGACCCCACCAGGGGAAACCAAAGAGGTGACACAACCTCACACCAAAGAGGTGACACAACCTCACACCCAAGGGTCACCAAACCCCTTCTCAGATGCTGCAGGTGTTCAGTTCCTGAACCACCATGAGGATAAATTTTAGTCTTCTAATTCTCCCCTATGAATTCCCCAGCGGTGCCAGAGAACATCACCCAAATGTGATGTACAGGCCCCTGTAATCCATTCAGAGGCCCAGAGGGACACAGAGAATATTTATAGTATCAAACCTCCCATCACATTCACCATGAGCATTGCTTTGGGCCTGAAGCCTGTAACACAAAACCAGCACACTGAGGTTTGCAACCCCACTGCAATGAAGGAAACAGTGAAGGACAAGCACCTCCATGTTTAGTTATCAACTAAAAACCCCAATGTTTAATTCTAGGAAGAGAATTCTGACTTGCTAGAGACAGAAGAAAAATGAAGATAACTGCAGCTCAACAAGAAGTGTTGGAAACCTGTTCCATTTCCTTGATTGGATCACCAGCTTGGATATTATGCCATCTTTCGTTTAAATTATGAATTGCAAAGTAATTGAAATGTGAAGTATTGCTCAATCAGTTTAAAAATTAATCTCAAGAAATTCAGGCATACTTGATTTACAATTATTTTTCTTCCTACCAAAAATACCAGCAAAATCTGAAATATTAAGAACTTTTAATCTTGCAACTTTGCATCTGATACTCTCAACTGACAACACAAAATCCTCCAGTTTTTACAGGGAGATGAGTACAAAATTTACTGAAATAATTGCCCAGGCAGTGGAGCATGTCCAAACTGTATCAGGTGCTTGCTCTACAGCCATTCCAGGAGCTTCTCTCCCACATCACTCCACAGGCTTTTTGTTACCCACCACAATGTAGTTTCAACGAGTAACTTAAAACTGGCAGCGAAGATGCACCTTTATTTACAGGGTTCTCTTTCCACACAGTGCAGACAAAGCACCTGCCAGTGCTCAACAGAAATGGGATCATCCATTTTGCTTTCAGGTTGCTTATAAAGCCAGCAGAGCCTGTCTTGAAGTTCTTTAGTGATGTTTTCTTACACTTATTTTTTATTAAATATCTACTTATAGCATATTCTAGCTATTGAGGATGAGGGTATTCATAGCAGGAAGATATTTGTTGTGGTTTGGGGTTTTTTAGTAATCAAATTACTTTTCATCAGTGGAGAAATACTCAAAGCATCCCTTTTTCTACTGTCCCAAAACCTCCCCCATAACCCAGAAGGAATGAAACAGCCAAACAGTCCACGCTGGAGTTATTTCCAATGGATTCTTTTTGAAATTCCCAGCAGAACACACATTCTGAACAATGTGGAAAGATCACCTGATAGACAATCCAAAATCCTGATTTTTTTTTTTTTTCCTGGAATGGATACTGCCAGTGGCACCAATGGAGCCGTTCCCAGGAGAGGAGGAGTTTGAAGTTCCTGCCCTCAGCATTCAATGACACAGAGCTGAGAGCTGGGATCTGGGCTTTGTTTAGGCCTGGAGAAAGCACTCACACTGCCACACAGCAGAGCAGCAGCTCAGTTCTCTGTGTCAGGGCTGCTGAGAGCAAGCTCCACTTGAGGATTGCTGAAAGGAAGAGGCACCATTAGCACTGAGGAAAGGTGACCCTTCCACGCTGTGACAGAATTTTCAAGGCTGGCCTTCATCTACATCTGCTCTAAAACACAGACTCGAGAGCTCTGACAAAAACCTGCCTGACCACAGACCTGCATTTACCCTCCCTACAATGCAAACAAATACAAGTAGAGCAATAAAGAACCCCAAACATTCAAAATGAAGCACACTGAATTCAAGCCTCACAAGCACCCACTGCAACAATATTCCATGCAGAATCAAAGATAGACTTGAGAGCAGAAATCTTCTGAAAATCCCTGCATATGCTGTCCAAGGCATAATGCTACAGTGGTGATGGTACATACACCCTTCAATTATTTCACTTCTAAAAATGAAGGATTAATTATTTTAAACCTGATGAAGCTCAGATACTTCTGCAAAGTTTTAAAATAAAAATAACTTCTTGTCTGTGATGAATTTTATCACACTAAGAAAATCACCATAGAATAATCTCAGGGATTCATTCTTTACTCAGACAAATTCCAACTGCATGCTACATTTTCTCCATCCAGAATACAGTTTTCCTTAGAAAACTCAGCTCTGTACTGAGAGGGCTCCACATGCCCATGTCCTCACACAAACTCCACAGAAAGCATTACATCAGCTCATCTACAACTGTGAGATATGAACCGCAAAGGGGAGGCAATAAACATTCCACAAAATTCAGGGGGTTTTATTTTGGAGAAGATTTCCCTGCATTTATGCTCCCAGAACATGCTGACTCACATGTACAGCTGGAGCTGGCGGAACAGCATCTCCCTCGGAGGTGGCAATTCCCTCTGTGCTTGTGAAGGAAGCAGAGAAGATGTGACTGCACGAGAGGAAAAGCAGCAGAGCTTGGAGCTAACAGCAGCTAACCAGGCTGTCTGGATGTGTGGTCACCACAGGCAGAGCCTGAACAGCTCTGCTGGAGGAGAGGGGTTTGGCAAAATCCCAGATGGGGAACAAACGCCTGGAGCAAGTCAGGCTCTGCGAGGGAAGCACCCGGAAACACACGGAATGTTCCGAGTCTGCACCACTCAAAACATAATTTAATCCATTTACCAAAGCCATTAGAACGTTTCCCTCTGGGTAAAAGACACAGGCACAAAAAGCATCTCCTCTTGGCTCGTTTCTATGAAGTGTGGTCAGACATACTTGCATCAAGAGGCCAAACAAGAATGAGCATGAGGCTGAAATGAAGTCTTCCTGGCTACTCTGGTAAAAGAATTTAGGATGTAATTTTTATTTTAATATACACTGTTAGTTGGTGCATTAGCCATGTTTTGAAAGTTTTTCTTCTCTGCACCATTCTCTCTTTTTGGACCCCAGTGGGTTTATTAGAACCAAGCCACCCAGACTCTCTCTGCCCCGCTGTCAACACAGCAGTTACATAAACCTGATCCATTTAATTTGTTGTGCTCAAAGCCCAGCTACTGCAGCCAGTTTGCAAACAATGCTAATATTCCATGGGCTCAGACAACAGGCACCACCAGCTCCAAGGGAGCAGCCTGCCCAGCAGCTGCCACAGCTCCCACTGCCTGCCGTGGGAAGGGGGGAGGATGCTGATCCTAACCATTCTTGTTCTATTTATGGCTAAAGCACAACATACATCAGGTATAAACCTCAAATCTGTGTGCAGCTCTTGGGAACTGTTCCTAAAAAGCTGTAAATCTAAAGCTCTGTAAGTAGAAAGCAATCTCAAAAATGAGTGGAAGTTTGCTGGGAGAAACAACCTCTTCATCTGATTCTTTTTAAATGGTACAAAATAATATGGGTTTTCCAATTAATTATACTAAAATATATAAAGATAATGATTGCCAATAAAAGGGTCAACATGGATGTACAATTTTGGTTTGCAGCATGGAAAGGCTGCAGTATAAATAATCCAAGTGACCTTTCAGGTTGAACCAAGCAACATGGTGCCATAATTCCTCATGCAGGATAAAACCACCACAGCGCTGAAAGTGAGCAGAATAACCTGAGAGGTTTGAGACAGCTGCTGGAACAAAGACTCTACTGAAATAGCTCTGTATTTATACCCAGCTCCTGGAAGAACATAAGAGATAAAACTCAACCACCTTTGCTTGACGAAAGAGGAAACAATTTAATTTTGAGAGGCACGTCTATCTCTGCTGCTTTCTGTTCATGTAAACCTGGCACTTTGCATTAAAATCCTGCAGCTGAGCAGACTGGTTATTATTTCACCTGACACTGCTAAAGAGCATTTAGGTCAGTCTGCACAAAGAGCCAGACCTTTCCTGATTCCAGTTTTCAGCACCGTTGGATGCTGAAGGTTTTGTGATGAAGCTGTCACGTTCCCACCGGGCAGAATTGAAGATCAGGTGACACACCACGCGTTTTGTGACGTTGTGCTGGTTTAGGAAATTAAGGGTCTATCAATATTTGCTTTGGGAAACGTTTCTCCCCAAATCTCTCAGATGCAGTTTGCTAGAACTTCCTCCTGCTGGCAAGAGAGCACGGTACAGTCACTGCCACAATGACGAAATGAGGTCCCTTCGTGCTCACAGACAAATGTGCATTGAAATCATCCTGCTGCAGTGGGGGGAAACACGCAGCAGCTTTCACAAAGCCTTCCCTGAACAAAAGCTTTAAACATCTTTAGGGACTTTGCCTTACCCTGAGATGGAGAGAGTATTCTGGTTGTATGAATAAAGATATGGATAAACAGGATTTTTAGGGCATGAGACTCCCAGAAGGTGATTATCAGCAGCATTATTCAGCTGGTTTTTTCCAATATGGTTTGTTTCAGAGTTGCTTTTGATAAACAGATGAATAATGAAAGAGGTGTGATCCTGCTGAAGCAAAAGTAAATGAAATGAAGGCAGAAACACTGGAAAATGAGACAAAAAACCACAGTAAATGCATTCAGCAACGTCCAACACTTTTAAAAACCTTGATAGTTCCACTGAAACCGCAGTGGCTGTTATCAGCCACCAGCTGGGAATCCCAACTGATGAGAGCCACAACCACTGTGCTATTTTGTTCATATTTTCCAAACAACAGACAGAAAAGAGTGAATTTCAGAAGATTAATAAACACATCACGTTGTAATTATTTTGTTCCTTCTGCATGTAGTAAAAGCTAATGTTTTTTTTACTGCATGTTCTAACTCAGATTTTGTATTTGCTATATTAAGGCACTCTGTAAGGAAATATAAAACTACATTCATGCCTTATGTGTGAGCCTATTTTGCTGAAGGATTTATAAATATTAACAAGATAAAATTTACAAATGCAAAAGACACCATTTGCAGCTGTAAATGTTTAATTCTAAGGGAACAGGAACAACATTTTCATCTTCATGCAAGTCATGAGCTATATTAGAAGAATTCTGATGTACAGTGTTAAAATAGCAGAAGTGATCAGAGGTAATTGAAAGTCTTTTATGCTACCCCTTCTAGTCCCAGTTCAATATATGACTTTTAAGTCCAAAAAATCTGCTTGATATTGGCAGCAATCTGGAAAGTGGAAGCCCAAATGCTAACATTAATTTTATTAATTCAGTATCCCCTTCCTCCAGGTCAGTGGTCACTCAAAGTGAACATTTTAGATGTTGACTTGGCTAAATGGGAAGTTACACCATAAACTACTAAAATCTAAACTCCTTATGAATAATACTTCCAGCATGGCAAAGGGATAATGGAAGACCTTTGTAATCACTGCAAAGAGGACTATTTATTTTGTGTATTTTATTTATTTCTTCACTCTCACTAGTGTGAGGTGTGGGGAGGGTTTTATTTCCTTGCAGCTGTCACTTAACACAGAAGTAAAGAAATGACAGCACAGAAAGAAGAATGCAGCACAGGAGAAGAGTCCCCACAGGCTGTGACACAGAGCAAGCTCCACGAAAAGCAAAGCCTTCAATATGAAATGGGAAGGAAAAAGAAAATTCTTCCCTGTAATCAACCTGCCATTCTGCCTAGGCCAACTCCTGCACCATCAGCAGTAAATACCTGCTGATTTGACACATCACCCAACTGTCATATCATCTCTGAAGAGAATTTGTTGATGAAGGTATTTTCCAGACCGGTAAATAAACAACAACATCACAACCTATTTCTCAGGTATAAACAGCCAGGCAAAGGGAAGATGAGCTGCATATTGTGCTATTAAACTCTTTAAGTATAATTTACAGCTAATTGCCTTTCACAGTGGGGGAAACCCATCCCTCCCCAGCCAGCTCCATGCTTGATTTTTTATCCAGCTTCCCCAGGCTTTAATTGCCTGCTCAGACTGGGATGGGAGGCTCCAGCAGCACCATCAGCAGGGGCAGCTCAGCAGAAATGTGCAGTTTTAGTGCTTTGCTGCAGGCCAAGAGTTCCAGGGAGGGAAAGCCTCATGTCTCCTCCCCCTCACTGAATACTGGTGCACCATGGTAATTACAAAATACCACCCGAGAGGCCTTGCGGTCTTTTCCAGCTCCAAAAGGCAGCTTTGACTTTTTAGTTCACAAACAGAAAAATTGAATTATGGTGTTCTAACAAACATTGCAACTATTAGGACTGCATTTATGAGGTGATGGATGCCCAGAATCCAGTTGGCTCTTTGGCTCCAGTCATTTCACCACAACACAAAATGCTGTAGTGGGGTCTGGAAACTGCTGGAATTACAGAGTCCTCTTGGCCCTGAATTACCCATGGTATTATTCTTAAATCTTTCAAGAGTAAATAACCCTTTATTGATTAAATTGCTTTTAAACCTGTGCTTCAGTCCCTTAATTTTAGGTGTGTACATGTAATTTTGCAGACAGGCACAATATGCTTGGGTTTTTTTATCTCTACAGAATGTACTTGCTCTCAAACCCCAAGGGTGAGGGAAACGAGACAGCAGTGCAGGCCAGGATGCAACAGCAGTTTTAAATTATGCTGCAATTGACTTGAGAGCAGCATGTGAAGCAGTGTCCTTACAACAGCTGAAAGGTCTTTAATGAATTCCAAAGCAAAAACATTCGCTTCTGAATTTTCACTTTAGCAAGTGCCCAAAATGATGCAGTGCACACTGTAAACAGTTCTGTCCTGTGAATGATAACAAAGAGAAATCATTTACGAGATAACCACGCTCCACAATATGTGCTGTACATCACACACTGCAGGGACTGCTTGGCTATTTCAGGAAATGTTCTTATGCTCACATATTCTCCTTTGGCCCATGTGGACAGACACAAACATCTCCCAGCTCTCAGCAGCTCTTCACCTGCACCAATTCCCCGCAGCCCCTGTGCCTGTCCTTACCTCCAGGTTGTGTTTCTCTTCAGGTCAAGCCTATGATAATAAGCAGCACTTTCTGCAGCAGGTTTATATTGTTCATCTGCTTCCATTATCTTCAAAACAAGCTGTAAAAGTGCATTTAAAAGCCCTCGTCTCAAATTTATTTACACAGCATGGGTATACACTGGAGTAGAAACTGAGCAAGGTCTCATCTGGCTTTCTGGAAGGAACAATAAAACTGCCCAGTCCCCAGAGTGAGATTAGGTTTTCTTTATGATCCTCTGTCTAGGAGGTACTCCTGTTTTTACAGCCCAGCACAGTGAGGATGAGATGATTTTGGATATGGGCATTGCACATGTCAACCCATTCACAGAAGAGCCAATTTCAGTAAAACTGAAATATCTCCTATTCTTTGCCCTGACCCTCCCTCCCACCTGCATGAAATAAATTCTGTGGGAGGCAATTCATGATGTAGGGGAAGAAAAGGTCACATCTCTGTTTTGAAAGCCTTTCCTGGAGCTCCTCTCCTCCCTACACGTGTTGGTATTTTACTCTGCCTCGGAGGGGCAAGGGGAGAGCTCAGCTGGCCAGAGCAGGGTGCTGGGGGTTCAACCCCTGGGTGGGCCATTCTCTTAAGGACTTGGTGGTCCCTGTGGGTCCCTTCCAGCTCAGAATATTCCGTGATTCTGTGTGAATCTGTGAATCCTGAGCCAGGTTTCTCTGAGGGACAGTGGCCACCTCCTCACCAATGCTGCAGCAGCTCAGCAGGACCATGCCCAGACAGAGGGGACAGCTCCAGGTGCTCCAGGCTCCTCCTCAGGGAAAGCACAACTTTTCCCCCACCCAGCAGAGCCTGCAGTAGTTTCAGGAATCAGGAACAACAATTTGATCCCTTTCTGCCTTGCTGCCATGACCCAAAGCTGCTCACAGCCTGGAAGATGCTCTGGGTGTCCAAAGCAAACCTCAGCCACGCTGAGCCCTTGTGGGTCACTCCAGGGCACACGTGGGTGCCTGGGGCTCCTGGGTTTGCCCTGTGACACAGGCTGGGAGCAGCTCCCAGGGTGCTGGTGATGCCCTGTGCAGGCTGACCCAGAACAGAGGCTGGACAGAGCTAAAGAACAAAGCAGGGATTTATTAAAAGGCCTCCATGGATGCACCTTGGGCAGCACCAGAGCCCAGCCAGGGCTGCACCCAAGATGAACCAAAATGGCCCCAAAATGCACAGCCGGGCACGGGGTCTCTCCGTTTGATCAGTTCTGCTCCATTTGCACTTTGCAGTTCATTGTCCCATTCCAGCTTTAGCCCAGGCAGTCCCACCCTGCTTGTTTTTCTCTCTCCAGCCCACGGTGTTTGTGCTCTTGGGCTGAGATTTGGATCATTTGTCCTTGGTGCCCCGCTGGAGCAGGAATTTTGTCTCCCTGCTCTGTGCACCGAGCTCACCATCCCCTGATACAAAGCCCAGACCCACACACTAAAGCAGCACAGAATGTGTAAAATATAAAAGCTAAACCTGAGACATCATTTTCCCCCTGGAAAGGACTCCTCCAGCCAGGCAGTCTCCCTGAACTTGTTATGCAACAGGCCTACAAGCAGTTCATTCAGCTCAGCCTGAGGATTAGTCTGGTTCAGCTGGACACTTGCAGCTTAATCCTGGCCAAGCCAGAGAGTGTGGCAAAGGCATTCCTGGGATGTGCTGACGGGAAGAATCTGCGGCCAGAAGCCAACCAAGTATGTAAACTTTCAGAAAGCAGCATTTCCTCAGACACTCAGTGTCCATTCTCCACTGCCCTCCCAGAAATCACATCAGGAACTGTCAGAGCCCAGCTCGCTCCAGGAAAAGCATGGAAGGTGGCGTTGCAGCACTATTGCAGATGACAGCTCAGGGTCAGCAGCAGGCCACAGCTGGAGGGAGCTGAGAGAGGAGAATCTCACAGTGCTGGCACTAAAAAGGCTCTGCCTCAGATTTTACTCTCAGTTTGCTCTGAAGCAAAGCAACAGTTCTGCTCTCAGCGAGTAAGGACGGTGTTGTCTTGGCTGCCTGTCCATGTAGGCACATTTAATTATCACAGATCCACAAAAGAACCAATTATGTTCCAAATTAAACTCCCTCTCTTGTTCCTGCCCTTTAATGTGCTGACAAATAAAAGCATGAAATGATTTGTATTCATCATCAGGATGGCTGGGAGAGGTTCAGAGCTTGCAGATGTAACCAGGCCAGGAGAAAAATGTTTGTGCTCAGGAGGGAATTTTAATTGCAGATGTTTTGCACAAGGTAACGAGGGACCTGTGTGCTGAGGCTGCAAGGAAAAAATAATCTGAGGGTTCTCTTCCAATTTAAACTAAATTTATAGAATTTTTTTAAAAATTATGAACATTAAATTAGGATTACATCACCACCAAGCCAATACCTCATCCCTCTTGGTGATGGTGATCTCAACCACAAAACTCACTACTCCACCCTGTTTTGGCAAATAAAAGGAAGCAGTTGTTTGGAGCATTTTATGAATATTGAAAATGCATTTCCTCATACTCTGGCTAAAAGTTCCTTTTTATTTTTTTATAAAAATGAAGAGAGAGAGAGCTTCAGGTATTAGAAAAATGCATTTCAAGTCCTCTAAGGACGTTTCTGGAACCTTACTGAGAGGGATCAAACCTGTATTTGTAAAGTCCTGCTTCAGATCTCTATATTGAGAAATAAACATATGTTATTCTAAGCAAAAATTCCTCCCTCTAAATTTAGAGTTCCATAAATGTGCAGTGCTTTGGCAGCCAAACAAAACAGGTATTTTCACACAAAGAAACCCTTCTTGATTGTGTTACAGAGAGAGCCTTGGCAGGAATCTGTAGCAGAGCTAAAACTGGTCCTGCACTGAAGGGAAGCTGCCTGGTGGCTGCTCCATGCTGACAAGGCAGCTGTGCCACGGGGGTGGGAGGTAAGGGCTGCTTTAAAATGAATTGTTTGGTGTGGGAGCCAGGCCTGCAGATGAAGGGAGCTGATGTGCCCTGGTGTAGAACATCCCCTGGAGGTTCTGCTGACCAGGGGCAGCCCAGGCTGCTCCAAAGGGGCTGCTGGGCTTTGCAGGAGCACCACGGAGCTGTTTCAGCTGGGAACACAAAAATGTGTGTCCAGTTAAATAAAGCCCCTGTCCAAGAGCAGCTTTTGTGGTTTCTTCACACACCTGGGGCCACACGGGATAAAGCCGTGCCCTTATTTCAGAGCTGCAGTGCTGAGCTGAGCTGCCCCATCTCAGGAACCCCCCGGCAGTGACAGGGACAGCATCTGCTGTTTCTGCACCAAAAGGCTCTGCCACAGATCCTTTCCATCAGAGTGTCTCAGCTGGCCAGGCCTGAGCTCAGCCAGGCCCAGCAAGGCTCTCAGAATTTGGCAGATGAAGGTCAGACTCAGAGGAGGGAGCTGCATCCTGCACAGGCATAATTTAGTGTCACAGAAATGCCTTCCAGAGCTGTCCTACCATTCCTCAGCTAATAGGGTGGCTATTTAAAGAAAGAAGGCTCTTTGCAGTGATCCAATCATTTGGAACACGACTGCTGTGCGACCAGCTTTGGTCACACATTTTTCTATTCTTATTTAGGGAACCGAGACCATCTAGTTATTTCTGCTCAACTGAAGGCATCAATTAAAATATTCATTCCCATTAGCTCTGATTCTCTGGAACACTTGCAGACAGAGTACCTGCCAGAACCAGACCACAGCCAGCAAAATGCTCAGGAAAGGCTGAATAGTTTGGTATGAAGTCTCAAGTATTTTCATTTCACTTCATGCCCACAAGCCTTTCTTTCTTTTACATGACAATACGAGGCAGTCTCAGCTCTGTGCTGTCAGGACAGTCACAAATTAGTGTCTCCATGGCTGGTGAAACAGTGCAGTGACAAGTACAATCAGGCAAGGCAAGCTCTCTCATTAAATGTTCAGATGCATGAAAACAGCCAGGCATTTTTTCCTCTAGGATCTGCAGGAGTTGAAACACACCAGTCTGAAGCTGTGAAAGATCACAAACGCACATTTAAGAGCTCCAGAGAAGTGTGGGAGATGCCCACCACATCTCCTCAGAATGTCACTTGTTTTGTCAATACTCAGGCTGCTCACAAAATAAATTGAGAGGTACAAACACAAAGCATCACACAGCCAGTGCAAATCCCCCTTCTCCAGGAATGGCTGCATTTCCTGGCAGACCGTGTCTGATGGCTTGAGGACTCAGATGAGCTCATTATTTGGCCATTGTTTCCCACTGCTCCAGATCAAACCCTCCCAAAGTCCCTATTCCTCTCCCCAGCTTTTCCCAGTGAGGTACCAGAGGTGCATCCCAGCACGCCCTGAGCAGACAGAAGCCTTTGGGCAGCACCTTTCAGCACCCACCAGCCTGAGGTTTGCTCTTGGTACAAAATCACAAATCAGGGTTGCACCTTCCTATGCCCGAAAAGTGTGAAGGTTTCTCCCCTCAGATACACGTCCTTGTCTCCTGTTCTGCTTTATCTGCCTCAAACTGCACCTCCCACCCCCCAAATTCAGCACTGCTGGGTGAGGAGCAGGTGTGCACTGGGGGAATGTTCCAGAAGGGGCTCAGCAGGAGCACTGACCCAGCCAGGGGTGCTGCAGGGCAGCGTCCCCCACTTGTGTCCCTCTGGGGCTGCTTGGACCAGCCTTGGTGCCAAAACCAGCCAAGAAACCTCCCCAGGGAAGGATCAGCCACGTTGAACTCAATCCTGAAAGTCTAAAGTCAGGGGGGAAGTAACTGCACAAACCTGGGGAGGAGAGAACATCTTCCAAGCCAGGAATTGACAGAAATCACTTTGAGAGCATCTCACTGGGATCTCCATGGGGGCAACTGCAGAGAGAGCTGGTCCTGCAGAGGAGCTGCATATCAAAATATGGATTTTCTCTGGTGTGCCTCAGTAACCTCATCACTGCCCCCTGCAAAGGAGTTGCTTTGGCCTGCATTTCCTGGTATGATCCCAATGAATCTTCCTCAGGTGCAACACTGGAGAGAGCAGACCAACAGCTCCTGAGCAACCTCCTGGGAAGCTGGAGAACTGAGATCAGCTGAGATCATGAAAGTGGCACGTGTGCAGGAGTGCCACACCACCACATCTACTATATCTGTACATTTTTAGAAAAAAAATTGTTACATGACATATATTTTTTCACCCTATAAACTATGTCTTTACAGCAAAAAACCCCTTCATTTTCAAAATTCTAAAGCACAGAAAAAGCATAAAGCCAAACCTATACCTATAATGCACATACTTTTAAAAAAGTGTACAGAAAGCATTAATATTTGATTTTCCACATCTGACCTACTATTTCACATTTTACAATTTGTTACTCCAAGCAACCCAGCTCTATTAGATACAAATCTAAATTTAATCCAGAGCACCCAGACAATCACTACACAGCCTGGGAATCTGAGAGACAGAATTTACTCAATTCCATTTTAATTTCTATTGTGTGTGAAAGTGTTTAGAGTGTGAGCCTTGCTAAGAGATGACAGAATATCATTATACAGTAATTCAAATGCTTTCAAGACTGCTGAGAAACCTCCACTACAATGACAGGCCTTGTGAAGTGCTTAAGAAATGCTGTTTCATCCTTTCCAGACGGGTTTAGGATAAGAAAATTCATATAATAAGATGATATATTTACAGCACACAGGTTGACCTTTAAACTTGCTGTAATCATATTATCCAGAATGGGATCAGACTGCAGCACTGGCATCACATGGTGCTTCTGAGCTGAGGGTTTGTTCTGTTTGCTATGAGAAGCAGAGAATCTGGGAGGGCACTCTCATTCTCCTTGTCCAGGTCCTCCTCTCAGGGGTTCTGGAATTCCTCAGCCAGGCTGAACATCAGCTTCCTTCAAAAGCACTGAGCTCAGGAAAGGGGAAACAGCTTGGCTTAGCATTCATGTGCCAAGATAAGTAAGAATGTCAGAGGAAGTGAGCGTTTTAGAAGATTGGGTAAACACACCCTGCGAGGGTGGCTCACTTTTCCTAGAATGTTCAAACACCCACACGTTCTTCATACCAAAATATCAACTGGGAATGAAATCTCTTCATGGCACAATTCCACTGTGATTGCAAGCAAACAAAGGAATGCAGCCTGTGCCCAGGAGCACATTTGGCTCAAGCAGACACAGTTTCTTTCCCCCAGAGCAAGATTTCTGGTCCCACCATGATCTGTGTGGCACCCACAGGCTGCTCTGTGCTCTCCAAAACATCAGCCAGCTGAAAGTGGGATTTAGCACAGAGCCAATCTTCTCTGGTTCAGCCAAGAAATAAGTCAATCCAGGCAGTAACCATTATATACAGCTTTATCTATTGAATTCTGAGCAACAGATAAGGGAGACAGAGCAGCACCATGATGATAAATCAAGGTACACAGTTCTCCAGTTTTCTTTCAGAGAATAAATGAATGACTGATCTCATCAGGGTCTGCCCTACTCCAATACCAAACTGGAGACATGAAGAATCCTACCAAAGGATATCCTTCAGAAATATATATATATATATATATATATATAAAGATTGTGTTAACCCTGGGTTTGAATGCTGCTTTCCCATTTACAGATAAATAGTTTCCAAACTGAAATAAATTAATAAAACTCAACTCCCTACATATCTCTGCTGTCAGAGTTGCACTGAGAGCTGCAGTTCATGCTCTGGGCAATGAGAGGCTCCCTGCCCAAGCTTCCAGAACAGCTCACAATGACAGGCTCAGGAGCACTGAGTGTGCCAAGGCAGCCAAACCTGGCTGTTCACAATCCAATTAAAATCTAATCGTGGAGAAAACAATTCTCATTAGCTGCTTTGGTGCACAAGCTGGATTCCTTGGAAGAAGCCCTGTTCGGCTCCATAAGGAGCCAGCTCATGAGGCAGAAGCAGCTGGGATCTGCTTGGCTGGTGCTGGGATCCTTTTTCAGCAGGCACAGCGATCAGATGAGGTGCTGTGAGCAGAGGATGATGTAACCCTACCCAGAGTGCTGTGGGGAGGCTGGAGCCTCACACAAATATCTGGAGCTCACCGGAGAGGAAAGCTGGCACAGCACACACAGCACCAAGGGCAGGCTCAGGGCTCTCAGCCCTGCTGCTGCTCCCGACCTCCAGCACCAGGTCTGCTCCGTTCTGCCTCAAAGCAACCAGCAAACCCTGCTGCTATTGACATGCAAACATGCACACCAGGCATTTGCTTTATTTCAGCCCTCCCAGACCTGACACTGCCTAACAAACAGCCTGTACTGGGTGCAGAAAGCTCAGCAATGTGAATTGCTCCAGTTTTGCCCCTTTTGCATACAAACACTCTGTATTCTCCTAGAGCTGACAGCTCCCTCATTCACTTCCACTCATGGCTGAGCTTGGAGCCAAACAGAAGTTGCACATAAATCTCTCTGGTTTTCCTTATCTTTTCACAAAAACAGTCGCTGTGAAGCCTGAACTGGAAAGCTGGGGCTGGGCTTTTGCTCAGTGCCCTACAGGAATGGGGACAGGAGCAAAATCAAAGCTCCTGCAGATCTGTGCAGGCTGAAGGCAGAGGGGTCTGTGCAGGAATCCAGCCAGGGACTGCTGCTGCTCAGAACTGCACTGGGACTCAGGGGGATACAGAATTCCAGCCCTCGCTGGGCTGTGGAGCACCTGAGCCAGCACCTGGGAGGGAACCAAGTCCTCTGGTGTTCTGTGCCCTGCCCAGCAGTGCAGCCACGTCTGGAACAGGAGCTGTGTGAGCTCTGTGGGCTCTGTGCTGACAGGGTTGGCCATGGCCAGCTCAGTCCTGCACAGCCACCCCTGGGAGCTCCTCAGAGCGGATCCCTCTGGAATCCTGGCTGGGCACCTGCAGCACCACCAGCTCCCAAGGCTCCCTGTCCTCCCTGGCAAGCTGTGCCACCCCACTGTTGGGGAAGGTGAAACAGGAAAGCCTTATAAATATGTGCTTGGCAAAGGATTTTGAGAATATAGATACAATAAGCAAGATTGAAATGAAAGCAGGCTCTGAGATACCTTAGTTAGTGAACAACTGGAAAACAATGGTGTGGCCAGCTGAAGGTAATCCACTTTTGATGGAACAACACCCTCTGCTTGCAGACAGGTCTAAGAGTCTGAGCAGACCCTGCCAGCTTGGCAGAAGGGGTCTAAAGAGGAGTTTTAGGGTTTAAAATGTAACACAGTATGGTAATGTAATGATTCTTATAGGCTGTATGTAAATGCTGTAGGATTTGTATGTTGTACTAGACTAGTTAGTGAAAATCAGAATATTCAACACAGAAGATGATTTATTGTATTGTAACGAGAACTTTGCTCACTTACTTTTATACTCTTACTCTTGCCTCTTAGCTCTTGCCTTTTACTCTCTTATGCTTTTACTATCTCACACTCTCTCCCCCTCTCTTCTCTCGGGCCTGCTCTGAGCTGTGGCTGCAGCTCCAGCAGGGCCCTGCACCCAGGCCCTTTGCAATGAACCCCAAATCCCAGCAGGGCCCTGCACCCAGGCCCTTTGCAATGAACCCCAAATCCCAGCAGGGCCCTGCACCCAGGCCCTTTGCAATGAACCCCAAATCCCAGCAGGGCCCTGCACCCAGGCCCTGTGCAATGAACCCCAAGTTCCTGACCTGGCTGCGGAGATCTCTGCTCTCCGTCCATCCCCACCATCCTACCCCCGTCAATCCTACACCCCACAAGGCACAAGGCACATTCCTGGCCATCAGGGGCTGTGCAGGGTGAGCAGAAGCTCTGGATGGTGCTGAGCCAACACAGCCACGGAGGGAGGTGGTGAAGGGAGCACCAGGCAGGAGCTCTGGGGAGAGGCAAAGTCCAGGTGGGTGAAGAGACAAACAAATGGCACTGCAGAGGAGTCCATGACAACGGGGACACAGCAACACACAAACAGGAAGGGAAGGAGGGAGAGCAGGGTGAAATTTAACCCCACAATTATTTTCTTTGGCTCATTTCCTTTCCAGCCAGCCTTCCACACTTGGCTCAGCAGGTTAATGTTACCATCACTGATCCCCCAGCAATGCTTTAGAAATTCACGTGTGCCACTGATTTAGGAGCATAAGGGCCCAGATAAGCTCCTCTCTGGGATACAAATGCCTTATGCCCTGACACCTAAACCAGGGTGCTACTCTGCCCTTCCCATTCCCCACCTCATCACTTCTGTTACTGATAACAGGATGGTGTTTTATGTTTCCATTGGGCTTTTCATCACGTTAATCAAGAGATACAAAGCATCATGGTTTGTCCTACAAATAGTATTTGTCCCACAAATAGTATCTAACTAGTAAGGTCTGGTTACCAGGAAATATTTTCCTGTGGCCCTTTGCTGGAAAGAAACACATCTGAGGCCACCCCTCTTTGGCAGCAGCTATCAAACAAGGAAAAAGAGAGCAGTGTCTAAAAGGAAATACAATTTTTTTCCCCTTTTGGAACTGAATCCAAGAATATTCTCTGGGTGAAGCCCCTGGAAGGGGCACACAGCTGAACCAACAGCCTTTACTGCACACTTTGAGTAACACAATAAACACACACCAGGCCATTTCTCCAGCCACACTCTTTGATCCCTGCCTTCTCCTCTGCTGATTGCTGCCTTAAAGAATCTCAATTGATCCAAATCTTGGCTGAAATCTTAGGAAAATGCTGTTGGAGTGGACAACATGGGTATGAAAGGCCCTGCCTGGAGCCCAAGGAGGTGTTCACAGCCCACCCCCTGAAACATCCAGGGTTTTGTTCTTCAGGGTGATCCCACCACAGCTGTGCTGCTGATGCCTTCTGCCTCTGCACTGTGACCTCAGCACTGCACTAATGCCTGAGAAACTGGGAGGACTGGGAAAAATCCTTTTCCTGAGTGTCCTTTCCCCGTGTGCAGCAGATATTGGTTGTTCCCAGTGCTGTTGGTGCTATTTTGACTGCTGTGCTCACTATGGGAGCGCAGGGCAGTGCAGCTGTGCTCCCCTGGGTTTTAACCACACCAGAAAGAGCAGGGTGCAGTCAGTGCTATCATGTGGAACCTGTGATTGCAGCCACCCCAGTTATCCTGTCAGCTCTGCAAGCACTGAGGGGAACTCGCCTCGAGGGCTGCTCGTGCCCAAAAGAGCCCAAAGTGTTTGCCAGGGGCTGTGCCCTGCACATCTCACGTGCACACACACAAACCACACCTGTAAAAATGCTTCAAGCCCATGAAACTGATCCTGCCCAGTGCTCCCGGGCTGCTGGCAGAGCACAGAACTGAAATGAAGCTTTCTAAAACCCAACTCTGCCTCTAATATCAACTTTCCCCTGCAGCTGAACAAATCATTCTCTCCTTTCCCTCAGTCTTTCCATCTGGAAAATGAAGACATTTGCATCTGTGTTGTGAGTGCCTGTGCTGTGCATTTCAATCAGCAAATGTTTATAAAAATCATTTCAGGAGGAAAATCTACGTAGTTCTGATTTAATACCTTTATTTATGTTTTTGTGGAGCAAAACAAAACCCAGCAAAGCCCACAAACCCAGGATCATTCACCAGGGATCTGATTCACTGTCCATGGAATTAATTTTCCTTAAGGTTATGGCACAGGCACCTCAGGGCTGATATTAAATATGAAGGAGTTCTTATTGCAGCTCCAGATCTGCCAGCTATCACAACAGACAAAATGGTACCAGGCAGCAGATTTAACCTTCCTCCCCCTCCTCCAAAGCACAGCCCAGTCCTGGCCCTCTGGATGCCTCCACACTGAGCAGGGAGCTGATCATCCACATCAGCAATTCCTCCTGGAAAGGTATTTCCCCCTGGCAGCATCTCCTTGGTCCATGCTCCCACTGCCCACATCAGAAAACTTCTGAGTGCCCAAAACACTTCCTAAACCCCAGACTGCTCAGTCCTCACATGTACACAGTCTGTGAATTTTTTTTTCAGAGACCTAAAGGAATGAGGAGTCTGGATTAAACTGAATTTCAGCAGGATTTTTCACTTTGGTGAATGCAGCTGTTTGCGGAAGCAGCCAGCTAAGCTGTTTCTTGCAGGAGGCACGGACGTACAGTTTTGCCTTGCTGAAAAGCAATTTTTTTTCTTCCAAGTTGTTTCTTTTCCTGTCATCTCCCTTCTCACGCTTCAGGAGGTGAATTTTTTTTTTCACCTTCAGGAGGTGAATTTTGCAGTGGTCACAGCACAGCAGCCTGGCAACCTTCTGTGCTTTGCCAAATCTCAATTCCTGCTTCTGAAGGAGTCCCCTCTAATAAATGCAGAGGCTTCTGCCTGGGAGAAGTCTCAAAGCAAAATCCAACTTTCCTGCTGGGCTGCCCCTCAGCACCGGGGCTGTTCCCTTTTCCCAGAGCTCCGGCAGGGCCTGGCTTGGCTGGGAATGAGACCTGCCTCGAGCCCCTGCCCTCCAGGAATTCAGCATTTCAGCAAGAAGGACCTCAGGGCCCCCAGTTTCCCCCTCAATTTGTGTATGGAATACCAAACTTTCACACCGAACGGGCACAGCCTTTACTGTCCAGGTTACAGAAAAGCCAAAAACATGCTCTGGACCTTCAAATACCCGATCAGGTATATAACTACAAGCACTTGTATGTATTATATATATATATATACACATATATATATTTGTATATATATATACAAATAGATACATGTTATATACAAGTATATATAATATATATATTTTAATATACAATTTAAAAATGCATGACTGCAATGCATTTTTAAATTATATATTTATGCAGTATATATAAATATGCATTTATAAATTCAAGACCTCGATTTCTTCCTTAGGCTGCAGACCAGTATCTTTTGATACCATTTAACTGACAAAGTCCCTGTTTTAACTTATTTATTAAAAAAACTAGAAAAAAGAAACCCTCTAGATTATTGCTTTCAAATGGTACTATGTTTTAAACCAAATGATAGCTTAGTGGGGGGGAAAGGTCATTTTTAGTGGTATTAAGCAGTATTTTTCTCTTCTTCAAGCACTTTAAAAAGCACAAGCAGTTTCTCTCCTGCTGGTGGACCCTGGATGCTGCACACGGATGAGGTGAGTGACCCATCCCTCAGGAAGCCAGCACAGACCCTGGCAGGCACTTGCCAAAGTCCTGCCCTGGCTCAGGAGAAGAGCAGTGCCCACATTGCTGGGCTGCCCAAGGAGAACTCAGGAGCAGGGGAGAGCTCAGAGCTCTCTGTGTCCCTGTGACCTTCTCCCCGTGCCAGTGCCTCAGCCCAAACAGCCCTTCAGCCACTGGCACCTCCCAGTCTGCCTAAAGACCCCCAGATTTCCATGGCACTGCCAACCCACCCCAGAGCTGCTGCCCATGAACCCTCACCATGCTCAGAACTCAGCTCCACATTCCCAGGGCTCGTACCCAGCCCTGCTCCACAGCACAGAAACTCTGCTCCGTTCATGCCAGCCTATGACAGGCCAGGGCATGTCCCATTCTGCCCCTGAAGATCCCATAAAACAGCACTCCATGAATTTTAACTTCAACTCAGCCTATGCCTTCAGGGGGTTTTTCATCC
The DNA here is from genome assembly GCF_047830755.1 of Zonotrichia albicollis. Lineage (NCBI taxonomy): Eukaryota > Metazoa > Chordata > Aves > Passeriformes > Passerellidae > Zonotrichia > Zonotrichia albicollis. Next base: position 20,044,099 of record NC_133830.1, read on the forward strand.
CTTTACTTCCAGCTGCATGTGGCAATTAAAAGCTCCATAAGATCACCATGTCCCAGTCAAACTGCTGTGCAAATCCTGACAGCATCAGCTGTGATCCCGTGACTTTCTGACGAGCAGCTCCCCCAGACCTTGGGTTTTTAATGGGAATTTGTAACTCCTGCCTGGAGCTGAGCTCGGATTCCTGCTGCCCTGCTCCGGCCATTCCGCGTTTCAGGGAACACGGGCAGCCCAAAGTAGTCCCACCTAACTGGTACCTCATTAAAATAAAGATATATTCATCTACTATCACTAATCTAAGATCTCTTAAACCCAATGACTCTGACAGGAATTGAAAATTTGTTGTAAAAATGCATTAAGCCCAAGAAATGCATTACATACACTAAGAGCTATAAAAAACAAATGAAGCCCCCTAAATCCCAGCCCTTACATAAGGAGAGAGCACCTATGGACAATGCCAGGGCTGTGCTCGGGGAGCTCTGCTGAGAATCCATTCCCTTGTCTGTCCCACGGATCTGCACCTTCCCATGGACAGCACGGCCAGAGATCCATTTAATCCACCTGAACCACACTCATGGTTTGCATAAACCCCTCCTTCCCCGACTGCATGGATTGCAGCGATGGAACCGAAACACTCTGCTCCCTCTGCTGTAGGATTGTTTATTGTCCTGATGATTTATTTAGAGGCAGATACACAAAGAAGAATAAATACATCCAGCAACAAAATCAACAGAAATTCACCCGAGGAGATTCAGGGTGGGCACGGGCTCGATTGACTAAATGCAAACAAGAAACCCGAACCTCCAGCCTGGAATCAATGCCAGCAATCTACATAACACAGCACATCAGCTGCGATGATTAACACCCTTATTTTTCTGCTGAGAACTTGATATGCATTTATAGGGATGAAACACGACATTCCGTTAATTCCAGCGAGTTAAATGAGTAGCTCTGCCTTGAAAAGCCTGGCTCTCTGTCATTACCGGGGAAGCAAAACCTTCGTACATGACTACTTCAGGCATTACAGAAAGCTGTATAATTAGAAAATGTCATCTGCTGCACCCGGAACGCCGGGGCTCGCCTCCCCCAGCCCGATACACGCAGAACCAGAATTTATTCCCATTTCCCCCCGCCGCCAGCCCGACACATTCAATCACGCCCGTAGCGAAGCTCCCGCTGCAGCAACTTCTGCAGTGCATCATCATTCCCCATTCACCCACCTCTGCCTCCATCGCTCCGCGGGCTGCGGTGCCCGGGCAGGTGCGGCCGCCTGGGTTCCCTGCGCGGGGGATGCGCCCCGGGAGCTGCCCGGGGCTGGCCGGGCTCGGCGCGGCTCGGCTCGGCTCCCGTGCCGAGCATGGTGCGCGGGGCCGGCCCAGCCCAGCAGCTGTGCGGGCACAGCCGCACTCGCTGCAAGGTCAGCGCCCCGCCAGCCCTGCAGCGCTGCCGAGCGGCTGCCAGAGCCCGAGCTGAGCCAGCGCCGAGCCCAGCGCCAGGTACCGCCGGCCCAAAACGGAGCGCTGGTATCCTTATTTTTGTTATTATTGATATTATTATTATTAGCAACTCGCGGCTCGCGGTCTGCAATGATACCGGCGATGCAGAAGCGGCAGAATGCCGTAGCGCAACTTTCACGCCCAAGCAGAAAGTGTTTTGTCTCCTGACGGTAATGTTAGTAATGATTATTTTTCCTCTGGGTTGTCCTGTTAAACCCCGCTGGGGCAGGCAGGAATGTACCAGCCCCTCCGAGCTCCCACGGTGCTCCCTGAATGTGCTAGACTGGGGACAGGGCTGGCTGGGGTCACTGGAGGAAGGCTCCCACCCTCCTCCCTGTCAGACCCCCAGCCTGGTCTGTTTTACACTCCCTCTCAAAAATGTGTGGGTCAGGCTTCTCTTCCTGCCAGAGGAACCAATTTTACCCCACCTCTCCTCTCCTGCAAAGCCATCTCCTCTACCCCTGAAATTCCTGTGCTTGTGCTACTGGGGCAGTTCAGTGCAGCTGGAACCCATCCCCAGATGAACACCAACACCCAGGTGTTTCTGCGTGCAGGGCAGCCCAGAGAAATTTAGGGTTTAAAATCCTGGATTACTTAAAAACTAAATCTGTTTTTGCTGTTTCTGGTCAAACTTGGGTGAAGTTTTCACATGAGCTCTTTAGCACAGTCTCAGCACAGACTCTTCCAGTGATGCTCACCAGTTGTCAGGGTTCGAACAGCAGCAAACTACACACATGTAATGAAACAGTAAACCAAGGTCTGTCCAACCACCTGCCAGATCTTTTCCACTTTCAGAGAGAAATCCCTTAAAAAGGAAATTTTTGGACAAGAATTTCTCCATTACTTCTCTGGAGTTTTGCTAAAGGGGTGGCAGGTCAGGAGCTTGACTTTAGGAGTAAAATCCACACAAAGAGCATCTGAAGGACTTGATGCAGCCTCTCCTACCTGTCAGACATCTGTGCAGCATCTGTGTGATGATGCAGCATCCTACTGACTGCCTCTAGCCAGGGGTAGGGAAGTGCCCTGTCCCTGTCTGGCACAGAAATACCACGAGTTCAGCTGGGCTGCACTCAGAGCCCGAGGCTTTTACAGCCCTTTTCTCAAATCTGATAAAGGGTTTCTGTGAACTGCCTCAGTTCTTACTTCTCTGATGATAAAATCACTGCATTTCATTCAGCTCTGTTAGTTTTCTGGGCTGGCATCACTAATGGTGACTTTCAAAGTCACTGCAAGGTACTGGAAGCTCTTCCAAGGGCTGGGGAGCAGAAACATGACTCAGGACTGACAGAGGAGGTGTCCCCCTCGTGACAAACCCTCTCCTGGTAACCAGGGGCTGCACCAGGTTGGCAGTCCCAAACCCAGTCCCAAAGCCAGTCCCAAACCCCTCTGGCTCGTCTGCTGGCTGTTCCCTCTCCTTCCCTCATTGTTGTCCTGGTCCCTCCTGAGGGACAGGACATCTCTCCAGTTTGCTGTCCCAGGGATGCTCCTTCCCACACCCCCATCACCCTGAGCTCTCAGCTCTGCTCTGCATGGAGTGGGTGCTTCAGGAGATCCAGGGGATGTTTCATCCCTTTAAAGAGAAATGTCATGCCATTGTAGGAGAAATGTGGTGTTCCAGGGGCCTGGAGCTGAGGTGTGCATGGGACACAGCCTTGGCCACCAGGTGAGCTCCCTGCAGGGCCATGGCCATGGGAATGTGGCCCCACAGAGCCAGGAGGGAGGGAATTCAGCTGGGAAGGGAAGTGCAGAAACACAGAGGGTACAGGAGCAGCCCTGAGTGCTGGGCTCCTCTCCTCACCCTGCTCAGGTGCCCCCAGAGCAGGCAGGACCTGTCCTGTGCGAGTCCTGCTGGATGGGAGCCCCTGCTGCAGAGAGGGGATCTGGGAGCCCCTTCCTCATCCTGGCCATGCAGTCTGTCCCTGAGAGCACACAGCTCTCCCTGCAGGGTTCAAGGCCAAACACAGCAGCCCAACATCTCAGACATCTTCCCAGTGACTGAGGCCCCTCCTGCATCCTCCTGGAACAGCTTCCCAGTAAAGAGGGGGGGAAAGAACAGAAAAAAAACCCTAAAAAATCTGAATGTGCTGCCTCTCCAAAATCAGAGAACTATCAATCCACACCAGAGGTCCTTACCAGCCTGCTTCAGCTTCCCCTGAGGAAAAACTGGAGATGATTTCCACTGCCTTCTGTTCAGCACTTCTGAGATTTTCAATGCAAAGATGCTGAATAAGTGCAAAATGTTACTGAAATCCATGTTGGTAAGAACAAGTTCTATCACTGCTGCAATAATTAGAATAAAACCCAAGAGTACCAAGGCTGCAGCTGGAGCGAGGGTGAGCACTGAGCTGGCTGGAGGAAGGCATCCATCCTCCTCCTCCCTCAGAGCTGCAAACCTGATCCCTCTCCACTCTGGGAACAGCTTGGTTCTTGCTGTTATTTTTGCTGCACTCTGAGGCTGTTTGGGAGCTGGAGGAGGTCATTGTTTCATAAGAGCTGATTCACTTCTCCTCATGTTTTCACCCTGGAACCTCACAGGACTCCGTGGGCTCAGCCCGATTGGAAGCACATCAGCTGTGATGTCACCAGCAGGATTTTGACCTTCAGAGGCAGAAAAGCTCCCAGAGTGGAGCTCAGACACCTGGGATGAGGCACAAGGGCACAGGAAAAGCAGGCAGACCTGAGGAGTCCAAAAGGCTCTGGGCCCAGGAAAGGCAGAGTTTGGAGAAATCCTAATAAAAGTTGTGCAGTGACACTGGAGTGGCTGCTTTGCTTTTAAACAGCCTCATTTGCACCTTTTACATCAGCTAAAAGTCCAGCACCTTCTCAGGGGAGTTCTCTCTCAAAGGCAAAGCAGACAAAGCTCAACACCACGCAATTCTGACATCACTTTTCTTTACTCCTGGAAAGTCAGGGAAATCCTAACCACCATTTATCAGAATTACCCTTGTCCTAAAGCAGCCCATAGACAAGATAAAAGTGTCAGGAAGCTTTGCCTTGACTGGCTGCAGATTGCAAATTGCAGCTGAAAGGGTGTCAGTCTGAACTGTGCTTCCTCCCTGCCTCTGTGCTCCCACAGCTCCTGCTCAGAGCTGCCAACCTGTGTGCCTGCCCTCCAGGGTGTGGGATGGGCCAGGATTGGGATATGGCAGGTTTGGGATGGGCCAGGATTGGGATATGGCAGGTTTGGGATGGGCCACTGACCAAAATCCCCACCCCAGCCCTCCAGCCCCCGTGCACAGACAGTGTATTTCACACAGCCTGTGTATTTCACATTTATCACAGCCTAAGGACACAATTCCCAGCTCCTCCCCAGCCAGAGCAGGTTCTGTGCCAGCCCTGCTGAGAGCCAGGGCACCTCCTGGGCCACCATGGCTGAGTGAGCCATTCCAGCAATCCCTCTTTCCTTTGTTTCCTTGGGAAAGCTCAGCCCAGCACATGGCACCATGGTCAGATGCTGCCTTGGTTCTGCAGCCCAGAGCAAAACAAACCTCTCCAGCCTGGCCTGTCCAGCTCACACTGCAGGGCTGGGATGGATTTAATACCCTGTAGTGTCCTGAGCTGTCCTGGCCAGGATGGTTCTCCAGCCCATAAATACAACTGCAAAAGGTCTTGGAACCTTCAGGAATTCAGAAACCTTCCCTCCACCAGCATATTAATAAAAGCAGATTAACTCAAGCAAATGTTACCTGCTGGGTGCAACAACTGTGGCCTCTGAGAGTTATAGGGGTCAAAATGAAATCACTCCTGAGCAGTTCATTTGCACTGTGATTTTTTCACCATCATCACTCAGGATTTAACTTTTTAAGATAAATTCAAATAATTTTTTTTTCATTCTGGACTACTGACTGCCAAAGCAGAGCTGAAGGTAGCACCTATGTGCTGACACCCACAGTGCCATTTCCATCACCTTTAGAATAATGCCCAGGCAAGAGGTAAGAAATCACAGCACAGAGGGCTGGGAACTAGAGGACAGAGAGCAGCGTTAGCTACATTGCTGGCAATAATTTAGCACAGCAATGGAGATATGCAAGAACATCAAGGCAGATGATTTCATTGCTGCTGCCTGTGGAAGCAGACATGAATCCATAGCTGAACCTTCCAGCTCATCTGCAAAGAGGGGAAACTGCTGGGGACTGAAACAAAGCTCAGCTGGGCCCTGTGAAAACCTGGGAAATAGAGAAATATGTTCCCTGTGTATATTTTAGTTTTGATCCTGGCTGTTTTAGAGGCAGAACAGCAGTGAGTGAGTGGCTGTGGCTGTGGGCAGCTCCACGCTGGGCTGGAGCTGTGCTGCTGGAGGCCCCTTTGCCCCTTGCTGTCCCCTCCTGAGGTCTGAGGCTCTGCAGCCCCCGAGATGGGATCAGACATTCCCCACTGCAGGAAGAAGCTGCCAACCCTCAGAGCACTGCTGAGAGGGGCAGCAGCCCTTGGTCCTGGTTGAGCTTCACAGATGGGGAAGCACAGGCAAAAAACAAACAAAAAAAAACCCAGTCAGAGGCAAGAATTTTGGTTAAAAATGAAGAGTCACTGCACTCCCCATACATTCATTAAAAATAAACCCCAGACAAGTGGTATCTCAAATGCTGAGCAGCCTTAGCAGTGACAGTGAACAATCCTGAGGCTGCCTGGGGTTTGTACCTGTTCTCCTGCTGCAGGTTGGTAACTGCACTCACAGACCCTACAGCATGTGTGGGGCATTTCCAGGGATGAGAACAATCCCTGTCCCCTTTGTTGGGAATGCTGCTCCCTTCCCAGAGGAGCGATCCCTTTGTTTGTGTGTGGGTGAAGGCATCAGCTCCCCTCAGAATGAGCCTGCTGCCACAGGCTCCTGTGACATCCCTTCCCTGGCCTTGCAGGGACTCTTGCTGTCACTCTGCTGCAGTTTATTTGATAGATGTTCATTTCTTTAGCGAGGCAGCCTCAGCCATGTTCTCCTTATTTCCCAGCTGAAGTTTGATTGCTGGCAGGGCACACATTGAGGGGGGCATGGGGACCATGAGGATGAGCCTGCCTGCAATCACTGCACTCCAAAATCAGAGATCACAACCAAACCAACCCACCCAGGAGCAGCGCACACTGCACAGCTGGGAAATCACAGCATGGGGAAGCTGAAACAGATTCAAATGTTGACACAAATATATTGGAGGAAATGCATCAAAGAGTTGGCTGATGACACTCTCAGGGCAGCATAAACTGGGATGCTATTGGAATGCTATTACAGCACACTGCAACAGGATGCAATAGAAGAAAGAAGTTTTTTACAATGAGGGTGGTAAAACATGGGAACAGAGTGCCCAGAGCAGCTGGGGCTGCCCCTGGATCCCTGGCAGTGCCCAAGGCCAGGCTGGACAGGGCTGGGAGCACCTGGGACAGTGGGAGTGTCCCTGCCATGGCAGGGGTGGCACTGGATGGGCTCTGAGGTCCCTTTCAACCCAAACCATTCCGGGATTCTGTGAATTAATACTTGCATCCGGTTTAGTGCAAGCAGAAATTGTTTCAAAATATCCAAGCTTTGCAAGGATTTGACCTCTGCTATTTGGGTGATTCCACTTTGACCTTCCTTATTGAGACCGATCACCCTCAGCCAACGCTCCCTCCTTCCTCCCCTATCCATGCACCACATCCCCCAAAGATGGGCAGGTCCAGGAATTTGGGCAGGTCCAGGAACCCTTCCCACCCTGCCAGTTTTGAGTCGCACAGCCCTGCCCTGATGCTCCCCAGCTCTCCCCAGCTCCAGAGCTCATTTCCACCAAACCCAGGTGAGTGAGGCAAACTCTCTCAAGTCTTGCTTGGATAAAGAGCCCACTTCCACATGACAATTCCTCAGGAAAACAAGATGAATTTGGTCCCTTTTTCCCAGTCTCCAGTTATTTCATGTTTGCCTTTTTTCTCTTCTACACTCATGGCCACAAAAGAGCAAAATCTCCATTTAATTTTTAAGACTTCTCCATATTTAACTACAGTTTGTAAAGGCTTCCCAGCACAGGCTGCTCATTTGAATCTCCTCAGAACTGGTCCAAAATGCAAGTCACAGAAAATCATCCCCAGGACCTGTAGCCCATGAATATACAGTCGTGACTGATATAAAATTTTAATACTTGACTGTGACTAAATGAGATAAGCATATTACAAAGAGAGAGGTTCATAATAAAATTCATTTTCCAAGGTCCATTTTGCAAAAAGCAGCTCATCTCTTTCTCACAGGGAACAGCACTTGGACTTGAAAAAAGGGTTTTAAATCTGAATCATTGGGATTTGCTTTCTTTGTTATTGAGATTTTCAGGCTTTTTTTTTCTGTTTTTAACTAATTTTTCAGAAAAAATGAGACTCAGATGTAGAACAGCCCAAAGGAAAAAATGCAGAAGAAAAATATTGGCCTAGAATAAAAAAGAAATTGGATTTAACAGAAATTTTTCTATGTTCTTACAAGGAACAACAGCTGGAGCAGAGGTGCTGGGGGCTGTGCTCAGGTGAGAGCCTCTCACTCAGGTGTGCTCAGCGCTTTTAACCCCACCCAGGGATCAGCGGAAAGTGCAGACCTTATGTAGACTCAGGATTAAAATTTTGTGGGCAGCTTTTGCCTTGCTGGACAATTCTGTGGATTGTTTGACTGGACCAGAGTCTTGTCTAGTCCAAGGAAACCACATTAAAAGATAAATATTATGTAGAAAATAATTTCAAATCTTTTCTTCCCCTTTCTGCAGATAAGACACAGGAGATGGGGCAAGGCTGAGATTCTGACACTGCTCTCAGCTGCTGCACAGTGACAAGGACAGGAAGATTTCTGGCTGGAAAAACCCAATCCCCTCATCCATCCCCAAACCCTCCTGGCTTTTAGGGATGTTTTTTAGGTTTTTGGTTGGGTTTTTTGGGAGGAGGGGGTTCAGTTCCCCGCTGGTCCCTGGCCCTGCCCCTCATCCAGGACCAGGATCTCGCCTTTCAGAGCCCTTTGGAATGTGAGTCATGAGGTGCCCCCGTGCCAAGGAGCAATCAGGAGCCAGCCAGAGCTGGAAATGCAGCCCTTGACTTTCAATCTGGGGGTAACAGTTAATTTTTATTCACTTTAAAAACCCTTTTTTTCTCCTCCTCCTCAGTAAAGAAGAGAGGGTCTGTTTCCATTGTTCCAGAAAGGAAGAGAGAGGGAAATAGGGCTACAGGAGGCTGTAGGAAAGTATTGGAAAAATGTCTATAATACTGGAAAAACATTGGAAATATGGGAAAAATATTAATAGTTCTACTTCCTGTCTACCAGACTTGCCCAAACCTTCTGAGCTGTTTTCCCCCCTCCCAGCACAGACCCCCACATGCCCAATAAATGCACAAGTTATGAGCTGTAACGCATTTTTAGAAACCTGTGTCTTTCAGTGCCTTACAATCACAAACTATGAGAAAAATCACCAAAAAAGGAACATTTCCATCAGTGTCAACATTGCCTAAAGGGCAGATTTAACAGGCCAAGTGCTCCTTCCTTCACCTGCCCCTCTGTGCTTTCTGATGGGCTTTTACCTGCAGCCTCCTCCTCCCACTCTCTCCCAGAAGATGAAGACAAGAACTTGATTTATTTCTCAGATAATGTGTTGAAGGACTTGATCTATGAAATCGGAGATCTTGTAGCAGGTGCAACCCAACTGTGGATCTTCTGTGCTACTGCTCTGCCCCATCTCCGTAGATAAAATGAGGTATTTTGGAGCAAGAGATGAAATTTCTTTCCAAAGCCTTTCTCTTCTCTTTTTCCTTTCCTTTCTCTTATCTTCTTCCTTTCCTTTCCTTGAAATTTCCTTTCCCATTTTCTCTTTCTTTTTCCAAGGACTTTACTCCTCAAATTAAAGACAGAAACAGAGGGAACACCAGTGGGAGTTGTGTGTGCATGTCCAGGTACCCCTGCACAGCTCCTCCAGTTCCTGAGGGGTTTTTTGGAGCTCCCTGGCAGTTTTTCCACAGCAATGAAAACCCCAGAGAAACAGATAAGGCAGGATGATGCTGCTGTGGGGGTTTTCAGGTGTGTCACAAACCAGAAGTTGTAAAAATCACGTGAGGTTGAGGAAGGTTTTGTTTGTTTTTTTTTTTCAGTTGAACTGTCAATCCAAGATCAGGGACATGAGGAAAAGCCTGGGAATGAGGCACTAAAAAACCTGAATTCACTAATGTTGGAGTGCCAAGCAGAGATTCCTTGCTCTGGAGTCACACCCCTCTCACCTGCTGTGGAACTCTGGAAAATGAGAATTTCAGATTTCTGTGCTGCCAGGCACTGACCCCCAGGAGAACACTGCACTGACCTGAGGCCATGGAGAAGCTTCCAGAATGGAATGGCAGAACTGGGATTGTGGGTGTGGAGTTTGATCAGAAGTGTGTAAACAGGGTGGGAAACTCAGTTTAAGGATTTACAATACAGTAATAGATATAAAGCAAGATGGAGGTTTTTAGGGTGGAGCCTGGTCCTTCTTCATCTTCTCCATAGGTTTGGGTGGTTTTGTGTAATTGGATAAAAAGTCCAGATGTTTGGTTATTGGGTTAAAAGTAAAAATAATTGAGGTGTCATTTCTTAATTGGACAGTTTATCCTTAAAAGGTCTTGTAGAGAAGGGGATAGAGCTTCATTTTTAGTTTGTTGGAGTGAAGTGCTGCAGTACTCAGGGTTTGTGAGACTGTGACATAAGTAAGAACTAACAAACATCTGAGCCCCAACAAGAAATTCCGTCTGGTGCATTTAATCCTGACCCTGGCAGAAAAGAAGATAAAACTCCAGGACCTGCGAGCTGCCCAAGGGTCTCAGCAAGGTCCCTGCACCAGGAATTCCCTCTGGGAATGCTGCCTGCTCCTGATTTAACTTCACCCCATGTCTGCCCTGCTGTGGGACAGGGCTGGGGCCTCTGTCCAACCCAAACGGGAAGAAAAGCAAATCCCACCTGAGGAAAAGCAAATCCCATCTGAGAAAATGCAAATCCCACCTGAGGAAAAGCAAATCCCACCTGGCTGCCTGAGGAGTGGGAGCCTCTCTGTGAGCCAAGGATCCCTCCCTGAGCCCCACAGAGCAGAGGAAGGGTCAGAGTGGCCTCTCCAGTGCAGCCTGGGGTGAGAATATGGGCTGGAAATCCAAAATCAGCATGGCCACAACAGTGCTCGAGCTGGAAGCGAATTAAGACAGAAATGAAAAGATTTCTAGTTCTGTGAGCAGCAAAATGTCAAAAATGACTGAATTATGAGGAAAAAACCATACAACATCCTTGCTTGAACTGGAAGAGATTAGTGCTGAAAGGCCAGAAATTCCCATTTCAGCCTCAGCTCCCTGGAATTGCTGCTTGTCCCACGTTTATCCCTCACCCAGAGCCCCTGCCCCTCTCACCAGTGCCTGGGCAGGCTCAGGGATTTCCCTCTCCCACTCTGGCACTCCCGATGAGCCCGTGGGCCATCAAAGCTGTCACCCCTGCCCCAGGAACCACCCAGCCCCAGCTCTGACACAGGGCACAGATAGGGCTGCCACTGAAAAAATGTAGAAATCAATATATTTTGAAAAGAAAGCATAGGCGCAGCTGACTTTCAAGCTGCTGCAATTTTCCCAAGGAGTAGCTGCTCTTTGGAAATAAATACCAGAGTGACAAGAGGGACAGGAAGAATAACATTTTTCCATTTCCCTCTCGATGAGTGTGCTTTACAGTCCATCAATCCAGCATATGCACAGCTCTTCCCAGGTGTAATTCTGATTAAAAAGATCAATTCCTTAAATTGATCTGTTAGAAAAACTGTTTTATTGTTTTACCAGCCCTTTCTCCCCAAAATGAAAGAAACCTGGGACTAGACACAAACTCAGGAGTGCTGGAAATAGAACTCTTCACTTTCAATCCTGGATATGATAATCAGTTTTTATTCACTTTAAATAACTTTAAATAACCATTTTTCTCTCCCTCCTAAGTAAAGAAGAGCTGGTCTCTTTCCAGCTTTACAAACAGGAAAACTGGGAAGCAGAGCTAAAGAAATCCATAGGAAATATCAATATTTGGAATAACTTTCCTTTGCCTGTACTAGTGGGTGTGTATTTGGTTGTATGACTGCTCAGAGCTTTGGTGAGTCAAGCAAAGAGTTGGATCATGAAAAATGCTTGAGATACCCAGCAAACAGGAATTTATCCTTTAGCTGGAGCCAGGTCAGCTTTAAAAACCCCTACTGCTAAAATGCCAAGTGCTCAGCTGAAGGATGGAAACACAGAAAGAATGGTGCTAACTCACAGCTCCTAAAAATAGCTGCATTTTTAAAAGGGTATTTATGTGGAGATAAAGGCAGGGTTGCTCTGCTGTCCTCTCATTCTGTCACTCCCTGCACTCTGCCCCAGCCATCACCCAGACCTGGAGGGATCCTGCAGCCCCAGCCCTGAAGGACAGAGGCAAAGCTCCTCCAAAGGCCAGGGCTGCAGAACACGAGGGCAGCTTTTCTATTTCTGTTTCCAAATGCTCTTTCCGTGCCTGTGGCAAGAGCTGAGCTCCCAATTAACCCCCCATGACCTGCACCTCCATTTCTGACAGGGAGGTGAAGCCTGGCAGCAGAAAGCAGAGCCAGAGCAGCACTGCAGAGGTGGGCAAAGGGAAACGGCTGCATTCAGGGGTGTCCCTGGGCAGGGCTCTGTGCTGAGCTGCATCCTGAACCCATCCCAGCAAACGAGCAGCATCCACCTCCCCTCCCTGCTCTCCAGCCAGCTTTTCCTCTGGGGCATGAACTGGCAAAACCAGCACCCTGGGAATGTTCTCCAGGAAGGAACTGCGATGTCTCATATAGCAAAGGTTCTGTTATCATTATGGTGCAAGGATTCTGTACCACCAGAGTTTCATACTCCTCAGTGTTTTCTATAGGCAGCTCCTCTAAGCCCTGACTCTTCTGGCTCCTTGCAGCAGCCATCTGACTCCAGTTCCCACCAATCCACTCTTTTATAACACTGTTCTTGTTGGCTGCAGGTGTGGCCTGTTAGCATCAGGCCTGCTCCTGATCTTTAGTGATTGGTTCAGCTGCAACTCTTTAGGGGATAAGATTACATTCTACATTACCTTCATTTACCCATCCTGTGTCCCCCTACAGAACTGCTCTGCTGGACACACTGAGAGGGGCAATCAGCTTTAATTTGCTGTGGCAGGAGCAAGGACACAGCGCACCTTGGGCAGTTTGGGGCTCTGGTGCCACCAGCAGTGCTCAGTGCTCCCAGTGGCACCAAACTGCCCAGGGAATGGGGTTGTGCCTCTCTTTATAAAGAGTTCCTGATGTGAGTAGTAACAGCCAGCAGAGCTTAAGCCCAGTGTTGAAGTAAAACAATTATTTTTTACAGTTAAGATATTCAGAATGAATGATGAGGTATGAGAAAAACCTGCCCATTCTCAGTGATGGAATCCCCTGGGCAGCAGGACAATGGAATGGGAGGCTCTGAACCAGCACTCTGCCCACAAACTGGGCTTGTTTTAGCCCAAAATGGGATTAGTTTGTACTTCTGCAAAGCAGGTGCACACTCTGCCCAAATCCCAGCTCAGTGATGTGATGCCATGGTGGGGCAGAACATCAATTTACACAAATACCCAGAACATGCAGGGGTCAGACCCTTGCAGGGTGTGCCCAGCACCTCATCCTTCCAAGCCAAGTGTGATGTGCAGGTCTGTGCCCTACAGACACCCAGGAACGCACAAACTGCACATTTGTAATTTACATTTACTCTAAATGCGCAAACTCCCACTGCCTAGCGGTGGCAGGAGGTCCTTCCCCAAGAACTCTGAAGGCATTTACACCGCTTTCATTACAGCTGGAAATTATTTACTTATTTAAATAGTTTTTTTTTTTAAATTTTATTTATTTCAATATTATTTATTGCAGTCTGACAGCTGGTAAAGCCTGGCCTCAGGCAATAGTAAGGGAGAGTTTGGCTTGCCATGGGAGGTTAGAAATTATTAGAACACAGAAAAACCATCCTCAAACGTCCAGCCAGGGCTGATTGCTGCTGGAGGAGTCAGTTCCAAGCCTGAGTGCTCTGTGTGCAGCAGCAGCTGAGGATGGGGCTCCCATCCCTGTGCCCAGCCTGTCCCTGCTGCAGCTCCTCTGTCACATCCCAGCCTGGGGCTGGAGTCACCAGTGAGGCTGACAGGACAGAAAACTGCCATCTCAGCAGCAATTTGTCCTGAGACCTGAAAACACATCTCACACACTGAGTTTCCACAGGGAGAAGCCACCAAAATCCTTCCAAGCCTTCCCAGACTCTGAGGGACTCAGAGCAGGTCTGAGATAATCTTATCATATCCACCAAAGCTCCATCTGCCTCTCACAGCTTGCTGAGCTTTACAGAACCAGTTCCTTGGGACAGGACTCCCACTCAGTCTGGGCTCCAGCCCCATTTACAGACTCTCTGCTTTACATTCCCCTATTCCCTATTAAGATTACCTGTCAAAATCACCTATTAGCTCATCACCTATTAAAATTTGCACATTGTTTGCTGGGACTCTGCTGCCCAAAGTGCCCCAGAGCTGTCACCTCTGGCCCTGTGTGTCCCCACAGACTGAACAATGATTGTGGAACAGAATATTGACATTTCTGTGGTGCAGATCCTTGTGACTCCACTTGAACTCAGCTGCTCTGCAGTAATTCCCATTTGCAGCCAGGTTTGGGGAGCTATCAGAATTCCATCCAAGGGTTTGGAGGGCACTGCCTTGGACACCTGGCACCCTGCACAAACCCTCAGCAAGCTCTGAGACACAAGTCCAGTCTGCTTCCATTCAAGTCCATAAATGCCCCATCAATTACAGAGCCAGCCCAGCAGAATTAAGTTGCATTCTGGCTGTTCCACAGCTCTGTCAAAAATCAGTAGCAGGTTCCCACACATTAGCAATTGTCTAAATCATTCCTCTCTCCTCCAAGATCAAAATTACATTATCTTGCACTGCTCAGGCTTCTGTTTCCCCCATCCCCATAAAACAATTAATTACATGTTGGAGAGAGTTCCTTGGCCCACTCTCCTGAAAGTTTTTGGATTCAGTTTATCCAGATGTGCTGCTTGGCCAGGTGCTCTTTGTCTTGTGGAAAGCACAACAGAAAATATTACTCTGTGAGAAGTGACAACATTTCCTCACCTGCCTTCCAAAGCACAAGAAATGAGCTGAATTCCCCTTTTCTGCCTTTGCTGACAAATTTACCAGCTGCAATTAATGCCATTCAAATTCTTTCTGCATTAATAATGAAAATATTGCCCTGTGATTGCTGTGGCATGGATTTGCAATGCTCTGCTTATCACGGGGAGCAGCTCCTGGATGATGCATCCCCAGAGTCACCTGCCTCTCCTCCACGTGCTGCACTTGGGTTTTTATAGGTGCTCACATCACCCTGAGCCACTTAGATAACACAGCAGCTTTTATTTGATCACAGCAGAGCCACTGCTCCTCAGAAATTAATAATTACCATTCCCCAGCCCGGGTTAATCCCTAACCACAGCACTACAGGTCACAAACCACCTGATCCATGTGGGTTCCTGGGATTCTGCCTCAGAAATCTGAACTTGGGACCATTCAGATGCACCAAGGCTGCAGGGCTGGCTTGTGGCAGAGGAAATGAAACCCCCCTTGGACTGATAAATCAGATTTGTTTCATTATTATTTAGATCAGAAGACAAAATGAATGGTGGGTTGGATTTTAAGGGAATTGAAGCAGTAACTGGGTCTGTTCTGGTTCAAGGGCACCAGAAGCTCCATCCCTGGCTGAGGACAGAGCAGCTCCCTGGAGCTGGGGGGATTCCTGGTGGTGGCAGCACCTCCATCCCATTCCTGGCGCTGAGCCACCTCTGCTCCCACACACATCCCTCCTGAAATCTTCATTCTTGTGTCCCTTTTGTTCCCACTGGAACACCAACTCCCTTTTGCACTAGAAAACAAGGAGCACTGCTTGTACAGGACACACATTGTACTGTTCAAATTATCATCTCACTTTTTGCATCTATGTTCCAAAAAGTTGCCTTTCCCTGCACAGAACCTCCTGAATGCTTGATAAAGCAGTGCATTTTTAGCTTTTCTAATTTTCCACGTGCATCAACACTAAATGGAACCTTCTGCAAGAATTAAGCCTGTTTTGTAGCACTAAATTTTCAAGTTCTCAAGGTCTCCTGAGTGGGAGTGAGTGCAGAACAGAGGATTTTCCACGAGGGCAGCAGAGCACTTTAATGGGACTTTAAAAGGCTGAATAATTCCCCCAGCCAGGGACACTGGGGGCTCTGAGCAGGGCTGACTGTCTCCTTCAATTATCTGTTCAGCTGTGGCATTTCACACTTCATATTCCTGCTAAATAAAGAATTTCCCTTCAGATGCCACAGCATCTTCCTTTAATGGCACAGCTGATGCACTCACTGCATTTTAACAAAAACCAGCCCTGAACCAACACTCAGCCCTCCTCAAACCTATCAAAGTTCACACCTGAGCCTCAGTTTTTGCCTTGAAATTTTTTGAAGACTTTTCTCCATCTCAGGAATTTCAGCCTAATTCATACATGAGGATAACCATGAAATATCCAGCCCTGAGAGCAGGCAGGACAGACAGGTTTGCTGGGGACTCCAGCACTGAACTGAATTAATTTGATCCCACTTTGAAACATTAAAATGTCTTTTGAAGTCTTGTATTTATTATTTTATCTGTAAATACCCATGATAGATACATATAATGCAGTTCTCCCTTACCTGGGCAGGCAAAGTTTTGTACTGCTACTAGGTACTAGTAGGTTGGATGAAATATTTAAAGTGAAAATATCTTTCCGATCGTCATACTTTTTGTTTTTGTATTTCCAGGAACAATTTCACTAGCCAGATGTGTGATTGCCTGAGTGTAACTATAATTGTTACCTCTGTAAAGCAGAGTTATTGCCTGTGGCTCCTGTTGCAGCTCTTTGCCATCTGAGCATACACTCCTGAACTCCAAACCACCCAAATATTCACATTATTTCTCCCTGCAATGAGGCCCAGAGGAAGGATGGCCTTCTGCAAAGCAGTTGGTGGCAAAGGAGGGCAGCTTGGCTCAATGATAAAGACCCAGAGCTTAAATGATTCCCTTCAATCCCTCAGGAGATTTGAGCTCTCCCCAAACATCTCTTTCCTCCCTGCTCCAGCTCCAGATTTCTTCCAGAGCCTTGTTCCAAGCTGACATTGCCTCTTCCACTCCTTGATGCTCTTTTCCTCTCCACCTTTTCCATTCTCTGTTAACCTCCAGTGGAGGAATAATGGTCTGAACCCCGTGGGTGAAAACAATCTGACCAAAATGCTGTGGGAAGCCTTGCAGATAACATTTTAGAGAAGGGCTCAGAGGGAAAGAGGAGGTGTGGAGTAAAGAACAAAGTGAATTTCCCTGTGCTGCCCAACACGTGCCAGACACAGTTCCCTCAGGAACAGCCTGGATGTGGGGCAGGTTTGGGCAGAATCCCAAATCACACAGAGGTTTTATGGCCGCTGGCATCACACAGTGAGCCCTGAGTTAATGCTCCCAGGCACAGACAGCACGTGCAGCTCTTCCTGCAGTCTGGAGAAACCCAGGGCTGAATTGCCACAACTGCCCTGCCCTGCCCCACCAGGCAGTTCACTGCTCTATCAAATACACTTCTGGCTTCATTTCAGCCCCAAAGCTGCTAAAACTCACCCCAAACCCATCAGAGAGCAGTAGCTGATGAGGCAGAAGCAGAATCCCAAATTTCCATTGCTGCCAAAACATCTGCAGCTTCCTCACATGAAGGCTTTGCAAGCTTGCTCACCATAACATAAAGAATTTAATAGCCTAGAAATCACATAAGATAGAAAATCACTGCTTTATTGTTAAAGCATAAACAATCTCTGCAATCCTACCATCTTTGGCTGCATTTGGATGATTGTTTTCACATCACATCTGGAGCTGTGGCACTAAGGAACTGAAAACCCACGTGGTTACAGGAGCTGACATTTCAATACTGCCTTGATAGAATTTCCAAACCGCTCTTTGGACTCTCCAGCTGTGCTTGGGAATACTGGAGGAGGAAGGAGGGACGCTTTGAAGAGGGGAACAGATATAAAACCTATGCAAGGGCTGGGAAAAGCAATTATCTCAATGTCTCAGCTGCAAAGTACCAGAATAATTTTTTCAGGGGGAAAACCTATTCAGGCACTGCGTGGGTTAAAAGGAGGATTATTAAATAGCAGGAAAATTAAAGCAAAGGCAAGAAAGAAATGTCTCTTGCAGGGTTATCTCCCAGCCCTGGGAGCCTCAGGGAGAGCTGAAATCCTGCACAGCACCAGAGATTAAAGGGGAAGGTTTAGCACCTTTTGTTGCTCAATATTGATCTGGCTGAGCACTGAACAGGGGTAATTTTCAGCAAATGACTGTCCTGAGCTGCAGAACACAAAATGAGGGGGTGCACACACCTCCTCCTGCCTGCCCACTGCCTTTGTTCCCCACAGCCCCTGGACTGATGCATTACACAGCTAAGCAGATGCTAAAACTGGTTTTAATTTTGCCTGGAAGACAGATTGCTGTGTGGAGTGCTGAGGGGAGCAGGGTTGAGTTTATATTGAAATGATGGAGTGAAATTCAGCAGCTGCCCAGGCAGCCTGTCAGCCCCTCTGCTACTGCAAGCAGCCAGGAAGTCGAACACATGCACAGCTTTCCTTCCCACAGCCAAATTGAAGAAAAACAATCAACAAACCAAGCCCAGAGCAGGAGGCATCACGTGCAGAACAGCCAGGCCCCCTTTTGGGAAGGGAATTATCAATTCACATCTCTCTGTTCACCTGCTAACAGGGCTGAGCACTGGAAATGTAAAATAAGTGGAGTTGCTTGGTGTTTGAAAGGGGAAACAGGGATAGGGGACAGGGAGAAACTGAGGGGGGGAATAAAAAGCAATGAGATTTCCAAAACTCACCCATTATTCCCTGCAGGTCAGCAGAAAGCAAAGTGCTCCTAGGAGAGCTCTTATTTCCATTCCATTCCTCTATCAAGTTCTTAATAAATTCAAACTTCAATTTCTTTCTTTTTTTTTTTTTAATTTTTAATTCTTCCTTCAAAGCCAATTTTGGGTAAATAATTTAAAAGCCTGTGAGCTGGAGGCTGTGTGGCTGAAGCCAGGCTGGGGAGGCAGAGCTGAAAAGCTCTTTGGAACCTCCTGTCAGCTTTAAACATCACTGCTGAAATTAAGCACGTTTACTATAATTAAAACAGATTATCAGCCACCTGTGCTGAGGGCTTTAGCAAGGTGCTTGGCCAGGGCACCACACTCCATCAGAGCAGCAGAGGAGAGAGCACATCCACAGGAGGCTGTGGATGCAGAGGGGAGAGAGGGAACTCAGCTGGCAGCTCCTGGAATTGCACAAGGTGCTGATTTCATCGAGGTCTCTGTACCTGGGAGGGAGAACAGCCACACACAGAGCTCATCAGCCTCAGGCCCACTGCTGAGTAGCTCTTCACAGGCAAAAACTCCTTAAACATGCCAAAAAACATCTGGTTTTGTGGCTTACATCATATATGTATGTGTGTGTGCATGTATATGTATATATATAATGTGTATATGTGTGTATGTATATGTATATATATAATGTGTATATGTGTGTATATATAACTTTATGTATGTATGTAAGGCATAAATATACATATATATGTGCATATATACATATATACACACATATGTATATTTATGCATTACATACAATATATAATAAATATATTGATATGTGTTTTATATAAGTGTATATATTATTTTTACCCCAACTTTGGAGGTATTATGTCCTTGAATACCCTGTCATTATGTCCTTGAACACCCTGTTTTTGTGAGGGTGTTTCCAGCCAGGTTTTTGGTGGTTTCAGGGACTGAGGATCTGCTCCTAAACCTGCTTAGAGGAGCTAAGCACCACGGCACAAAATGAGGTTTTCTCTCCATTAGAGCACCCAGCTGGGAGGTTTGCTGAGGCATTCAGCACATCCCAAATCCAATTGCTTAAGCAGCTTTGCTGGGATCGTGTCTGCTGCACTCCGTGTGCTCCTGCCCTGAGCCACACAGGCACCATCAGAGGGTGCAGAGGAAAAGCTGGAAAAGCTTTCCCTTGGAGCAGGGAATGTTCCTCTGGGACAGCACTCTGAATTGAATCCACACCTGGAATGCCTGAAAGCTAAAAGAGAAAAAATCAGCAGAAGAGACAGCACAAAATTGGCCAAGTGTGTAGAAATTGTTACCTGCAGACAAGAAAGAGGATTTTCTACTCATCCTGTTAAAGCAATTCCTCCAGCTTTGGGCAGCCCAATTTGTTTCTGGTGGTGCCTTCACAGCTCTGCACAGTCAGAACAGACCAGATCACAAACTGCCTCATGCAAGAAATATTTCATTGCTACTGGAGCAAGAGCTGCAGTCTTTATTTTATTTTGAAAATTATAACTGAAAACTGTAGCAGAATGATTCCAAAAGCCATCAGTTTGAGGGCACACTCGGTACCATTTTCCAGGGTCACTGGTTGTCTTCTGAGGGCAAATGTGAAATCCTGGCTGAGTTAGTGGCAGTTTCCCCTGTGACTCTCAAGGGCATCAAAGCAATCCCTTAAATTGCATTTTCATTCACTTGAACCACATGTAAATAACAGGTTTGTTCAGAGATGGACCTGGCAGAAGAGTGATCACAGCAGCTGTCAGGAGCAAAATTCCTCCCTGCTCCTCATTCCCTGTGCAGACACAAATAGCATGGACAGACTTCACAGGGCACCACAAATGTCCTGGCAGAACCCTCCAGCCTCGGCATAAATGTGAAAGCCAAGGGAATTCATGCAGGTATGTGCAAGTTTCAACTTTAAAAGTGGGGATTGGTTGATTTTTGTTGGGGTTTTCCCCCCTTTTTTGTGTTTGGCTTTTTTTCTCAGTATCAAAGCAGAATACTGCACCTTTCCAACACAAACCCATGAAACAACCAAACCAGCACTTCCCCAAAACATTTAACTCAGTTTCTAATTTAACCTAGAGTTTGATCTGAAGTTTTGAAGGTATTTTGGATACTCTGCACTGTTTGAGAATGGCATCAGTTTGACCTCTGCACTCCATGCAATGTAAAATAGATCACAGGAGAGCACTGATGCAATCCCCAGCTTCTGTTCAGACCTCCTGGCCAGACTTCCCAGAGCTCAGAATCTCTTTCTGTCTTGCTTTCTGCTTCTATGCAAACACTGATCCACAGTGTTTGGGGAAACTGAAGCAAGAGAAACTCCCACCATGCTGTCTTCCAAAACTCAGAGAGGCTCTAAACATCAGGAATTGGAAATCTAAGTCCTCATCTCCATGAAAGAACTCACTCTACAATATTGAAGATTTAAAAAATGGACAATTAAATCAACACATCACCACATCCATTACCACAGGCACAGGATACCAGACTGGTTTGGGATAAAGGGATCTTAAAATCATCTTGTTCCCCCCCTGCCATGGCAGGGACACCTTCCACTACCCCAGGTTTCTCCAAGCCCTGTCCAACCTGGCCTGGAATATTCACAAGCTGTTTAACTGTAGAATATAATAAAAAATAACCCCAAAGACAGAAGCTGCATTGCTGTATTTTTGTTTAGCTACCAGTGATGATAAACTTTACAGCCAGGCTGTGCTTCAGCAGTGCTGAACGTCAAAAAGGTTTGAAATTTGTATTGACCAGCCTATGAAATCACACAGGCTTTAACTGTCCACAGAAACAGTAAAAACAAACATTAACATTATCCTCATTGGGTGCCTTTTATTCCTGCCCTTTTTAGGGCACCTTGGAAACTCCAGCTGTAGGAAAGGATGGGAAAGGGGTGCTGAACAAAGCAGCAGAACCTGAGCTCTGGGAAAGCTCCCTCCCAGCCCAGTAATGCTCAGCAAAAGTCAATGGACAAACCACATAAATATTTGATAGCAACATAACAAACTGCCTCAATACTGCAAGGGTGAGGGGAAAGAATTAAAAAATCCAAGGCACATGTGAAGCTCTCGGGTAGATAAGTCATGTCCTGATATCAACCATCTGGGATCTGAACCCTGGAGCTGCCCCTCAGCTGGACAGCATTTGTTGCCTGAGCTGGTTAATTAGAAGGATCTCCAGCTTGAAGAGGAGAAAACACTTGAAAAATATTTGCCAAAGAACCACAAACCTCAGTTTGAGACTTTTCCAGAGCCTGTCTCCCATTCAAGAACTAACAGAGTTATGTTTATTTGCATGTGAATTGATTATATTAAGGCTTTTGCAGCCTCTGCAAGGAATTACTTTGTGACACATTGGTTGGAGGGGGGAAAAAGCTTCAGCAGCAGCAAATTCCCCAGACAAACCACAGATTCATTCAACAGAAGTAATTACTTTAGCAAATGTTGGTGGATTTTAATGCCAAGAGGAGGATTCCAGGTACTTTTAAAGCTTGTCAGCCCAGCTGATACCCAGAAACATCTTTAGTCAGTGTGATGTAACATTGACACAGCACTTAATCAGAAAAATAGGCTGTTTCTCCAACAAAGGGATTTTAACAAATGCCACATTTCATTTTTATTAATATATTCCAAGCTGATGTCATGTGGTCTCTAGATTTCCCCCGGAGATACAGATTTGAAAAGTCCAGAGGGAAATGATAATTCTGTACACTGCTTTGTTAACATATGAGCTCTGAAATTACCATTGGAAAAAAATCCCAAGGTCTGCAAAGATAATTTCACAACCCAGAGTGCTCCAAGCCCTGTGCTGAGGAGTTTTAAAAGCTTTTTGAAAGGAAAGTTATGAAGAATGTATGACTAGCACAGATTTGGGGCACATTTTAAGGCCATTTTTTAAAGCACTGAGCAAAGTTCATCTCCCTTTTTAATGAACACCGACTGTTTGGACAAAATGTTTCCCTCCCAGCAGAGTCAGACACAGTGAAATTCATCTTCTGTGCTTTGATAGACATGAAAAATTAGAGACAGAGATGGAAAAGGCCGAGACTTCCTCCAGGTCTCTTGTTTTCTTAGCAGTCCATCTGTTCCAGACACATCTGGACATCAGCACCCCAAGGACATGGATGGCTCCTTTCTCTGCCTTCCCTGAGAAATCAGGGACACAGCTCCTTTATTAATGGCATCATTAGGCAGGGCAGGGAGCCGGCACAGAGCAGGACAGGCCCTCAGTCAGTGGAACCACAGGAGCCCCGGGAGCTGATGCTCTGAGCACAGGGCAGGTCAGCACTCACCCGGCTGGGAGGGACAGGGGAGCAGTGCTTTGTCATTCCCTCAAAGTGGAACAAAGTCAGGGAAGGTTGTCCTCTCCTCCGCCCAACTTCTTTGTTTGCATTTTGGAAAGCTCATCTTTACCTGCCCCAGAATTCCTGTGGAGAATCAGAGAGCCCAGGAACTCCTTCAGAGCCCAAATTCAGGTCACTGACACCCACCAAGCACCAGATGAAAATGGCTATAAAATTATTGTATTAATGTCCATGTCTTAAAGGCCTTCTGAGTGCTCATCTCCAGGGCTTCCTAATTCATTATCTGAACTGCTCAATGAACAAACCCCAGCACCAAACCATCGACCCCTCAGTGTACTTAAAATACAAACCAGGGGATTTCTCCTCCTCAAAAGAACTTCACACCATTGAGCACTCAAGTAGGTACCCTCGGGTGCTCAGAGCTTTCCCTAAGGCTGTCAAATGCCTGAAATACACTTTTCTTCAAAGTCAGAGGAAACTATCAAATATTGATACAAAACTGTAAGCCTGCAAAGCTCACTGAACAAAGCTATGAAACACAAAGTATCAGATACAGAAATAACTTGCAAAAGGGTTTTTTGGGTGGGGTTTTTCTTCCCTTGGGTTTTTTGGGGTTTTTACTTGGTTTAAGGAAGCAGCTGAACAGCCACATGCCTGCTAAGTGATGTTTGATGTCTGAGTCCTCCCTGAACAGCACTGAGACTTATTAACAAGGAACCACGGAATCCCAGACTGGTTTGGGATGGAACCTCAAAGCTCATCTCATTCCACCCCCCTGCCATGGGCAGGGACAGCTTCCACTGGACCAGGCTGCTCCCAGCCCTGTCCAGCCTGGCCCGGAACACTGCAAATGTGCAATTTTAATTCTGGATATCTCTGCATGAACACCCAGCCCCATCTTTGTTTGCAAGGGCACACACAGCACAGGCATTCAGTGGAGTCCATTCCCAATTTCCATGAAAGCTCCAGTGTTTCCATGGTTTGGAGGAAATGGCCCTGCCAAACTATTTTTATGTGGATTCTTTTCCTTATCTCTGACCATGGATTGTTACAGTCTCAAACCAGCGTGTGGGGACAGAGAACACAGGACAGCACAGGCACAAAAACATTTACAAAGTGTCATTTACACCCTTTCCAGCATAATTTTTCACTCTCCATCCCATTGTTATCCTGAGGAATACCAACAAGACAGGCATTAATGGGATTATTCTCCCTTTAGACCTGGATTTCAGCTACTGTGCAAAACTCAAATCATCTGAGCAACAAATCTGCTCAAGCACTTAGACTGTGCAGGTGGAATAACCTGCAAAATGCACTGGTTCCAGGGCCTGGAAAGAGGAGAAACAACTTGGGACAAGTCTTTCAAGAGGCTGCCTTTACGGTTTGTGTTCTTCTGCATGTGTTTGTTTTTAAGAAATTAACACTGGAAATTTTAAAGAATTAACCTCTGGAAAGCAGTCAAATATTTATCTGCATTCAATGGCCCCTTTCCTCCACGAGTGTTTGCTACATTAACTTGAAAATACAGTCAGTGAAATTCTACCATCAGCTCTTTGTGTCCATGGCCAGAAAAACCCCACAGTTGAGCAATCCAAGGCCCCTTGTGGAAAAGTGCTTAAATTCAGGGCTGTGTGCCCACTACAGCAGCAGGGCTAGGCTCTCCTCAAGAGTCAGATTAAGCAGTGTGCCTGGCTTTCACTCATTTTAAAACAACAGGAGATAATTTCAAATGGGTAATAAGGTACTGAATAGATTGATCTGCCCCAATCTCATTGATTTGGTGGAATAGTTCACTCTTGCTCTCTTGCTGGTTTAAACATGGAAGAGGATTAAACCATACAAAAATCTGCTGATACAAACACACCTACCTGTGCAGAATCCCTGTGCAGCAGTTGCAGGTCCTTTGTGGACACCCAACAGTTCCAAAGAAATTGGAATTGAGCTTTAACCCTAAGCTGAACACACAAGACTAAAAATATGCAATTTAACACATAGTATCTCCTAATTTCATTGTGAAACCTCTGTTAAACCAGCTTCTATTTCTTAGGAACACAATAAACCTCACAATAGCAGCCTGGGGGCTGTCATGATGGATTTTATAAAGGTTTTTTTATAACTGGATCTGCCAATAGCTATTTCTTCTGTGCCCTTCTTCCCAAAGGCAAGCAGGGCTTGCTCTTAGATAAGAGGATCCAAAGCAAAGTACAAATGTGCCTTTTATCTTCCCAGAGGCATCAGAAGCTCAGCATCTCCTTCCCACAGCTTCCTCTGAAGCTGCCTGGATGCCTCGGCCGCGGGAGTGCTTCCCAGCTGGACCCTGAGATAATCATGGAATCATTTCCCAGCATCACAGAGCCCCGGAATGGCTTGGGTTGGAAGGGACCTTAAATCTCACCTTGTTCCACCCCCTGCCACGGGCAGGGACACCTTGACCTGGGCCAGGCTGGTGCCTCTGGGCTGGCAGGGCTGGCCCCGGGCACTCACTGCCCCAGCAGCTCCAAGGGGAGAAAGAGCCAGGAACCATTGCAGGGTCAGAGCTGGACAAACCCTCAGAACACCTGAGACAAAGAGATCCTCACCAGGGCTGTGGGCAGCAGAGGAGCCTGCAGCCACACTGTCCTTTGAACAGGGACACGTGCTGTCCACAAGGCTTGGAACACATTCCAAAGGCTCCCGAGCAGCACAAAGGTCGCACTTCCCCCGGCACTGGGCTCCGTGTGGGCTGAGCCTGCCCAAAGCTTTGGAAATGCCTCTTGCTCTGGCCCAAGGAGGCATCCAGGCTGCAGGCAGAAGAGCAGAATCAGCCTGTGCCCTGTCATGGGGGCACAGCGTGCTGGCACTGCCGAGCTCTGAGCCCAGGCTGTCCCCAGCCCTGCCCCACTGCCAGCACTCTGCGTGTCACAGGTGCTGCAGGGGCACCACCTCAGTTCAGCCTCAGTGCTCCAATTTCCTAAATCCTAATTTCTTAAACCTTAAATCCTAGGGAGTCCTGATTTCCAAGATCTCCTTGGAAAGATGGCATTACTTGCCATCCAAACACAGTGAAGCGGCTCTCAGGAAGGTGAATGGTGACACAAGTGTGGCTGCGATTCAGCCCTCAGGATGATGTGGGAAAGCAATGTCCAAGAGGACTCCCGTGTTAGAAAACCAATTTATGTGAAAATAAATGGCTTTCAGGAGAGCTGAACCAGAATGCTCTGTGTCAGGATGTAATTCCCCTGTGTAATTCCCAGGCACGGAGCTCTCCCTGCGCAGAGCAGCCCCATCAGAGCATGAAAGTGGCCCCCTGATGCCATGCAGGAATATCATTCCTTGCTCTGGTACCACAGCTAATGAGAATTCATTGAATGCAAAATGCCATGCACGCTGCTGAGACTTTTCCAGAAGGCCAAGGCAGGTGTGACTAACTCAGGAGCATATTTAATTGTTAATTGATCAGCTTGCAGCTCCACACCCCATGCAGCACCCTCAGCATGGAAATGCAGCAGCTCAGGCTGCCCTGCCTTGCCCACCTCCAGCTCTGCTCAAGTGTCATTAACCAGCCGGTAAATAGGAACGTGAGGAGCTTTGATTTTATTTTAATTTATTTGTCTGTTCCTGCAGTTGTCACGAGAGCCTGATTAAGCAGCTCTGCCATCCCCCACCAGCAGTGGTGAGCACAGGAAACCCCCCAGCAACCCAAGCCCTCTTCAAACACCTCACACCCTCGATACCTGTCAGGCAGTTAATTATACCCATGAATTATTGTCTCTGCTAAAGATGACTGAACGTGTGACACTTTGCTTACTGCATGAATTCCTGCTGGTTTTATGATTACTGTCAAAGAAAATGATTAATAGGTAGATATTGCATCAAGGACAGCAACAACACAGCAAGAATTAGAATCTATACTTGTATAGCAAAATTAATTCCTGTTAGGAAAGGAATAAAACTTTTACCAGGCATTTAGGCAGAAGACAGTTCCCTTAAAATCATTTCCCACCCCACGTTTTCATACTATGATCAATCCCCAGCACAGATGTTAATGACATGATTCATAAGCTTTACATTGATCAGTACTTACCAGTTCCTAAAACGTCATCTGACTCCTTCTGGAAAATGCATGATCTTGTTAAAAGCAGATAAGCTCAGAGCTTTGTGTTCTCCCTACCTAATTTGCTTTGCTGTCCACAGTAAAGGTAATTCTGTTCAAGCCGAAGAGCAGGGAATGCTCCCATTTAATTTATTTCTTTGTACATTCAGAACAAAAGACCCAAGCTCATGGGCTACTTCAGGAGTTAAAAAATACCAAAACTACAAACAACTGAGTAATTGAAGGACAGCAGCAGCAGCAACACCCTTTCAGAGCAAAGCCTGAATGCCAATTTCTAACTCAGTCTGAGGAGACAAGGAGCAGCAGGAGCAGCAGTGGAAGCAGCAAAAAACTCAAATTAATTCTGCCCAAAAAGCTGCCATGTATATTTTTACCATATGCCTCACCTCCAGCAAGCACTGAAGTACAAAAAGCTGCCTTGAACAGAATGAAACTCCCCTATCACTACCACTAGACAAACAATTCTACCAGCTCAGTAACCCATGGTTCTGCTCCAACAGGCTCTTTGGAAAGGTCTGTGTAAATAAATAATAAAACAGGCTGTTAACTTCTCTGGACTGCCCTGGATTAGGTTTCTGACTTCTAGGGTTTCAGTGCATGTCATTAGACCCTGCAAGCACAGAGCCTTGGCAGAGTCCAGCCCAGGGCTGCTGGAAGTTTGAGCAAAACTTTGATGCAGTAATTTTAATGCAAAGACATTAAAACTCAAACGAGTGCTGGAAGTTGATTTAATTTTGAGCTACTTAGCTAAGCTGGCTTCTGGTGCTTTCACCTTTCCTTTCAATGGAACAGCAGAACCCTGGAGATGCAGCTGGTGTGGGCAGGGAGTGAGGGCAGCTCCAGCCCTCACCCATCACTTCCACATTCCAGAGTCAGGGATTGGGGGGGACCCCTGGGGCTCATCCAGTCCAACCTCCCTGCCCCAGAATATCTCCTGCAGTTATCTGAGCTGCCCTCAAACCCCCACATGGGAGTTCCAGGAGCCCCCAGTGCTGCACTGACAGTGCCTGTTCAGGGCAGCCACCTCACCTCGAGGGTTCTGTGCCAAGAAACACTTAAATACCTGCAAATATTGCAAACTCTGGTGCTTCACACCAACCCTCAAGCAAGGATTAATCTGCAATCACCTGCTGCCTCTGCCAGCCCCTGCCTGCTCATTTTGAGCTTTTATCAATAATAACACAGAGTGCAAGACAAAAAGACAAAGAAGTAAAAGTGGGAGCATCTAACGAGTTCTCATAACAAAAAAAAGGCAGGAGGAGCTGATGAAGTTCTGCCCCTCTGCTCTAAGAGGGCTGTAACCCATAACCAGCTGAAGCTCACTGAACCTAAACCACAAAGCTCTCATTTACATGAACAATCAGATTGAAATAACCCAGCCGTGTAAGCACCCACTCACCCTGGCTGAACACAAGTAACATTGAAATGACTTTTTTAAAAAAACAATTCCAAGCAGAACCCAGCAGTGTAATTCTGCCCTTGAACGAGCTGCTCCAGGTAGAGGAATTGATGCCACGGTGATTCCTTGCAGCTGTCTGTGCACAGACCAGGCACAGCAGGGCAGACACTCACCCAAATAATTCATTTTAGGATGTAAAATGCACAGGACACGCTCACACACCTCCAACACAGCGTTCTGAGGGCACCAAGGTGGCGCCACCCTGGCTATGATTTGTCCCTTTGGCACTGGGGGTGCATCAAACATTCCCCAGCATCGTGGGGCTGCCAGGCTGAGCCCATCTCCCAGCAGAACAAGGCTCTAGGAGACAGCAGAACAAAAACAAGGGGACAGCCACAGCCCCACCACACCCAAACAGGCACTAAAGCTCCAGAAAACCATCCCTGCCTGAGGATTAAAGCTCTGACATCAGTAACAATGACTTGCATTTGGCTTTGTCTTGTAGCTTCTCAAGTGCAGCCTTTTGCAGTTGACAAAGAAACCCACGTAGAAGCTGAATACAAAAATAGACTGGTTGTGGAGATAAATATGGATATAGCTGGGTTTGGGGTGCTGGCTTTTCTTTTTAATCTTATAAATGAATTTTTAGTAGTTCTCATTCATGTTTAAGCCATAAAATAGTTAAGGAAAATCACACTGGTAATGTCTGATCTTAATGAAAGATGCCAACTCCAGTGCTCCCCACTGTAACAATACATAAGAGATATTTTCCTTATCCAGGTGAGCTTCACAAACATTAACCCTGGAGGTGCCAGGAGGAACAGCTGAGCTGGGTGCTGGAGTTGCCATTACAGGGGAAAACTGACAGGCACAAATGAAATATCTGATTATCTACCCCATTATCTCTGCTCACATGTCAGCTGCTGATGTTTGCCCATGAACTCCAGAGCAAACTGTGCCCAGCCCTGGCTCCCAGCCCACACTTTTGCACTGATCCCAGTGTAATTTAGAGCAGTCTGGGTGCTCAGAACATTTATGAACAACCCCCTGCCCAAGTTACACTAAATTTTATGTGCTCCAAGCTTCCAAATTTTATGAGCTCCATCCCAAGCACCCCAGCTCCAGTAGCTGCCCCAAAGGCCACCAGAGCCCAAAGGGGACCCTTTCACTGCTCAGGGTGTTGGTTTTCTTTGATGAAATCACTGCATTGTTCCATCGGTCTTCAGGAAAAAAAAAAAAAGTCCAAGCAGACAACTAAAAATAAAGTATGACCAAACCAAAATGGAAAATGTTTGTAGCAGAAGGAAAATGAGGAAAGAAACTCCCAGACAGCTCAGACTGAGGACTAATTCTTACTTTTTTCCAGATGTGTGGAGCACTAAGAAGTAACTATTGACTGTTTTCCTCCATTACTTGCACTAGAAGTTGAAGATGCAAGCTGAAAACTATGTGTTACCCTGCTATAAACCCTGTAATTTATTCTCTGTGGGATGGGATGTGCTGATTCAGATGGCTCCAGTCTCCAACCACTAACCTCATGCTCAGAGCTGGCTGGCACAGGGACCTCAGCAGGGATGAGCATTCCCCACGCAGGGTCTGCTCCAACACTTGTTCCCCTGCCTCAAAACTGCCAGGACCCTACAAACAACAGGGCCAACCTGAACATATGGACAAACAATTCCCTGATTGTGCCTTTGCCTGTCCCCCAGCCACGGGGTCACTGAAGTGCAGCTGTAACAGAAATAAAAGATGAAGGAGCTTTCCCAGTCCTGCTCCCAGGCTTTGCCAGCTCCCTGGTTTTGGGGAAGTTTTCCCCCTGCAAGTATCACAAGTGGGGACTCCCAGAGGAGGAGAGCATGGCTTCTTAGTGCCACAGCCCCTCACTTCAAAGGCTTTAGAGGAGTGGAAGGGCAGGGTCACCCTCGACACAAACACTGGGACAGTGACAGGGCAGCATGGAGGGTGAGGAACTCTGCAGGGCTTTGGTGACAGGACAGCCACTGCCACTCCTGCACCTCCTCAGGGCTGGCACACACCCCTGATCCCATCCCAGAAACGAGGGAGACAGAGCTCTGGGCAGGAACACTGAGCAGCTTGGTGCAGGCAGGGACTACAGCCACCAAACCCCAGTGTGGCACGAGCCACAGCTGGGCAAGGGAAGGGACAATCACCCTGGACATGTCAGGACCCAGGACATCCCCCTGGCTGTCATGAGCAGCCCAGACCCCTGCCAGGGGTCTCAAAGACCCTGGCACTGAGCGCAAAATTCCTGTGGTTTTGATTATGACCCATGGAGCAAATTACCAACCTTGGATGGAGATCTGCAAGCCATGACAAATTAAGTAGAATGATAGTGAATTTATCACAAGGTGAAAAAGTAGATTTTGGGGTTTTTAGAATGGGGATTCAGTGGGGCAAGATGGAGGGATCTGGGCATGTCCAGCCTTTCTCCTTCTTCTTCTTGGCCTCCATCTTCTGCTGTGATGGTGGCACTTTTAGACTGGTTTAGAGTAGAAACTCACTGTCTAACATAGGTGATAGGTATTGGGGAGTAATTGTAAACATTGTACACGTAGGTTTTAGTATAAAGACATAACACTGCCCTGGGGGCAGGCAGAGTGCCTGGAACTGTCCTGCTGGATGGACCTCGGCAGGACAGAAGAAAGAATTTTATAGGTAAGATACAATAAACAACCTTGAGACTGAGAACTGAAGAGCCCTGACTCCTTCTTTGAGCGCCAGGCTGGGAAAAGAGACTTTCTAACTTTTCTTGGGGTCACTCTGACCAGCTAAAGATCTCAACAGCATCCCACCAGTGCCAGGACAATCATTCTGCATCCCACCAGTGCTAGGACAGGAATGACAACTCTCCCCTTGGGCACTGTCCTGGGGCTTGGAGATTATTACTCTGTTCTCTGCTGTGGAGCTGCCAAACCCTGCCCCTCTTGCTCAGAGCAGCTGTGGCTGCCTCTGGATCCCTGGCAGTGTCCCAGGCTGGACAAGGGCTTGGAGCTGCCTGGGACAGTGGAAGGTGTCCCTTCCCATGGCACTGGATAAATTTTAAGGTCCCTTTCCACCCAGACCATGGTGGGATTTCCCTGCTGTGCCTTGCGAAATAACCTGGCAGTAGTGAGGCTTCCCTGGCTCAGAGCAATGAGCTCTGCAAGGACACAAGTTCCACGTTAAGTGCAACAAGCTCAGCTTTGGCACAACAGCAGAGAAATGCCTTCATCTTTTTAACTTTTGCAACTGTGCTCTAGGAGCTGGCCAACAGCCCCCAGCAGCAAAAAAGGCACCATTATTTTTAGGCAGCGCAGTGTATTTCCACACTGCTCTCTCCTAAGCTGATTCCAGCACCCCCAGGACTCCCCTAGGCCTGAACCCTTTTCTATGCTCAGTGTTTGCTGTGCAGGCAGCCATGGCCCCACAGGGCTGGGCACAGACAGGCCCCACAGGGCTGGGCACAGACAGCCCCACAGCCATGGCCCCACAGGGCTGGGCACAGCCATGCCCCACAGACAGCCATGGCCCCACAGGGCTGGGCACAGACAGCCCCACAGCCATGGCCCCACAGGGCTGGGCACAGCCATGCCCCACAGACAGCCATGGCCCCACAGGGCTGGGCACAGACAGCCCCACAGCCATGGCCCCACAGGGCTGGGCACAGCCATGGCCCCACAGGGCTGGGCACAGACAGCCCCACAGCCATGGCCCCACAGGCTGGGCACAGCCAGGCCCCACAGACAGCCATGGCCCCACAGGGCTGGGCTCGGACGTGGTCAAGGCCCGCAGGCCTTGCAGCCGAGAACAGGCAACAAAGGCTCAGTCAAATATGTTTTCCTAAAGCTGCTGCAGTCCAATGCAAATAAGATCAACCCTAAAGCCTCATTTTCCTTTTGGAGTGGGGCTGTTTTCTCAGGCAGCCACAAATGCCCTCATTCATCAGGGCTGCAGGACAAGTGGCCCAGTGTGTGCAGGCAGGGACGGTGCCCAGGGTGGGCAGGGAGGATCCCAGCAGGGCACAGCAGCACCAAACTCCCTCTGCTGCTCCACAGCACTGCCAGGCTCTCTGGAACCTCCAGCCAGGGCTGCACAGGCTCCAGAGCTTCCCAGAAAAAAGAGGAGACAGAGAGGGAAGGACTGGGATGGATGAGAACCTGAGCCCCAGCATGGAGTCTCCCAAAACACATGAATAGTTCCAAGGTCTCTGAATTGTGTCACAAAAGCAGCTTAGGGTGGTAGAGAACTTTTTCCACAAAGGAAAACTCGTTTTTTAAATTCTCTTTAACTTCTTGGTGTAGTTGCCAAAGAAAGATAGGATCTGTCAAAACAACCAAAAACATTCATTGAAAATGCTCTTGTTACTCTGCATCTCACTGCCTGTGTGAGCCACCAACAGCTCTATAAATAAGCCCTGCCGTGAATAACTCAGCTAATATTCAACCCACCCTACACTGCACTAAGGTCACTGATGAAATAAAGAACTGGCTGTTTACAGGACATCACAGTTTGCATGTCAAACTTCAGGAAAATCACCACACCCAGGCCTCTGAGGAACTTCTAAAGTTTGTTTTCCTCAGGGCTGAGGGGTTTGCACAGGACTTGTCTCAGGCAGTTCCAGCAGCACCGAGGCTGGGATTAACATCTGGGCTGCAAAGACTGCATTCATGTGCTTCTTTCAGGCTTTCCCTCTACTTCTGGTTCTAAACACAGATCATAAATAAAATTATTTTTATCTTAATCGAATCCTCTCTTGGGGATTATTGCCAGTTTCTATTACATTGACTCTGCTGGGAACTAAGAGATTTCTTAGCTTCATTCTGGTACCCTGATAATAAAAAGCCTTCCACAGTCTCATTCCGAGTTGTAATGAGAGTCCATGCAGGAATTCAGGCTCTGTAAACTATTTCCTCAGCCCGGAATAATTATGCAGTGTGAAATGCAGTAATTACTTGGATTACACGACCTCTCCAGGGGACCTGGCATGGCCAAAGGTACCACTTAGTCCACACAGCTGTGTCCCCCAAGAAACCAAGGCCTGGGACTGGGAAACTATTTAGAAATATACAAAAAATCTCGGTGAGATGCACAATCATCAAGTGTCTCTCATTCCTGCCATGAGCTCTGCTGGAATCCTGGGCAGCTGCCCCTGGCAGGGAGCAGTGTCCAACACCCCGGGCTGTGCCCAGCCAGGCTCAGCACCCACAGCCCAGCCCCTCCTGCAGCCCCTGGCATTGCCCAGGTGGGCTCACAGACCACTCCAGCCTGGAGGCAACAGCCACTGAACCCAGGGGTTTATCCTGCCCTAAAAACCACCTCCTTTTCACCCCCCTTCCCTGCAAGTGATGCTTACAGAATGCCAAGAACAGCTGCTCAACCTCTGGATTTGGGAGACAGAACAAACATAAAATTATGACAGGCAAGCATTCAGGAGAGAAGCAGAATTTTTGAATTTTCACTCGCTAAAATAAAGTTTCTTTCATATTCCTATTTTTTCCTGCTTGCAAATGAGACAGAAAACTACATTTTCCTGGAAAATTTCTTTGTAACAACCATATAATTTTCTTTCTGCACATTCAGTATAAGTCTGAGGAAGAAGAATTTATCTTAGCGGCCCTCGCAGGCTGCTGAGAGTTAACTCTGCAGGGAGCAGAGCCCAGCAGCAGCACGGACAAGCCCCAACACACGCACCTCAGCCTCCCAAAGCAAAGTTTTACAAATGCCCCCGTACCTGATGGTCCTGACAGAAATGCAGTACTTCCACATCAGGTTCCACATGGCACTGCCATCCCCCTTCATGGCCTTGCCCGTGGTGGTTGCAGGGAGAGGATCCCAGAGCCCGGCACGGGCTCGGCAGCGCAGCAGAGCCAGCCCAGCTCAGGCAGCAGCCCAGCTCTGATTCACCAGCTCCAAGTGATTCCTCCGACCTCCACTCAAGTGAACTCCCAGGGAAGGCAGCTTTCCCATCTGAAGGCTCGGGTTACTCCTTTCTCCGTGATTTATAAGATTCGGTGTTTACATTATTCGCAAGCCAGCAGAGATTATTAGAGGCTGTTCAGAAAGCTCCGTGTTACACTCGCTGCTCTGAGCTGCCAAGTCAGAAAACTCTACCTAGGCAGCACCTGCAGAAAGTTATTCCCATTTATTCCACTTCAAAAAAACCCCCAGCCCAGTAACACTGCCCTAGAAAATCCCTTACGAGAGCTGTAAGTGCTAACCCAGGACATGCTCCATCAAATGCCTCGGGCTGGAGGAACCCTCAGCTGTTTGCAGAATTTTCTGTGTACTGTAATAAACTTTTTGGTGCCAAAAAAAGAGTAATGAGTCATTTTCCAAAGCTGGATTTGAAGGCATACGAAGAAGTCCTGGCTTTCAGTGGTGAGTATCAGCTGTGACACTCAGCCTGGAAATGACAGCAACAGTAAAATGGCAAGATCTGATTAAGAAGAAACCCCACCGACAAAAACTCCTGAGAAAACCCAAGAAACCCCAAAATCAACCAAAAAACCACCCCAAAATAGATTATGTATGTGGAATCCTTTTGCTGTGCTGAATAAGTTCAAACACACAGCATTTATTGCCAAAAGTTTCAATGAATTGAAGCCCCAGCACACACTCACATGGCAAAAACTTTCAAAAACAGTATTGTTACTGTTGTTGTAGAGACCAGCCTTTAAATCCTGCCCTGGCATCTCCAAGACCACCCTGCAAGTCAGAGCTGCTGCTCTGACAGATTAAAAGTTCCCTCAGCCCACACTCCCTTCTCTGCCCAGGTCAACAGCACCATTATCAGGGGCCCTTCTGGACATCAGATACATGTTTATATTATAAAACTTAATTAAGCAAGAAACCAAGTTCATGCTGTTTCTTCACAGAGCAGAATCAGTCCGTGATTAACTGTCTGTTTGCTGTTGCATAACTCCATTTTCTCTAAGGCCATTTTGCCCAGGGTCTCATGACTGTTCCCACTCTTTGAAATACATTCTGCTTTGGGAGCTCCTGATAATTGCTCCTGGAGCAAGCTATTGATGGCTGGTTAGGAAAAGTCACACCAAGTTCCACAGCACACTGTACATTTAAATCAGCTGCCTTAATGAAGGAAAATTGCATTAGAAAACTTTTATACATCTGTTCCTAACATAATCACAGAAATACATTTCAATGCTGTAAAAAACTACGTAAGTTCAGGCAGCACAGCTGAACCCTGTCCCTTCCCTAACTTCAGAGATGAAGTGCCTACAGGAGAGATTTTCTGGTTTTTGTACCCTGTACACTTGCAAGATTTCATGTGGCATAAATAAACCCATTATATGAAGAGAATAAAAGCAGTAGTTTCTTTCCTGTGCAGCACAGAGGTATCAAAGAGCACCCTCAGCTGTGGCAGCCCCCTCCCTCCCTCTGAGCTCAATCCTGAGCCTTTGGTGTAATTGATGTATTTAGATTACACCCTCCTTGATTCTCCTGCAGTCCCAATATTTTGACAGCACCAACATCTGCAGGAATAGTGTTTTTATCTGTCTCTAAAGATAGATTCAGTGGAAGACATCTACGAGAGAGCAGTGTTTTCACCACCTCCTTCAGCCACGTTTCTAAATTTTATGCACAACCAGCGACCAAAGGAATTAAAACAACATGGGAACATCATGGGGCAGAGGTGAGATGCTGCAGGGGACTGGTTTTTGATTTGGTTTGGTTTTTAAATCATTGCTGCAGCACTTCCCATGAAAACCAGACCATTAAATAGTGTAGAGAGTATTTTAGCTCCTGGGCTGAGCTTGTCCACTGATTTCCCAGAAGACCTGGACAAATCCAAGTAGCTTCTCCTCCAAACAAGCAGGACATATTATTATTTTTGTTATTATTATTATTATTATGCAGGAAATACATATAATTTAATACACACCCAGAAAATGCTGCACACTGTGCAAATCACACCATGAGCTAATATAAGTCATAGCTCAGTTCTGTGATTAGATCTCTGCTGTGAGAAATTGCTATTTATTCTGCTGCAAATATGAAGAAAGGATTGGTGTGAGATGCTCCTTGGGATGATATTTGAGGGGAATATTCAAGCCCACAGCACCCTGCAGAGCCCAGGGAGGGCAGGGCCTGGCTGGATGTGCCAGCAGCACCAGGGAATAGCTGCTGATTGCTGTGAGGAACTGGAGATTAATAGAACGTGTTTCTGTCTCTCATTTTCACTAAAAGCAGCTCCTCTGGGGTATCATCACCGAGGAGGTCCCAGAAGGGATGGCAGGAGGAACTGGGCACATGAGCTGTTTGTCAGTAGCCAGAACAATCCCATTGAGGAACAGAGGAGCTTTTCCAGGAGCAGTGGGACACTGAGGCCCTTTTGTCTGGGCTGTTTACTTCCCTCTCTTTTGTTCCATCACCGTGCCCCAAACAAGGCACACATTTGCATGCCAAGTGATTTCACTGTTTGGAAGCCTTGTTTGCCTTCCCTTCGGGACAACCAGGATGAGCCCCAGCACTGCAGGGGCCGTGTCTGCCCTGGACATGGATTTTCCATTTTGTGCACCAGCATCACCTCTTGTCACCACTGCAGTGACACTGCCCTCCCCACTCACACAGGTTGGGCTGTCTGGAGCTGCTTGCCTGGGCTCTTCCTCCTCTCTGGGTGTGGATGAGAACTTCATCACTTATCTCTTCCCCTTGCAATAAAACAGATTCCATTCACAGCACATCACTGCACCCACCCGAGCTCAACTCCCTGCACAGATTTACTCATTTGCTGATTTTCTTTTTCCCTGAAAACCTTTTTGCTCTGCCCTGCTTGCAAGAACCCACAGCAGCTCTCCCTGCCTGCAGCCCTGTGTGTCTGGACCCATGACAGTGCCCCACGGAACACAAACTCTTGGGTCCTCCCAACCCACAACAGGAAGGTGCAAGGAGAAGTTCTGCCTCCTTCCAAAATTTCTTCCCATTTCAGGACTGTTTTTGCCAAACCCAGCATCACTAGTGGCCACAATGGATGCCTTGGACCTGGCTGTTGCTGCCTGTAAATCAGGGAAAACATTTTGCATCTCTTCTAGGAGGAAATCTTTAATTCCAACAGCCACAACCACTGACTCAGAGATGATGCTGTGGCTTTTGGGAGCTGGAGGCAGCTGAAGGTGGGTCCCCTGAACTGCAGGGTCAGCAGAAAGGCTCTGCTCAGCTGCTGGGGCTGCAGGGGAGCTGCTGATGCAGGAAGGTTTGCAGCAAGGCAGCCTGGAACACCAAGACAGACACACACCTTTGGTTCTGCTGACTGCTCACAGGAGCAGGGAGCTGCTGCAGGGCAGGGAAAACAGTTGGAGGAATCAATATCACAGAAACACTGGGAAAAATACACCAAGTTTGTCAAAGTCCTCAACTTGGCCACTGCCAAGCACATGCCACCCATTTTAGGGATAATAATAGGATTCTCCTAATTGTTTTGATTCCTAAGGGAACCCAGAGCAATGGAGAGCAGTTAGATACCCCCAAAAACCCCAGTGCTGGGGGGTGGGGAGGGAAGGAAAGGCAGAATAGAATCACAGAATCATTTAGGTTGGAAAAGCCCTCAAAGATCATCGAGCCCAACCATTCCTCAGCACTGCCAAGGCCACCACTGATCCATGTCCCCAAGTGCCACATCCACAGATCTAAACCCCTCCACGGATGGGGGCTCCACCACTGCCCTGGCAGCCTGTTCCAACCCCTTCAGTGAAGAAATTTTTCCTGATATCCAACCTAAAACCTCCCTGGCACAGCTTGAGGACATTTCTGAGGAACGGGAGGTTTTTAATCTATTTTCTAATTTTCACACTGGAAACAAAGCTGCTGCAGGCAAAGATACCACAAGGGACATAAATCACTCCAAGTATTTAAAAATGCTGGAGCTGAGGTTCCTTTACAAGTTGGAGGTGGTGTGTTACTTTTAAATGCTATTAATAGAAAGGCAGGGCTCAATTTGGAGCCTCACACTCCATCACTCTCTCCCCCCTCTGGAGATCCACTCCTGCTTGGCAGCAGGGCCTGCAGGAGGATAAGCAGAGCTTGGTGGCTACAAGCAGGGAGAGGAGCCCAGAGCAAAGCAGCAGCCAGGACAATGGATCTGGTTTGGATCTGGATAAAGCTGAGTGCCCTGGATGGCAGCATCCCCTCAGCCACGGTGTGTGAGGTGATCAGTGCTGCCCCTGTGCCCAGGCCCAGCCCAAGTGAGCTCAGCAACAACATCCCTGCCACAGGGAACCTGCCCTGCTGCAGCCCTCAGGGGGGAGGAACACGATTTGCCTGGATTTTTGAAGCTTTACCACGATGAAATGGTCCCAAAGCAGGATCTGACAGCATTTCTGTCCTGATGTATGTTACATTTGTAGGTCATTTGACAAAAGGAAAATGTGACTGCTGGAGCCAGCCTGGTTTGGGTTGTCAGTGCAGTCCCAGACCTATTTTTAACTTAGGTAGCACTCCCCTTATACAACAGCTATTACCAATTAAGGATTGCAAGGAGTTGTACAAAAAGATGGAGTTTAAATTTTTCTCTGAAAAAGCATTCTGGCTTTTTGGACTACTTGGAGCATCTTTAACTCTTCAACCTGCAACAAGCCAATATTTTGACTTAGGAGGTTTTAATAAAATATCTTCACCACTATTTTCTTCCCAGCCTTTGCTGCATTCTCTTCCATTCCCTTTGAAACCTCCTTTGCTGATTTTTCACAAACATTCCTAAGGAAATGCAAACCCTGGTGTTTCCTGGGAGCTGACAGCAGTGACATGCACATGCCAGTCCTTCTGGGGAACAAAGCCAGCCTGGACTTGGCATTTTGGTAAAGGGCATCTCCCCTCACCCCCAAAGGCTGGAGGGTTTGGGATCCTTGGCAGAGCCCCCCAGCACCCTCCAGGCTGCAGCTTCTGAGAGACTCCTGGGATGTCTCCAGGCCACCACCGGGCTCCCTGTGCTGTGACTCAGACTTGGACAACGATCAAAGGGAAGTCAGAAAGCTTCCAATTCCCCTCTGCAGGGCACGGAGCCAGAGGCACAATTAAAATGTGACTGCTCCAGGGGCTGCCCATCAGCTGCATCCAAATACAGGAGAGACTGGAGAGGGAAAGAAAAGCCTGGCAAACTCTGAGTGCTCCAGGGACCCAGCTAAAGAGCAGGAACCCCCAGCACAGGCACCCCAGTTCCAAAAAATCCCCACCAAGCTGTCTGTGGAAGGTAAAAATCTGTGCAAGAGTGAGGAAGGGAGAAGCTGAGGGCTCTCAGATGGTTCCTGGGTGAGAGGGAAGGGGGGTGGAGAAATGGAAAGTTTTAGGAAGCCTGGAGAATTGATGTCATGAGGACTTCAGAGAGGCAGGGGAAAGGTGGGAAAAGGTGGAGGAAAGGCAGGAAGGGAAAAGGCAGGGGAGATGTAGGGGAAAGTGGGAAAAGGGAGGGAAAAGGGAGGGAAAAGGGAGGGAGGGGAAAAGGAGGAAGGGGAAAAGGAGGGAAAGGCAGGAAGGGGAAAGGTGGGCAAAGGGAAGGAAAAGGGAGGAAAAAGGCAGGGGAAAAGGCAGGCACACACACAAGGAACTGCCTGGTCTGAAACCCAGTTTAACCCAGTTCCAGCACTGGTCCAGGGAGGCATCACAGCCCCACAGATTGGGGCAGGGTTTGGCTCAGCCGTGCCCAAGTCCCACAGCTTACCTCAGGGAAAGCAGAGGGGTACCAGGCACACCAGAAGTGTGGATTTCAGGCATGTGAGCAATGAACACCTGCACAAAGACTCCTTCAGACACAGAGAACAGTTAATGACATGGCAAGGAAGGCTCCCACCAGTGTAGCAGGTATTTGGTGTATTTTCATTGAAATTTCTCAACTTGGAATCACTTCCCTGAGCACAGAGAAATCCTCTGATGGCTTTTAAGGCCTTTTTGCTACTTTGTGTGTTTATTTGAAGGTTTGCTCCTGATAATTTTTCTGCTGACTGTGGGAATACTGCAATGTGTGCTGTTTGCAGGCTGTGCTTGCAGAGGGGGTGGATTTGGGAGGTGGGGGAAGCTCTCAGCTGCTCTACAGCTGCAGCAGCCTGGCCAAAGGATCCTCTGGAGAGGGAGCTGCTCCAGGGGCACATGATTCAGCCCTGCTCTGGATGAAGTCACTGTCGAGTGAAAGCAAACTCTATTTGTTTCTACCAACATATATGGTGAACTCCAAATGCAAGTTCAAGGCAGAGCTCAAGTAATTCTCCCCACCCACTTTGCTTTTGTTTTGTTTGGGATGCTGCAAAGGAGC
Organism: Zonotrichia albicollis; assembly: GCF_047830755.1. Taxonomy (NCBI): domain Eukaryota; kingdom Metazoa; phylum Chordata; class Aves; order Passeriformes; family Passerellidae; genus Zonotrichia; species Zonotrichia albicollis. The sequence goes on from NC_133830.1 coordinate 20,084,532, forward strand.
TCGGTTTAAGTGACAGCAAGGAGATGCACAAAGCCACTGACATCACTGCCCAGCACTGTGCAAAAGCACTTCCCTGCCCTCATGAACCAGAACTTCAAGGATTTTCCCCCTACTCCTGTTCCTGAGGTCTGTAATTAGTATGCAGCCATCACTTCCAGGAATGTGGCATTATAGGATTGTATACAAGTTCTTCCCCCTTCATTAAATCTGTTTTTAAATAATGAATTTAATTATGTAGTGACCCATGGCCAGGGAGTTCTTTTACACCTTTTTAATGCTGCCTTCCCCTTAGAGAGAGCAGCAGCATGCTCTGTGCCAGTCACCTAACACATCTGAAACCACCTCACACAACCCCAGAGCAGAGTCCACGCTGGCAGCACCAGGAATGAGGAACAAAGCCTCTCAAAGCACATTCTTTGTAACAAAGAGTTAACCCAAAGGACAGCCCTGACACAGATCACTTCAAGCCTGTGTGCTGCCTCTGGAGCAGCATCTAAATTAAGGCTGGCAATTCCTTTCATGGCTTCAAATGCTACACATTTTTCTAGGATAAGAGAGTGGGAGAGAGGATGAGCACAGAGGTGCAGGTGCCCTGCAGAGTGCAATATCAGAGTGGCTTCAAGCAGCTTCTGACACTCAGATACTCTGATATTCCAGGGTGGCAGCAGTCAGCTGCTCCTAACAAGCCAATTGATGAAAGCATTTTCATTTTTAATCAACACTGAAACATCCTCATGGGAGTGAATCATACACCAAAATACAGACCTATTTTACCCAGAGATGGGCTCAAGCACATGAATCACCCTATCCTGAAGCAGGGTGCTGGAACTGTGAGTCCCAGCTGAAGGGTGGCAGAAACAATTCCAGCTAATCCCTGGCTTCAAAGAGGCAGCCACCTCTCCCTTTGCTTATTCCACTGGGGTGGCTCATTACAAATGGCCCTAATTGCTCTGGAAGGGACTCGTGCCTCCTTTAGAGAGACCAAACCCATGAAAGAAAAATTGAAAATGACAGGAAATAATTTAAAAACAGTTTTGTTTGCCAAACAAGGCATTCCAATCAAACAGCCTTTACAAACTTGGCACTTGCTTTATGTTTTTTGAAATCCTCCTGTTATAGCCAGAAGACAGAAGACATTCTGGGAGGGAAAATCTGCAGATTACAGCTGCCCTCGGTGCCAGTCACACATTTCCTCACCTTCTGCTTGATCTTTAATGCAATGCTAATGGTAACAATTTCTAGCCTGGGCTATTACCCACCAGCTGGCAGCAGCACAGCACGGAGCTTCCCCCCCTGGCTAAGGAAAATCTTCACTTTCACATGCTAAACCTGGACTCACACGGGTTTATAATAATCCTGGAAGTAAAGCATGAGACGTTCATCCTGCCAAGCCCGCAGGAACCTGACAGTGATTTGCTCATCTTACACTTTAATCTGCCACAGAAACACATCTCAGCACCTCAGTGCTTGTATTCAGAGGGCATCAAAAGCCGCCCTCAAGTGAGGGGCTCTGACCAAAGTGCACTCGGTGCTACTGGCAACTGAAGAGCGCTGAAATCTCATTTTCATGAATCACTGAATTGCCAAACATTTCCTGGAGCAGGTTTCTACCCCAGTCCCCTGAGTTTGCTTTGTGCAATTTGCTGACACTTGGATAAATCAGTTTAGCTGCTGGTTTACAAACACTGGAGGCAAAATTTACAAATTACTGGAGGCACAGGCTCTGTTACCTTGCAGTAACTTCACTTTGTGAACATACATGGGATGGGCAAAGTCCTGGTTGCTGCAGGTGCTGCCAAATTCAAGGAACAAGTGTGTTTGGTGAACTTCTCCCAATTTCCCCCTCCCCTGGCTGTGCTGAGAGAACAAACTCCAGAGAGGCTCTTTGTGTACACGTGGTGTCTGCCCTTACCTGGCATTTCTTTGGGAGTGCCACATGCCCAGCTTGCTATTTTGGAGCTAGATTTTTTACCCTGTATACATAAATAAACTTGAAAACCTGTCCTAGTTCTCCTTTCTGCCATCACCCAGGCTCAGTGTTTGCTTGCAGTGCCCCAGCTGGCACTGCAGCCACAGCCAGGGAGGGGGAAGGGATCATTTTCCTTGTCCTCCATCTCTCCCAGCCCACAAACCCCAGTGGGGCCACCACAAACCCCAACACATCCCGCACAGAATTCTCTTCAAGCCCATGGATTGAATTTCCATGGAAGTGCACCCCAGAGCAAGATAAGATTTTACCAGAAATCAGAATTATCTAGGCCAGGCAGCAGACTCAGAATCACTGAATTCTGGCTGGAAAAGCCCTCAAAGATCGTGGAATCCAACCATTCCCTCAGCATTGCCCTGACCCATGTCCCCAGGTGCCACATCCGTGTGTTTTCTGAAGGTTTCCAGCAATGGGGACTCCAGCACTGCCCTGTTCCAGTGCCTGTCCACCTTTTCCATGAAGGAATTTTCCCAATATCCACCCTGAGGGTCCTCTGGCCCAGCCTGAGGCCGTTCCCTCTCCTCCTGTCCCTGTTCCCTGGCTGTCCCCTCCTGTCAGGAGCTGTGCAGAGCCACAAGGGCCCCCTGAGCCTCCTTTGCTCCAGGCTGAGCCCCTTCCCAGCTCCCTCAGCCTCTACTGGGGCTCCAAAACCCTTCCACAGCTCCGTTCCCTTCTCTGGACATGAACCCACAAGAATTCCCTGAATAATAAAAGCTGGAAAACACAGCTGGACATCCCACCATGGAGCAGCAAATCACAGCTTTCAAAGCAACCAGGAACATTTTCCACAGCTCTGAGCAGTGACTGCAACTGAAAATCAGAGTCAGGCAGTGCACAGAAGGAAAGAGCATGGTTACTCCATGGAAATGTTACCCAAGTCCTGCTTTGGTTATCTGTTACTTCATTTTATACACAAAAATAGGAAATATACACGCAAGCCACACACAAATCCTCTCCATTGCCCCTGGGCTCTTTTCCAAGAGCATTTAAAACAATTTACAATCACTAATAAAAAGTAAATGAAAGTCTCCAGAAAGTTTTTTTCTTTTTTTTTCAGATGAACTTCCTTGCATTTAAAGTTTGTTATTCTGCAGCACCTGCTTTTCACACTTGTTTGTGCTTTAACCAACAATTTATTTTGTTTCAAACATGAGGAAGTTACAACTTTCCTTCAATTTTCTTTTCTTCTCAAAAAGATGAGAACAAAGTGCCTCTATGTGATGCTGGAGTGCTTAAGGCCTGGTTTTAGTGCTGCCCATGCAGACAGAAGATTCAAGCACATCCAGGCTGTGATGGCAAGTAAATTAATTCTCTGGAAGGAAATAAATGGGCAGCCCTATTGCAAGGGTTTCCATTAGGAGATGTAGAATAAGTCCCCAGTAAATTCATTTGCCACAAAGCTGGGATTTCGCCAGGAACCCAAGACAGAAGGCTCGAGTTCAGTATTTATTTGTGTCAAAACAGTCTGGCTCCATTCCTATTATTTTATATGGTTTCTCAGCAAGGAAAACATCACAATGGGCTGGGACTAGGTTGGGAATTTTTTGGCTTGGCAGTGGAATCTGTGAAAAACTCCAAGGAGAGGAGAATAAAGCTATCTTTTGAAACTTCACAAGCCAATGGTCACAGATGAGGGTCCCATGTTGCTCAATGCAGAAAGTGCGGGGCACCCCCCAAACCTTGAAAAAGATTGGAACAGTTCCCTTTTCCAGCCTTCAGTCGCTGCATGAAAAATTCAACTGCAATTAGCATTTAGTACAAAGCACTTTCTGTAGGCTGACAATAGGTAGCCGGGGCAGAAAGTGTACGTAAGGAGAACGGAATCCTGGTTTAGAGAATCACACGGGTTTTGTTCACAGCCAAGGGATCCCCACTTTCCCCCCAGAAAATTCAGACCCATCCAATTCCCTCTGCTCAGCACCATAAATCAGGAGCAAGGAAAACGAAGTGTAGATTAAAAAGCATCAGGGTAAGTTCAGGGACATGTTAAATGGAATTGCTTATTTTGCTGTTCCATTAAATAGGCAAGCTCAATGCATCTGACACCCAGACCTATTCTTTAGGATCACCATTCACCATCAATCATTTAAGCTGGGTGTCAGACCTGTCTAAGTGAAGTGCCCACTGCTCTGAATGACTCTGATGTGCACTTTGTGCTGGGAGGGAGAGGAAAGATGAACTGTTATATTGCTAAATATCTCAGGGAAATAAAGGGTTTTCTCTGCGTTCCATAAACTCCCGTGACATTTCAATTAATCTGCCAGTGTCGTGTACAGTGTGGACACTCCAGCACGAGCCACTGTGCCTAAGGATAAAACAGCAGCGAGGAAAAAGTCCTGAGTCTTAGGTGATGTGACCTAAAGTAGAGGTTAAAACCAAACAGCACCTTCACCTTCACATCTGCATGCACAGAGACAACAGCAGCTGATAATTAAAGCAATAAAGTAAAAAAAAAAAAAAAAAAAAGAAAGAAGCAGCTTTACAATCTTTGTCACAAGTTCTCATTAATTGCCTACCACTCCCTTCTCCCTTCTCCCAGGGAGCACAACGGCGAGGAAAAACCCTGGTGGCATCATGTGCTGAAGAGCATTGCAGAGTTAACGTTTTCTTACCTTTTATAGAAACCATGGAGAGGCTGGAGACATAAAAACTGCCAGTAATCCAAGCAGAAGGCCTTTAACTTCAGCATTTTCCAGCACTCCCGCCGCCGCCACCGCGGTCTGCAGCGGGCTTTTAGCGACACAAGACTTTTTTGTCGGGGTTTGAATGAGTCAGGCGCGGTGTCCGTGCCCCATGGCGGGGCTGCGGCATCGCCCGAGCCGGGGCAGCCCCGGCGCCGCTCAGCACCTGCAGCCCCCGTGCCCCGCTCGTACAAAGCGCCGCCCGCACAAAGGACACCAGTGCATGGGCGCCCTGGGACCCCGCTGGCCGCGGTCTCACCCACAGCCCCCGGTCCTACCGGGATCACTGCTGTTACACAGAAATCCCACTGCTGCTTGCGGCTGCTTTAGGCCGTTCTGAGAGCCCCCCCGGACTAACAGCGTGGAGAAATCCCAGCTGCGGGCTTTGATGGAGCCTTGGAAAGCATCCTCAGAGCTCCCAGAACTTCGGAAAATGCAGGCAATTATCTCGATGGGCTGTGACACCAGTGCCCGGTACCCAGAGCAGAGCTGTGATCTCAGCCCACGGGGCTGCAGGCGTTTGCCCTTTTCCCTGGTTTTCCCCTTTCCCCCCCCCCCCCCCCCGTTAATCAGCGCCTCCTGTACCAGCACATCAGCTCCATTGTCTGCGGCACCTCGGGAGCTGGGGGCTTCTCGTGAGGGGAGGGGAAAGGAGCGGAGAAAAAAGGAAAAAAGCAGAAGAAGAGGAAAAAAAAAAAAAAAAGAAAAAAAAAAGAAGAAGAAGGCAGGCAGGAGCTCAGACCCTCCCGCTCGCACACCAGATTGTGCTTATCTGCTTCCCAACGCGCTTTGCCAGGGAGCGCAGGGGGAGGATGAACCAACCCCGAAGCGCGGGGCGGCAGCGGGACAGCCCCCGGGGCGCGGGCACGGACGGACGGACAGAAGGACAGACGGACAGACAGGCAGCCTGCCGGCGGGCACGGACAGCCCCTCCGGGAATCCCGGCCGAGCATCCCGGGGGATCCCGGCAGCCGCAGCCGCTCCGGAGCCACCCCCGAGGCGCGGGCTGGGACTGCCCGGGCTGGGATGGCAGAGCCGCGGCGTTTGCTACCGAAACCTCTGCCGGGCAGATAAACGCGGGCTGCTTTTGTTCTGAGAGAACAGGAGCACAAATCTTTAACAGTTTCTATATTTTACCATGGCCCAATTCTACCAACTCCCTCCCCTCCTCCTCCTTCTTTCCTCTCTATCCCAACGTGAACTGCCACGGGTGAGAATCCTGGAATGGAATCACACAGGGCAGGGTTAGATTAGAGATTAGGTGGGAATTCCTCCTGTGAGGGTGGGCAGGCCCTGGCACAGGATTCCCAGAGCAGCTGTGGCTGCCCCTGGATCCCTGGAAGTGTCCAAGGCCAGGCTGGACAGGGCTGGGAGCCACCTGGAATAGTGGGAGGTGGCTTTAGGGGCTGGGCTTTAAGGTCTTTCCCTGAGATCCACCCTAACCCTCCCCTGACAGAGCTCCAGCCCTTCCCTGGGTGCTGTCCCTGGTCAGAAACCAGATCTGTGCCCATCCCTCCCCTTCTCCAGGCTCACGGGATACTCTGAGTTAACAACAGCACAGAACTGCTCCATTGCAACACACAGGACTGGCACACAACAACTTCAACAGCAATTTATCTTTTTTTTTTAAATTAAATTGTTGCTGTTGTTAAATAAGAAGTGTCCTGAGGGAGACCAAGGCTGGTGTGCAGTTTGCTCTAAGTTTACTCTTCCAGCAGCTACAATTTGGCTGTTTCTGATTCCGTTTCATTTCTGAAAATCCCTCACAGGAGACATTTAAGCTACAGCTTGCACTGCTGTCAAACAGGTACAGAGGGACTTGAGAGTTCAACAGTCACAACAACAAAACCAAAGGCAGAATCTGACAAAATGCTTCAAAACCACTCTGGCACTTGGACAAATGTTTAAAACAAAACCAACAAACAACCAACCAAACAAAAAACCCAAACAAACCATAAAACACCCCCACAATCCCATCCCCAAAATGCCACAAGAATTTTAACACTGTTTCAAAAATATGCAGAGAAAACCAAAGCCCTAAGCCTCAACCTGAGGCCCTTTCCCATGTGGACCTATCTAGTTCCCCAAGTGCCTGGATAATAAGCTATATTTAGGGATCTATATAAGCTATATTTAGGGGTTCTGGTTTTCCTCATTGTCACTGTGCAGTTACAGAAGTGCCTTGAATCTTCTTAGAAAATTGCCTTGTGTAAGTTTAATTAAATGAAATTATAAATATGTGAGTAAGAACTGGCAGTTTCTTTAGTGCAGCAAAGAAATCAGGGGGTTATGCTTAAACAGGGTCACACTTTGTGTGGTATTTCCCTAAAAACACCTTATACAGGACAGGGAAGGTGGTGGGAATGACCAGATCATGAGAAAAGCAACCTGGAGTGAAAAAATATGTTTGATTGGGGCCCTTTCAAAAATATATTTTCTTGTGAAGATTCTCTTTCAAGTACCCCTTTCTGTCCTTTCCTTGTGCTGCCTGCACTTATTTGCTGGGATTTCTTTCAGAGCTGCACCAGAGCTGGTGAATCCTGAGCAAACACAACTGGTTATCTGTGAGAAGCAACATCCCCCAACAACACAAAACACTGCCCAAATCCAAGCCCATTTATCATCCCAGACTCATATTCCCCTGGGCTTCATTAGCTTGGCAATTTTCAAGTCACTGATGCCATCACGGTGAGGATATTTAGATTTTCTTATCAAAACTCTTTCATCCCAGCTTTTCATCCCCTGTTCTCCAGGGTGGTTTTATCTAAAGAGGAACTGAGGGAAGGCCCTGGAGACTCAGTGGCTGCTGGTGAGCCCCAAGCTCCTGGCACTGCCTCCTGCCCTGGGTTTGGTACTGACAAGATGGCAATGGGAAATCCTTTTTCCTTTGTCTTCACAAAAGAACAGCACAAAAAAAAAAAAAAAAAAAAAAAAAAAAAGAAGAAAAAAAATGAAAGAAGAAAAGAAAATGAGTTTTCCCTTTTGTAACATTTTTGTGTCTGGATTTTTTTACATTCCAAGGAAAAAAGAAGGAAAAAAGAAAGAAAAAAAAAAGGCTACATCCCATAATCAAGGCCAGCTATTCCCAGGATCAAGGGAAAAGGGGAAAGCCAGCCCAAGAGAAGTAAGCTCAGGAGACGCCAGCCAAACACTAGATCCTGAAATGAGACTTTTCAGGAAACTTCCCCTTTGTCTGTTCACATTGCAAAGCAATTTCTTTCTCAACATCATATCCTTTCCAGAAAAAAAAAAATCCTATTTATCACCCTAATTATCTATTTCTAAGCAGTGGGCTGGAGCACAGGAGCCATGTACCCATGGATTTCCTGACAGCATCCAGCCACGATTATCCCACCCTGCAGAGAAAATGCTAATGAGGACTTTTGCAAATGAAAAGCCCCACGCTCTCAACACGTTCTTCATTTTCACTTGTCTTCCAGAGGAAAACAACAAAGGAAATTAAGCTTCACCTCACGCTCAGCCGGGATGCAGAACTGGTTCTTTCAGAAAGGCATTTACCGAAACCTTTGACTTGGAATTCCCAGGCCCAAGACAAGCAGGGATTTTTGGATGTGATGCAGCTCCAGCACTGGAGCTGTAAGCAGTTTGCTGAGAATTTCTGCAGTCACTCAGAGTTCAGTCTCTGACAAGGCTTTCAAAAACAGCCCCTAAAAAAGGGCCAAGTGGAAATCGAACGTTGCGCCACCTCCTTTTTTAGGGGTGGTTTTCTTGCCAACCCCTGGAGCTCTGAGGCTGAAGGAAAACAATCCACTGAGGGATAAAATAACCCCAGCATGAAACCAGTGCCTGCTGGAAAAGTTGGGCAGACCAGGAAAATTGACTTGTCTGGTGACAACCTTTCACAAATTACTACTATTGAACTGCTGTTATTTACTTAGTTCAACTTTTAGAGTGATATGCCAGGAACAATCCTGAAAAATATTTCACTTCCTCAGATAAACAGCATATCCCCCTATTTAGGTGGAGCACAGAAATTGCAGTAGTTCAATTGTTTTCCACAAGTCTTTCAAGGGTGAAATGCTCAACTGGCCACACACAAAAATTCATGGTAGCCACTTGTGTGTTGTGGAGTTCAGGAATCTCACGGGACCCAGCCAGTGTGGATCCCATATTCATCCATGATACCCTGCACACACCACAATAAAAATGGGGGGAGTACAGAGCAGGGCTACAAACCCAGGGTTTGGGCTACCAAAGAGATGCTGAAGTTCCTCCTGGAAGGTTGGAAGGCCTTGCTGCTCACCAGACACCACAGCACACAAAACAAAATGCATTCAGTGGCCTCTGCGCCAAAGCTGGGGGGGGGAATTTCTAGGCTGCACAAAGAATGAGGCAAATGTTCTTGTTCAAGGCTCTGACAAAGCAAATGTCCCTCCCTGCCCCTTGCAGGCATTCCTGGTACCACCCCTGGAGCATCCCTGCCCCACCAGGACAGGTGGGAGAGCTCACACAGAGCCCTCGGGCTTGGGGACACCCTGTGACACCCTGAGGTGTTGGTGACAAGCTCTGCAGGGATGCCCAGAGAGTCAGGACATAAATCCAGATCTCTTCCTTCCATATTGACTTGAAGGGCAGCTCTGCTGCCTAGAAACCTTCCAGAAACTCAAAACAAAGTTCTCTGGCTGCAGACAGCTCTCAGAGTTCTGCACTCCCCCGCAGATGAATTCTCATCACCATTTATAAAATAACCTTTATTTTTGGTTATTAAGCCACTCAGCTGCCAAAGTATCCATGCAGAAGGGCAGGAAGAACTTTGCTGTTCTCTTAATTCTCTTTATTCTTACTGTCCCATCTGCACATCTGTTCCCTGGGCTCACACAACCACTGGCTGATCAATTTGATACAGAAGATGACAAATCCGCCCCAAATATCTGCTGAGCTAATTTAATAAATTTCCAGCTAATTTGGAACAGGCCTGGCAATTCACCCCTCCAGAAGGGCCACGTTAAATTTTAGATACTAGGAAACAAAATATGTTTAGATGCCAGCTGAAAGCTGACAGAGTCCAACTCAAAATATCCAGAATAAATCCTGTCAGGCTATGAAAGAAATTGTGCCAACCAACATATGCACAGATATAATATGCCAATTTTTACATATTTTCCTCTTTATAATGGACAGAAGCAAGATATTTACATTAACCTTTACTCTTTCCAGCACTGAGTGGTTCACTGAGGGGAAATGTCCCTTGTGATGGGAACAGGAAATCTGTGAGCAGGTAAAATGCAAAAAGAATACCTTGACTAGGAAAAACCTGACAGGACATGGGGCCATGTTAATTGGTACATCCCATTTTCTGGGCTGTTCAAAGGCCAATTTGCTCAACAGGCTCATGAGAACACAACCAGGAACAAGAAGCCCTCCATTATCTTTCATTGTACTTAATAAATAATGGCCTTAATTCTGTGTAATTACAGCTCCAGAGCAGGCTTATTTGACCTGCTGAAGTGGACTGGGTATCACGTGCTCGTCCCTCTATAATTATTTAACACTAAGAAAAATTCTCAGTTTTATCTGATAAAATCTCAACAGTTTTGTTCAGTTCCTCCTCTGTGATTGTTTCACTCCAGATTTTTAAAACTTCATAAAATTATTCAATTTGTAGTTAAAGAGTGGCATTTTTACATCCTTGTCTGGGATTATTTCAGCCCAGTCCTCAACATTCAGAAGGATTTACTGCATGCATCTAATTCTTCCATATTTCTCACTGATACCCTCCTCCCATGGAAAAAAATACTCCATGGAAGGAAAATCATTGTAATAAAATCTATTTCCAGCCTGCAATAAAGGTGGCAGCAATACCTGGCTCTGGTAAATCACACCCCAGCATCACGGTGCTGTTGTTAAAACAGATTTGCAGAGGAGCAGAGCAGGGGGAAGTTGGGACTTTTCCTGCATTGTCCTGCCAGACAAAGGCCCAGTGTTCCCATCACACTGGCAATGGGACAGAAGTACAGTGGGCACTGAACGTGGTGCTGTGCTGCTGTGGGAGGACAAAGGGAATATCACAGCACAGGGGGAGGCTGCTAGGAAATGGCAACACGGCAAATGCTTCACTTGCAGAACACTTTACACTGGGTAAGAATGGAAGATTAATTACAGAATTAATTACAGAAGGGCCTTAATTTGAATAAGGTTAAACAGAGCAGCTCCCACCGTTGTGTTCAAGCAAGGTTCAAATGACATCATGTGGGAAAAAGTCACATCCTCAACCCAGAGCATCTCCAAAGGAAGACTTGTACCAAACCAGCTGCTGATTTGAGGGAGGGACCCTGCCTCAGCTTTATCAAAGGAATTCTGTGCCTTTGATGCACTTTTCAGTGTGTGCAGATGAGAATAAAAGATGCAAGGTACCCATTTGATATGCAGTGTTAACAGGGCCAAACATTTCTTTCTAAATGGAGTGATCAAAGTAAAACCCCAGCTCTGGCAGTGCCTCCTGTGACAGAGCTCCCTGAAGGGTGGGTGCTTTTATCAGAATGCTGAGCGACAGAAACACCAGTGACATCCCCACACAACTGTCCCCAAGGCAGCACAGACCTGCCAGGAGAGGACAGGTCAGAGATTGGCAGCAGGAAGGTTGTAAAAATCTGAGAGAGAGGTGGTTTGTGCACAGACACACCTTCTGTCCCTCCCCTTGGTGCTCCTCCCAGAACAAACCCAGGGCTTGCAAGCTAGAGCTGAATTTCAAGTGGAAATCCTGGAAAAGAGCAAATTATCCACTCTTAGGAATATCCAGCCATCAGGTCAGTGCCTTTGCTGGCTGGGCAGAGCAAGGTGAAGCTGAGATGAGCAGCTGGTGAGAACAGGGCATTTCTGTCAGCTCAAACCTACAGCTAGCAGCTAGGATTGCTACAGTACCTGAGTGGGTCAGTTGAGACGCTGCTTCCTGTCTCCAGGGAAGTCCTGAGGTGACAGCAAAAGAATAAAATTATGAAGCATTAAAGCACAAACCAAATTAAAGTATGAGCTATTCAAAAATTCTATGTCCTTAAATATCAATGACTTTACATTCTCTTCTTTCTTAGTGGCATTTCAGAGTGCTTAGCATGCCATTAAACATGAGAGTAAATAAAAATACCCAACCAAAAACCCATCACCCTTTCCTAGATTAGAGAAGAAGGAATTAGAGAAACATTTGTCTGAATAAGCCACAATCTGATCAATTTTCAATATTCTAAAAGCACTCCATCCTTCTGAATCTGAGTGACTTTTACACTCTGGGGCTTTCTGCTCTCTGCCCAAAAAGGCATCTGTGGGGTTGTCCTGCAGAATTATTGCAGCACAGAGTTCAGGTAATTGTAGGAACTGAAGAAGTTCTCTAAGGATGCTGACTTCTGAGCAGCAATATTTAACATGCAGTGTGGTGTAATTACCCTTGCTCTCTCTGAGCATGACTCCAGGTTCATTATAACAACATTTTATACATATATATATATATATATATATATATATATATATATATAACATGGGATTATATTTTGAGGGTGAAGCCAGTTTTTTTCACAGGCTGTAATAAAACATCAGCCAAAGCCCCATAATTTTTAAATGGTTACTTACACTCATCCATTTCTATCCCTTACACAAATGGCCTTTGCTCACAGAGCCATAAACATGTGCAGTCCATGGAGGTTCATAAAATTCACATTAGAATTGCATTAATTATATTTACAGCGGCCATTCATAGATCAAGGCAAATCTTTACTTTGAATTCCAAGATTCCTAATTTGTTTACAGAAATAAACAGGGTGGTGTGAAGGGAGGAACCCACAAAAGCAGCAAGAATTAGCTGTACAGAAATGGAAACAAACCATATTGTCCAAATAGCTTTTAATTAAAGCACTAAAGCTTGAAAATAGATCTGGGGAGCTTCTGCCACCCTGTAATTTGTTTGCTTCCCCAGCTCAGGTCTGTGGATGGTGCTGAATTTTGAGGGGGTGGCGCACATATGCCAACCTTGTGGCTGGGTGTTGGTTTAACCATGGAAAAGGGTGAACTTCATTGACTTATAATTCAGTTTCCTGCTTCCCTGTGTATGCTGTGAGGTGCCAGTCTGCTCACTCAGTGGCTTTGCCTTGCTTTTAACCCAGACTCGCAGAAAAAATCTGCTGGGAGCAGTTTTGGCCCTTGGTGCTATGAATAAATGTTTCTCAGACAGTGTCTTTGTGCAGCAGGGGTGTGCTGTGCATACTGAGGAGATGCTAATTAGCAGTGATTAGCCCCAGCCCCAGCACAGCCCTGGTGACACTGAGCACTCCTGACCTGGGCACTCCTTGCACAACCCCCAGGAGCAGGATTACAGCTTCATTAGGAATCCTGGCTCTCCTTCCTGAAGTCAGGCATCCCAGGTACTCCCCAGCACCCAAACCCTCAGTCAGGACAGGCACGTGTATTTCTAGCTAAAAATATACCTATTTTAATATATAAAAATAATATATTAATATATAAATAATGTATTTTAATATATAATAATGTATTATATATAATATATTATTATACATTAAGGAATACTATATAATATACTAATATATAGGAATATTATATATATTTAAATATATATAAATACACCTGAGAGCACAGCTCTCAGCAAAAATACCACTCTTAGGGTCACAAAGCACAGGCTCATCAAGGCTGGGAAAGCCCTCCAGGATGACTCTGTTCCCCTGGCACTGCCAGGTCCATCCCACCACGTCCCCTCAGCACATCCAGATGTTTCCTGAGCACTTCCAGGGGTGCTGATGCCAGCACTGCCTGGGCAGCCTGGGCCACTACTTGTCAAACCTTTCAGGGATGAAATATTTCCTAACATCCAACCTAAACCTCCCCTGCTGCAACTTCTATATGTTTTTTTTTGGGTGAAGATCAGATATAGGAACAGTGGCAAAGACAGGAGAAGCTTCTGGAGCTGATGTGGAGAAATTCCCTGGATGAGACAGATCCCCACACTGTGGGGGGGAAGATGGAAAACAAGCCCTACACAGGAGGGCTACACCCCCACAATTGTTATAGCCCAGCCTTTGTACCTGGCCACCCAACCCAGACTCTGCCTGGCACTGTGGAAAACCTCAGGAGCAGTGTGACAACATGAAAACCAACATTTAGTGGCCACAAACCCTCCCAGCAGAAACAGGAGAAATCAAATTTAAATTCTACCAAAAGATCTGGATTTAGGGTACAGAAAGTTAGTTAATTCTTATTGAATTTACAGAATAGTATAATCACATCATCACTCCCCTTCTTTCTTCCCAGCTAAAATCCCATTTAAGTCTTTTGGTTTCTTTCCAAACTGCTCAAAGATGAAAAATTAATTAAAAACATAAAAATAACCCAGATTCTGAACACAATGTCATTAAAGCTGCAGCAAACCAAACATCTCATTGCACACGGGGTCACTTCAGGAATGATAAAAATATATCTCATTTAGGTTACTTCAAAATAAGGTTTGTTAGTTTTGTTCGGCATTTTAACAAATTGACTGGATGGGAAAATAAAATACTGCTGTGAACAAAGTGAGCTGGAAACTCCTGTTTACTCCTAATGAGCACTGGCTCAGGACATTTGTAGCCCAGAAAGAAGCACAGACAATATCTAATGATGAAGCCATTAAAAAGATATTGTTAAATATAACAGACTTGTCTATATATGTATAATTTCCATTGGTATTAATAAAGATAATTATAAAGATTCCCAAAGTACATTAAGTGCAGAACTGTGCCCAAGGCTTTGAGTGAAAATTGAGCTGAGACAGAGCACAGACTGCACAACTGCCTGGAATTCTCAGGGAATGCTCCAAACCACCCTGGGGGCTGTTTTGTATCTCCAGTTGGTTTCCATGGAGTTTGCAAGGTCCTTCCAGGTGTGCAGTGAAGGAATCTGCCCCAGTTCCACCGTGACTCAGCTGAACCATGAACATTCCTGCCATTTCAGGGAGAGGCGGAGGGCTGGTGGCATGAACTGGAACTAAACTGGGCACACACAGGGATTATTCACTGCTAACGTGGCCAGCCTGGAACCTGAAGAATGTGTGCAATTGTTGGTAGCAACAACTGCTGTCAAGGCTAAAAGGATTACCCAAAGTATGGATATCCTCAGCTCCTGGGTGAGGAGCTTGCCCAGAGCTCCCAGCTGTGTCCATCAGCACAGGAATCCTGACCAGCCCACTTCTGCAGGAGAAAATACAAATATTTCCAAGAAACCATTGGTCTAAAATCCAGACAGTAGGCTTTGGGTATCCACAGACAAAAACTATAAACACAATTCTAGTCAAGAGTTCTGTCCTGGAGCACAAAACCAGGCCACAGGTTCCAGCTCTTGTTATTGGCACTGTGTGGTGCACAGAGAGCATTCCCAGCAACTGGCTGCCTAAAAGACCTTATTCCACAATGGTTTAGCAGATTGAAGGGAAACACACAATTAACTCTTGGCATCTTGAGCCATGATAAAAAGCTCTGGTTTGTTTTGCTTCTTTTGTGATGAAAGAAACTGGTTTTTGTAAATACAAAAATCAGTATGACTGCAGATTATTTTGGAAACAGTCCAAGATGGAGCTCCTTATATTGTGTGACATAGAGAGGGCAGGGGATGAACACTGCAGAAGTGAAAACCTCCAGAGGTGTTTAGCTCAGCAGTGACAGCAGACAAGGAGTGTTACTGATCTGGGGCTGCTACAGAGCCCCCCAGCTCCTGCCTCTCCATGTTCTGCAGGGACAGTGGGAACCACTGAGGGTTTGGAACACGTTCCTGTGATGCAGCAAGCCCCAGTGTGACAGAGCCACCCAGAAGTGTGCCCTGGCTGAGGTGGATGAACAGGGACAGTCACTGCACAGCCCAGCCCCGTGCCCACGCTGCAGCCTTGGGTTCACCTCTCCTGAGGGAGGGCAAAGTTCTGAGGAGGCTCTTGCTGGGCTGAGGGGATAATCCTGGGGGAGTCCCCACTCTGATGGCTCAGCCCAGCTGCCCGCCCTCCTCAGGGTCCCCTGGGCAGCCCCACCCTGCGGGCTCAATTTGCTTGGGTAATGCTGAGCTGGGGCAGCAAAGTCCCTTCCCATCAGTGCAGATGGCTGCAACTGCTTCATTAGCTGCTCACCAGAGGACAGAGGAGACCCCAGCACTACTCCCTTACCGCTGGCAGAGCCTACAAATAACCACACAGCACAAGCACACATCGTGCAAGCAGCCAGAAAAATATCCAATTTGAGAAAAGCCAAGATATTCTTCTGGCACGGAAACGCACAGTGGTGACAGATGAAATAATTGCAGTTGAAGCAAACCCCCAGCTTGATCCCAAATAAAGACTGCTTAAATATATCATCTTTTGGCTAAGAAGGGAGATTCACTTGGAGCATCAGAGTACAAAGATATGCTGTCTGCAGACAGCAGCTCAGAGGGGTGTGAGGGGAAAAGGCAGCTCTGAGCTCTGTCGGAGCCTCGATGCTCGCAGCACTGCATCCCTCTCACACCAAGGGAAGGAATGCAGAATAACACATTAAATATTTAAGACCCTGTCTGGGGTGTTGCTCAGCGAATAATTGCTGCTGCTTGGCACAGTTTCTTCCCAGGAGCTGGCAGCTCACGGAAGAAAGGGAAACCTGCTCGCTGCAGGCTGGTGCTGTGATGCTCCACATGCTCACATACAAAGGAGGACTAAACTATTTCTTTGTATTCCAAAGTGCAGCTTCACTAAATGGAAATCTTCAGCCTTGCTTGAGGATGGTCTGGCACAGCACAGACCCCAGTGTCACTGCTCCATTTGGAAGGAAAGCCCAAAGCATCCAATCCCAACAGGCAGAAAGGAGAGGACAGAAGAATCGTCCTCAACCAGGACACTCCATCCCCCACAGACAAAACTGAAATGATAATCCAGCCATTCAAAGAAAATCATCCCTTCATGTCCCTTGGCAGAGATGTCAGAGGACTCATTCCAAAAGCCCCACAGGCCCTGAGCTCACGGGACCCAGGGCCTGGCAGTGCAGCTCCTGCCACACTCCTTCACCTGACCTCCCCAGCAAAGGCTCAGAAGGAGCAACCTGAGGGCAATTCTCACTGGGGGATCAGGAGCAGGAGCTGCTGAAGGGCTTGGTCTCCTCCCAGAGCTCAGAGGGATCTGAGGGAGCCCCTCAGCGACATCGCTGTGGCTGGAGCGGCCTTCACCAGGCCTGCAGCCATGGCCTGCAGTAATTAACCCACATTAACAATGGGAGGCAGCCCAGGCACTGCCAGGGGCCAGGGCACTCCTACCTTCCTCTTGGCCTCGGCCTTGGCACTGCCAGGCTCCCAGGGCACTCCTGCCTTCCTCCTGACCCGGCCTTGGCACTGTCAGGCTCCGAGAGCACTGCTGCCTTCCTCCTGACCCGGCCTTGGCACTGCCAGGCACCCAGGGCACTGCTGCCTTCCTCCTGATCCGGCCTTGGCACTGCCAGGCTCCCAAGGCACTCCTGCCTTCCTCCTGGCCCTGTCTGTGGCACTGCCAGGCTCCCAGGGCATTGCTGCCTTCCTCCTGACCCGGCCTTGCCACTGCCAGGGGCCGCTGCCAGCCATGGGTGCTGTGGTGCTCACTCACCCTCCCAGCTGGGCCAGCATCCCTGGGCCATCCTGGGCCACACTGGGCCACCCTTTGCAGGGACAGAGCAGGGCTGGGGCACAGGCAGGAGCCCCCAGGGAAGCTGCAGTGGCTCTGGCAGCTGCACCAGCACATGCAGTGCAGCAAAGCTGCCTCGGTGCAGATGTAACAGTGGAACAGCCCCGCGCCAGAGGATGCTGCAGGATTGTCCTGCCCTTCTCCTGCAGGTGAGTGGGGCAGAGGCAATCAGCAATCCATTGATAGCAACCTGAAAATACACCTCCAATTCAGCCTTTCTGCTGGTCAGACAATTTAAAATCTGTGCTTAAAGAGCTGGCACTGCTCACCTATGGAAAGGCAGCTTTCAGAGGCCAGGGCCTTAAAGGATACCATGGAAATTCCTGCCTCTCATTTTCTCTTCTCATACATTTTGTCCCAAATATTTTAATGAACCATTTAGACAAGGGAGTATTTAAACACATGCTTAATGCTGCTTTTAGAAATAAAAAAGATTTCCTTGCTTGGGGCTGAAGTGAATTGCATTCCCAAAGCTGGGAATGTGCTGGACCTCTGGCTGTGTCTGAAGTTTCTCCCAGCACTGGAAATGGGAAGCAGCTCCTGCGTGTCCTCAGAGCACAGCTGCTTTGCCCAGGTCACTCACACACAAGTGTGCCAAAACACTCATTTTTACAGCATGCTTTCCAAATCAAAATACAATCACATCATATCAAAGAGATTTTAGATCTGTAAGAAAAACAATGTCCAGGAAACAAAGCCCAACATGACCCTGAAAGCCAGGAGAAAATAGTCAGACTAGCAAGGCTCAGCTGGCTTCCTTAATTTCAGAACACTCTGCAAAAGTGAAATTGAATTTCTGTGCAGGGGCAACAGAATTACATTAACTAAAAGCCATTTGTGCTTGCAAACGTGGGACCTGCATTCCTAGAGCAGTCTGCAGGAGTAACAACAGGGGGACCTGTGGAAGCAGAAATGCTGTAATTTCTGATTTGTACTAACACACACCCCGTACAGTGAAAATATTCCTTGAAAAATTAAATTCCAAAAACTGTCATGAGCTAAATTAACTCCAACAACAACACCTAGAGGTTAATGGTCCTGATGTTTAGGATTTCACTGCTGAGACTGCCTGGTGTTCAAACAGCCCAGCCTTCTGCTGGGTTTTCCAAAGGAGCTTCAAGCCCCCAAGCCCTGAACTCTGAGAAGAAAAATAACTTTATCAGGGGCCCACTCCAGTGACAAGAAGCAGTTTAGAATTTATTATCTGCTGAACATCTACCCAGCGTTGTTTTTCAAGGTGCTATCTTGCCAGAGGAACTGATTTCATATTAAAATATTGCAGTGATGTGGTTTTGGCTTTGTTAGAAGTGAAGCCCATCATTTAAATTGCCCTTATTCCCAGAGTTACACAAAGATCAGATGTTTATTAACAAGCTTCACTACTATTTGCAGCTCAAATTTAGAGCCCTGAAAACAAAACCAACCCGTACATGCAGCATGGGAATTGGGGTTTTCCAAAGAAGGAAGAGAAGGAGCATTGTGATAGCGGCAGCCAATTGTATATAACTCAGTTTGAAGACATTAAAGCTTCCAGATCTATGTTTAATCCCCTGTGAGGCCAAGGTCCAGCCTGCTAATGTAATCTGAGAGCTGAACTGTTTGAAAACGTCTTGTTCAACAACATGGTTGGACAAACTTGCTCTCCACCAAGAGGCCTCACTAGTGTCCCTGGCCAGCAGCAGCTTTCCCTTTTTGTTTGTGCATCTTCTGCACAGAAAGCGATGCTTGTGAGAGGTACAAACCCCAAAGCACTTTCACATTATGTGTAAGTTTCCCTGATGGCTGTAAATGGAGCACTGGGAGTACCTGAGTTAGACAAACTGCTCTTCTCTGGGTGAGCAAAATCCCAGCCAACAGCCCAGAGAGACACCCTGCACAATTCCCCACAATCCCAGGCCCCTAGGTATCCTCCCATGGCATTGGAGACCACCCTGCTGAAAAACAACAGAAAACAAAGGCTGGGGAGTAACCCTGACCTGGAGGTGTAATCTGTGTTTGAACCCCACGTGTCCTTTCAGCAGCTCTATCACTGTCCTCCAAAAGCAGCTCCAACAGCTCTGTGCAAGTGATGCAGGGGAGGATGAACCCTCCCCAAGGTGAGCACACCATGAACACACCCCAGCCTGGCCACATCCCATCCCATCCCATCCCATCCCATCCCATCCCATCCCATCCCATCCCATCCCATCCCATCCCATCCCATCCAAGACAGACTCACACAGCATCCCCTGAATCTCAGCCTGTTGCTGTTGCTGCAGGTGCTGCAGGTGTGTTGAGGCTGCACACTGTGACAGCTCCTGCTGGCACTCAGGGCTGCCTCAGGGACACATTCATTCCCACTTTTCCCCCGGTTTTTAGGCCCAAGGTTTGTTTCTCACCTTCCCATCAGCAGCCCCTACGTGCCCAGCTCAGAGTGGGATCTGGGGCACATCTGCAGCTGGAGCAGCTCCCTGCACTCTGCATCCCACAGGGACAGAACAGGGGTGGGCAGGAGATCCACAGGCAGCAGGAGCTCAGCCTGCACTGCCAGGGCTCACCCATCACCTGCCATGACAAAGCCACTCGTTCCTGCAGCTCTCCAGAACCATCACATTGCCAGTTCAGCATTCACATGACTCCCAACCTGTTTCCATCCATCCCCTCCCAATCAGTGAATATTCCCCTGCACGCCAGTGCTGCTCCTCTGTGCTCACCCAGCATTTCACAGGAGCAGCACATTACAAGACTCTGTGGATCAATGAGCATCCCTCTTTTGTTTCCCAGGAAGTACACAGAATTACACATGCTGCTAAGTGCATTCAAAGACCTGCAATCCATATGCTGCTTCCCTATTATTCAGCAAAACTGCATTTATTATCTTAATCCCATCATTTCTCAAAAGGAAAATTGACAGAGATATTTCAGATAAGTAGATTCAATGGCTTAAATTCTAGTGCACTCTATCAGTCTGTCAGAGGTTATGATGCTTCTTTTTAAAGACAGAAAACAACTTCTTCATCACTCCACATGCACAGTCAATGTTTCAGTGATCCCACTCCTCTGCAGGCTCAAACCTACAGGCTGAAAGCACAGTTAGATTTTTTTAAAAAGCATCATTGCTATCTGGAAGCAAAGGCTTACAAACCTAAGTTAAATAACATGCAATTAGCAAGCTAGCACAGAATCCAAACCCAAACCCAAGTGGAGCTATGTCAGCAGGTCTGTGGCCAAACAACAAAACATGGGGTTAGTGGTGTGTGTGCTGGGAAAGGGATGGGCAGCTACAGAGCAGCTCCTCAACTGAAACAGGATTTTCCAGCAAGTAAATTGGCAGTTTACTTTTATCAATTTACAGTAATAATAATTCTCACTGCCCTGTATTTTGATATTAAAACAAACCAGTTGAAACCACAATAAAATGACCACGGGATTTACACAATTCAAGAGCTCCCCAGTGCTTCCCATACTCATCCTAAATTCCAGTACTTACAGTAGAACAGTTCAGGATTTTGCACACATGAGAACCCCTGCAGCTTCAGTGCAAACCCAGAAATCAGGATGTGCAGCCCCAGATGCACCCAAAGGTTCTGGCTGTGCTTGGATGCAGCTGGATGTGTTTGGAGGCCAACCCTACCTGGAAAATGCTCTGTGTTCATACACATACACACAGAGTGCTGAAATTCTTTGGGAAAACCCTCAAAACACAAAGAACGTGGAAGGAAAATGTCAAAGTAAGCTTTAAATGAGTCTTCCTAATTTCTCAGTTTTACTCAAAGATCATTTCATCATTTACCTTTTTCACAGCAGAGAATCAGATGGAAGAAACACCTGGCAGAAACCTGCCCATCTGCCTGGAGGAGGCACCACTTCACCTCCAGTTTTGACCTCCACAGCCCCAGGTTATCCACTCCAGGTTAAGATGAAGCATCTGACATGGACACTACCAAAAACTGCCTCCCAAATGTCCCTGCTCCTGACCAAGGTAATGTGGGCTTTCTGCAGGGGGCTCAGTGCTCTGGCCAAGATAGGTCCTGCAGTAATTATAAATCCCCTGAAGAGAGAGAGACATAGCTCTCCCAGGATTTTAGAAGCTGTGGGAAACTTAGAGGAAAGAATTCAAACAATTATCATGTCTCTTTCTGTAACCATTGTTTATAGATATGGTTCTCCAGAGGGTGGTATTCATAGTTCACCAATAGTGTGAGAAAAGATTCCTAAAGGCCAATCAGGTCTTAGTCCACCATTGTTTCTATAAGAACTGCAGATTTCTAATAATCAGGTGTCTTTTCATACCTTCTGATGATGGAGTCTCTGTATTACCTTTGGCTGTTCCCAAACCCCTTCGGTGATAAGGTCCCTAAAAGGACCTTGAAAGCCAAGCTCAGCATCCATTTGGCCTCACGTGGAATGAAGTCACAGACTTCCTGCTGCTCCACTACACACCTGAACCTTTACCTCCCTTCAGGGCTCTTTGATCATCCTTCAGTCTTTGATGAAAAGCATCAGATGAGTTGATAATGCCTATTTGTTGCTTTCAGCTTTACTTCTAAAAGCAGAGGCTGTTTCCTGCCTTAGCCTTGGCTGTTTCCTTCCCTCCACCAAGGGAGGAGCTGTTCCCACCCAAGGACAGCTCCTGTCCACGTCTCCCTTGGAATCCAGCATAAAAATAAACACAAAACTTCCAGTGAACTCCCTCAAATCAAAAAGAAGAACAATTTTAAAAGATGACTCAACACTAAAGTTACAAAGTGTGGAAGATGTTTTACAGCCAACTTCTGTGAGCCATTGAGAAATTTGATAAGAGGACCCATGTTTACCCCTGAAAGAATTTCCTACCAAGGTTGTTGACATAGAAACCAAGAAAGAAAGAAAGATAAATAAGTGAAACTTGTAACTGCTTATTCCAACAAACACTTTGCTTGTCTCTCATGACCAGTGAGTAAAGTTATGAGCTTTGTAAGAATGTAGAACAAGCATACATGCTAGAATAAAAACAGGGTTTGAAGCCTTCTGGAAATGGAGTGTGTTGCTTTGTACTGTCTCTATCTCAACTACAACAATAAAGAATGTCCTGGTGAGAAAAGTCCTGAAGAGCTCCAGGCACGTGGAGAGCACCTCAACCCCAGGCTGGACACTGAAGGCACCTCCAGCACTCCAGAGGGTGGCGGGCACAGCTGAGAGTGACCCTAACAAAGGATTGAGGTGACTTTAATGAGAGCAGCCTGAGCCCAGCACACAGCTTGGTCTGTCAGGGCCATCAGCCTGGGCAGGGACGGCGCTGGCAGAGCCCCCGGGTCGGGGACAGCTCCTGATTAATGACAGCCCCGGCTGGGTGACAGGGAAAATGATTGGAGCACCATTGCCTGATCAAGATTAATTATCTCCCCACCCCAGCCCCTGGCAAACGCGTGTCGTAAAGCAGCAATTACAACTAATTGAATCCTCCGTAAAAATGAATTTAATTGGAGAGAGCAAGATGGATTTCAACGCTATCTCATTTTCAGGTGTGCAATGCTCCAGTGATTGGCTTGGAAAAAAAAATTCAGAGGTGAATGAGATGTGACATACTTTCTTTAGGATAAAATGCTTACATTAACGGGTCATAAATTGGGTTGATTTTATGCATTTGTTCTAGGAATGCATATGCCAAAGATCATTACAGGCCAAAGAGCACACAAATAACATAAAAATAGCTAAATACTTGAATGGCTACAGAACAGGGAGGACTTGCTTGAAGCACTAGAAATTAGAAAGGGACATATTTTCATTATATTGTTTTGTGCATTTTCTCTTGAATATGGGAAATAAACATAACTCAAAGGAAACAGCTTTTGGTTATTTGAAATACTTCCCAGCTTGTTAAGCAAATAAAGACAATTATTTAAAATTTTCTCAAATCTCAGGTCTAAAGGGAAAACAGCAATACCTGCTTTTTACAGAAATGACTGAGATAAAACATGAATGGCACATAAAGGTGTTAGCTGGGCACAAACAAGGTGGCCTTGCTCATCAGAATTCACAGAATTCACAGCATGACCAGGTTGGAAGAGACCTTCAAAGTCATCAAGTCCAACCCAGCCCCAACACCCCACCTAAAGCCTGGCACCCAGTGCCACATCCAGGCTTTGTTAAACACACCCAGGGATGGGGACTCCACCACCTCCCCGGACCTGGGCTGCCATTCCAGAACTTTATCGCTCTTTCCATGAAAAACTTTTTCCTGATATCCAACCTGTGTTTCCCTTGGTGCAGATTGAGGCTGTGTGCTCTGGGTGTGTCAGTGCTGCCTGGAGAAAGAGCCCAGCCCCAGCTGAGCACAGGCACCTTTCAGGAGCTGCAGGGTGATGAGTTCACCTCTGAGCCTCCTTTTCTCCAGGCTGAGCATCCCCAGCTCCCTCAGTATCAGGGGCTGTGGAACCCTCCCATACCAGCACATTTATTTCACAGAAACTTTAACACCAAATGTTTGCCTTGCACTCACTATGGAACCAAAATATTTTGGGTGGGGCCTGAGGAACCTGCTCTGGGGAAGGTGTCCCTGCCCATGGCACAGGATGATTGTTCAGGTCCCTTCCAGCCCAGCCCGTGCTGTGATTCTGTTTCATTCCACATCAGCTGCACAGTTACTCTCTCCTTCTGGCCTTGCAGGATTCCAAAACCAAATCTGGCTGGCTCTGAGGAGTCCCTCCCATCTCCAGGAAGGTCCCCAGGGTCTCTTTGGAGGGTCAGTGCCTGGACAGCTCTGGGTCATGGCCAGGGAGCTGGGTGGTGGCGGGGCTGAGGAAGGTCAGCTCAGCTCATGGCTGGGAGCAGGAGCCTGGAGAGGATCCAGACACGGCCAGGAAAACTCTCCATGAAGTCATTAATGGCATTTCTCCTTGTGGATGGACTCGGTGCAGTTCTGCTTCTCCTCTTCCATCCATCTGTGGCAGCTCAGCACGGGAGGGATCCCTGATTCCAGTGAGGAACTGGAGCCTCGAGCTCCCTGCCCCGACCCTGGGCTCTTCCTGAGCCCCAGAGCCCCTTCCCTCTGCCAGAAGGGTGAGCAGGGGGAGAGAGGGGGATAAACACCCAGAGAATGGGATAAAACATGCAGGGAATGGGATAAAGCCCCAGAGAATGGGTATAAACACCCAGGGAATGCGATAAAACACCCAGGGAATGGGATAAAACACCCAGGGAATGGGATAAAACACCCAGGGAATGGGATAAAACACCCAGGGAATGGGGTAAAGCACCCAGAGAATGGGATAAAAACCCAAAGAGTGGGATAAAACACCCAGGGAGTGGGATAAACACCCAGAGAATGGGATAAACACCCAGAGAGTGGGATAAAACACCCAGCGAATAGGATAAAACTCCAATGGAATGGGTATAAACACCCAGAGAATGGGATAAAACCCCAAGGAATGGGATAAACCCTGAGGGAATGGGGTAAAACACCCAGAGAATGGGATAAAACACCCAAGGAATGGGATAAAACACCCTGGAAGTGGGATAAACATTCAGGGAAGAGGATAAAACACCTAGGGAATGGAATAAACACCCAGGGAATGGGATAAAATACCCAGGAAATGGGATAAACACCCAGGGAATGGGATAAAATACCCAGGGAATGGGGATAAACACCCAGAAAATGGGATAAACCCCCAGGGAATGGGATAAAATACCTAAGGAATGGGATAAATGCCCAGGGAATGGGATAAAACCCCAAGGAAATGGGATAAACACCCAGGGAAGGCATAAAATACCAAGGGAATGGGATAACCCCCCAGTGCTGTTCAGTGCAGCCCCTCCTGGACAGGAGCCTCCCATCCTTGAGCAGCTGCTGCAGGTTGGGGAATTAAAAGAAAATGGGAAACCCACCTGAACCATGGAATCACTGAGGCTGGAAAAGGCCTCTTAAGATCCTAAGTCCAAACTTCAGATGAACACCCCCATGACACTAAACCATGTCCCAAAAAATGAGGGGAAAGGCTCAGAATGCCAAACACCTTGCAAATTTAACTATTATAGATTACTTCAGTAGATGTAGCACAATAAACCTGGATTTTCTGCTGATTTTCAGCAGATATGTTAATCTAGCAGTAATAAAATCTATAGAATCATATTGTTTCATACCTTTTAATAATCAATTTCTTTATCTGAAAACCTACTGGCCTAGGAGAGGTCTTGCTGTGTGTCTGTCCTGTTCTCAGAGCCTTTCCCAGCCAACCACCAGTGCCAATGGGATGTGAAACAGCTCCTGTGGCTTCTCCTCTGCTTTAAACACAAACCTTCCCTGGAACACATCCTGCATTGCACTGCAGACAGTGGGGGCACAACCAAACAGCCTGTTTGGGGTAATAATTGTAAAATTTATAGACAACATTTATGGTAAGAGTTATAAAAAATAGAAATGACATTGACTGTAGGGCATCCTGGCATATATATCCATATATATCCATAGATATCCATAGATATCCCATCTCCAGTGTTCACAGGGTGCAGAAGGACATCGAGCTGCTCTCCTCCCTCCTTTGCAGCTCCTCGGACCAAGCCAGGCAGGAGAGATTTACCGGGAAAGCGTCGGAAAGGCTGCATTGGAGCTCCCTCTAGCCCCCACGCCAGGAAATTGTCAATTATTGGGAAAAAAAAATTAAAAAGAAAAAAAAATTAAAAAATTCTACCAGCACCGGCACGCAATCCTGGCACAACACAAAGGCAGCGAGGGCTCCCACAGATGTTGGGATTTGTGGGTTTTGGGGTTGGATTTTCTGAGAACTCCCCTTCCATTTCAGGTGAAAAAGGAATTGGTGCTGCACATCAAATGGGCCATTTGGGAACTAAATATTCCAGAATGAAAAAGTTCCTGTTCCTCTTGCAAAACTGTGGTTCAGGAAGTTCCAGAGGGGCTCAGCCTTTCCAAGCAGGGAATTCCAGGTGCCCACCTCTCACCTGGAGGGACCTCAGGTGCTGTCCCAGAGCTGCTTCATTCCACCCCTGACCATCCCATTCCACTCACTGCCATCCCTGGGCACTGCTCAAGGAAGGAGCTGCCTCGGCCATAAATTCCTTTATAATTCCAACTCCCCACGATTCCTGAGCTGCCCTGAATGGTGGCAATCTCTGCTCCATGGCACAGCTGCTGCCTTGGCTAAGGGAGCATCTGAAACCTTGACTGCAGCCATGCTGCGATCTACACCCTGCTGCATTTTCCAGGGGATCATTCCTTCTCCTACATTACACAGCATTTCCCTTCAGCTAGTTAAAATCTACTTTGAGAGATGAATATCTTAATTCATCTCAGTTGAACTGGTTTGGTTTGGGTTTTTTGTTTTTTTTTTTTTTTTTTTGCTCCATCTAGTGGTGCACAAAAATCCCTCCTGCTCCAGCCCAGTGTCCACACTCTGCTCTGAGCTGTGTCAGAGACTTCCCACAGCTGTTAAAGGAGAGAAAATAATACAAGGACAGAAAATAACAACAAGGCAGTTGTTGCTGTGCAAAGCTGGAATCTCACCCACCTCTTTCAGGCAAAACCATGCAATAGCTCAATATGTTTGCACAGGAGAACTCCACACTGCAGAAGAAAAGCAACCAACCTGATCCTAAACAGTGCCAGTGCCTCAAGGTGACAAAGGAGAAATTCCCCATCTGAACTCCCTCATGGCAGCAGATTTTTTGAAGCCCTCTGAGTTTATAGAAGGAGAAAATAAGAAAAAAACAAGAAAAATGCCATTTCTACTTCGCCTCCCGTCCCAAAATGCACAGTAAGACAGTCTTCACTCTTCACAAAAACAAATTGCAAATTCACCAAGGAAGGGAAATTTTTCTGCTGGTACCTTTCCCTGTTTTATAATTTTCTGCTGGTACCTTCCCCTGTTTTGTAATAGCATGCAGCATTTTAGGTCATCTACTTCTAACTCTGGTTAGCTGAGAGAGCCCCTACCAGCCTCTGCTGCTAAACCCAGGGATGCTCAGCATGTTTTATTCAGCCAGCCATGATTTATTCAAGGAGGGAAATGTTTACTCCTGCATTTCTGGCTTCCACTGCAGCAGGGAAGGGCAGCTCTCTGTGTGCTCCTGAAGAGAAAATGCCACAATTCAGGGGCACTACAGCTCCAAACTCAAACGGTTCCAAATCCCAGCAACCCCTAATGAGCCTATTTCCCCTTAATTGGAAAACTACTGCATAGAAACGCCCCATGCCAGTGTCCTGTGACAGCCAATAATGCTGGGCAGGCTTTGCCTTCATTTTCTCCTGAGCCTCATCATTAACTGCAGCCACTTCCAGGGTAATCACACACTGGCCCTGCAGGCTGGGGGTTGAATTTGCAGGGTTAAATCAGCCTTGCTTCTTTGCTTTCCTTTGCACAAACAGATAAAAGGTACTCATTGAAAGATTGGACAAACCCTCCCCTCTGCAAGGGAATAATTACAGTGCTCCAGAGTTCAGCTCACTGAGGAGAGAGTGGTAATCACTGTTTACATCTGGGAGGGAGATAAGCAAGTCAAAATATCAGAAATCCCTACTGTTTCTATCTTTGGGAAGCAACTCTGAGAAACTCTTAATTACAGAGTAAAAGACCCAAATTGTGAACTGTGTTCAAACATTTCAGTGTCTTGCCCTGCCCAGTAAACATCAGAAGAATACATTCCAGGGAATATAATTCCAGATATATATTCCAGGGATATAATGAACTGCAGTCAGCCACTACACTATTTTTTGCACACATTATTTTGAAATTTTACAGTAAGAATGAGTGTATATTTTATATTGTACTATATTCATTAATCTATATTGCAATGAAATGCAATTAAGAAATGTGAAACTGAGAACATTCAATACCAAAGAACAGCAGCAGCCACAGAGTGTGAGCAGTGGGCAGAAATGATGCAGAAAAACTTGCAAAATCATGAAGGCAGATTATTCCTGTGCCAGCACATCCCTGCCCAGGCCTGGACCCTGCACAGTCACAAGGGAAGCACAAGGGAACATTTCACAGCAAGGACAGAGACACTGGATCCAACCTCATAGAAGAGCAAATAACCTGGATTCTGGTTTTTTGGAGATTCCTTTAGGGAGAAAAAAGCACATTGTAAAGATGAGAGAGAGTCTCAAGCTGCCTTCATAGCTCTTATCCTTGATCCTGGTGATTCTCCTTTTATCCCATCCTCAAAGCCACACACAAGCACAAATAAATTCCTGCTTTTCCCCCTGCACCAAGCCACCTCTGCCTTTACACCAGCCCCAGACTGTGGGGAGCAATATTTTACCTCATGACAGCAACTACAGATGGAAGAACTTTTCTCCCTTCTCCCAGTCCTTCTTTCCCACTATTTTCAGGGTAGTAAATCCCACTGCAGGGAAATTCTGTTCCCTGCTGTATCTGCTTGCACTAGTTAAGTTGGAAAACCCAACCAGCAGAAGTTCTCTGGTTATTTCAGAGCCACAGGATGTGTTTGGAAAGGTGCAACCAACCAAGAGCCTTGTGAGCAGTGAAGACTTGGACACCCATGGGCACAATCTCATTTCTCCAGCTGCAGCCATGGGGCTGTGCAGCTGCAAATTCATTCCATCAGTGACAACTGAACCACAGCTTGGAGAGAAACATTTTCATTGATGGGGCAGCAGAAACACGTGAGCAGTGACCTCTGGTTGATCCAAGCTCGCACAGAGGCCAGGGAAAGGAGGAGACGGAGCTCAAAGCAGCTTAGGATGGAAGCAGGCATGGAGAGAGATGTGCTGCCACCACAGAAATGTGCTGGCTGCTCAGAACCAGCAGCAAGGAAAGGAGGAGGGGTTCATCTCCAGCAGCAACATCCACAAAACATCCCATGCTGGTGTTTGCCCCACATTGAAACAAACTTAAACCTGTCACAGACATCTTTCATGTAAAATCCTTTCCTTAGGATTTTTCCTCCTGAAGAAGCTGGGAGGCCTCAGGAACAAAATGTAAACAATGATTATCTGCTGCTGTGGAATGCAACAGGTGCACCTGGGATTGGCCCAGGTTGGTTGTTTGTAATTAATGGCCAATCACAGTCAGCTGGCTTGGACAGAGAGCCGAGCCACAAACCTTTGTTATCATTCTTTGCTATTCTGTTCTTAGCCAGCTTTCTGATGAAACTTTTTCTTCTATTCTTTTAGTATAGTTTTAATGTAATATATATAATAAAATAATAAATCAAGCCTTCTGAGACATGAAGTCAGATCCTTGTCTCTTCCCCAATCCATGAACCCCTGTGAGCACCATCACATAAACCAGCCCAACAGAGACCTCACAACAGCTGCCCTCCCACCCCACATCTGGCAGAGAAAAAATCCCCTTGGGCTGTGCCCTCCACACCACACAGCAACAAAACTCACACTACACCTCAGGGCTTATGGTACCGTTTATTTGAGCTCAAAATCAAGTGTGCACTGGAGGGATCTGTCCACAGCTGGCGTGTGTCCTCAGCTCTGGGCAGGAGGAGAGAGCTGTGGGGAGCTGGAGAGGAGGCAATGTCAGACTGGCAGCACGGGGTCCCAGGGCAGTGCCAGTCCATGCCCACAGAGAGGGAGGAGAGGAGCTGGGCACAGGAGCAGGGGCTGCAGCAGAGCCCAGCTGCGCTGTCATCTCGAGGAGGGGCTGCTAGAGCCCGAGGGTGGGCAGCAGAACTGGTGCAGGACACTATCTTCCCTGCCAAGGGGGGGGGCAAGAAAGAAAAGAGACAGAGGAAGAGAATCACAGGGAGCAGCATTAGGAAAATTCAGCTTGAAATCTGTTTGATTTGTTTTCACATCCACAAACACTGTGAGCTGTTTGTAAGCACCACCCAGTGAACCCATTTCCATCTCAGAGACAGGACTCTCCACAGAGGGAAGAGCAGCCCCAGGAGCCAAGGCCAATGCTGATGACTTAAACTCTGAGAAAAACACTGCCTTGAAAGGGCCACTTCTGTTTTTCCCATTAGAAAAATTACATTAGGCTGTCATTTACATACCCAGCCCAATGTGGCCATGACCCCTTTGTTTTTAACATGCTCAGAACTCCCCACAGGTATTTCCACTGCCCACATTCTGCTGGAAATGCAGAACAGATGCATCCCCCCAGTGAGGGAGGCTCACACAGAAACCCTGGTGATGACCAGGTCTGCTCTCGTCCCTTCCCTCCCTCCCAGGGGCAGGAAGAGCTCTGTCTCCAGGAGGAGTTGCCAGCATCATGAATGGTGCCACCACGAGGCAGGAGCGCTTTGGAATACCCACATCTGTAATGCTGGAAGTGCTTTATGGCAGGGAAGGAGATGCTGGCCTAGCAGGAGGCTCCAGCCACGTCTGAACCAGTGGCACAGCCACGAGGGGCCACTGCCTTTAAAGTAAAGAACAGGCTAAAGGAGGAGGATGGAAAGGAACAAAATGAAGGGAGGAAAACAAGAAAATCCCAAACCAAATTTCAGGCTGTTCTGCCAGTTCTCCCAACTGTGCTCAGGAGCATAATCCACCACTTGCACTCCCTGCATCACGTAGGCATCAAGTGGAAAATTACAAGTATTACTCTAATTATGCCAGCTTTCCCTTGCCATAGGGTGTGAGCACAGATGCCTTATGTAATCAGCTGAACCTGACACTGACTTGGGGCAGGATTTGGTCACAGTTTGGATCTGCTTTGCTCTGTCCATCTGCATCCTGCCTCTCTGGGCCACGTGCTGCTGGTCTGGGCCGTGCTGCTCTCACTGCTTTGCTCAGTTTGAAAATTAAAATACCACCAAGCTTTTACATCTCCACATATTCTAGAGAGAGCTTAAACATGCTGAGGTATACAGCTAGAAATTAGATCCCTATTCAACATTTTTTGGTAGAAAATGTCAATCAATGCATATTATATATGCAATTATGTATGAAATGCCATATCAGTACTAGAAAGAATTCTGAAGTGCAGCTCCCTCAGAGATGTCCTTACCCGGGACTAAGCACTGACTGGCAGCTGCCACAGGGCCAGGGGCTCTGCTGCATGCTGGGGGATGTCTCTGGAGGTGTTTGTAGGGAGGACACAAGAAGTATTTGCTTTGTGTCCCAGGGAAGACAACAGTGCCCAGCAGCGGGAAAAAATAAACTGAGAGTTGCAAAGTACATTTATCTATAAAGAGATATTTTTTGTTGTAGGGGTAGAAGCTATTTCTCAGTTTTCCCTGGCTGTGCTGGTGTGCAAAAATTCCCCCTGTGCTCTTGGGAAGAGCTAAGGAAAACCAAACCACTCCAATACATGATGGAAGCATCTGAAAGCTCAGCACTGTTGCAGGGGAGCCTCTGTGTTAACCAGTTATGGTGGCAAAACAGCTCCAAAGCCTCCCAGGGGCTCAGACAGAAAGAAATAGCACAACCAATCCTTCTATCATCGTCCACACTGTGGTTTGTTGCATGTAAGCCAACATTACCTGGTGAAACAAAGATTCCACATTAAAATTTCACACAAGTACAGTATTTTCAGAATGATGGTTTTACCTCCCAGAGGTGCTGATTAAACATTAAGCAGGCAGAGACTGCAAGAAAATGATGGGATTTCTTTGGTACTATAACATCCTTTGCATTATCATTTTGTTTTCACAGGTCTCACTGGGGAAAAAAAAAAAGAAAAGAAAAGAAAAATCTCTAGCTTCACAATTTAAAAAAATGGTCTTTGGACATGATAAGGGCATCTAAATTGAGGTTAGAAGGATGGAAGGTAGGGTGGATGGAGACAGGGATGAGTGACAGCCAACATTTGATGCAAATCAGAGTGAGGGAGTAACAGTTATGAAAAAACACATCAGATGGAAAGATGGAAAGATGCTCAGACATCAGTGGTAGGCAAATGTGTCCACAGTTGCAGTTTGCACACATCAGCCTGTTCCATACCCACACAGGGAAGCAGACAGGAACAGGGCTGGATATCCCCAGCAGGGGCACTTCTGTACATGGAATTTTCTGTGTGTGAAGCTCCTGCACAGACGGGCTGAGGGTCTGACTGAAGCTTGTCTGAAGATGTGTCACAGAATCCCAGACTGGTTTGAGTGGGAAGGGACCTCAAAGCCCCTCCAGTGCCAGCCCTGCCATGGCAGGGACACCTCCCACTGTCCCAGGTGCTCCCAGCCCTGCCCAGCCTGGCCTTGGGCACTGCCAGGGATCCAGGGGCAGCCCCAGCTGCTCTGGGCACCTGTGCCAGGGCCTGCCCACCCTCACAGGGAGGAATTTCCTGCCCATATCTGTTCTAAACCTATTTTCTGTCAGTTCAAAGCCATAGAAAGCCTGTTTAGAAAATGCTGGGAACCAACTTCCTGAGGCAGGACACAGAGCTGATGAAATTCCCTTCCTGCAGATCCATTTCAGCTCTGGGCTTTGCTCAGCTCCAGCTGTGAGGTCTCTGAGATGCTGATGCAGCTGGATCAAACCAGAGCCTCAGCAGCTGAAGTACAGGACTACCTGGATTCCTATTTTCTGGGTGTTCCACACTTCCTTTACCTTGCTCTTCACACCAGATATAAAATCTGCATGTCGCAGACATCTTTTATGGAAAATCCTTTCCTTAGGATTTTTCCTCCTGAGAAGCTGGGAGGCCTCAGGAACAAAATGTAAACAATGGTTATCTGCTGCTGTGGAATGCAACAGGTGCATCTGTGATTGGTCTCATGGGGTTGTTTCTAATTAATGGCCAATCACAGTCAGCTGGCTTGGACAGAGAGCCGAGCCACAAACCTTTGTCATCATTCTTTGCTATTCTACTTTTAGCTAGGCTTCTGATGAAACCTTTTCTTCTATTCTTTTAGTATAGTTTTAGTATAATATATATCATAAAATAGTAAATCAGCCTTCTGAAACATGGAGTGAGATCCCCGTCTCTCCCCTCATCATCAGACCCTGTGAACACGGTCACACCTGCATTCCAATGATCTCTGACAGACCCAGAGCAGCTCCTGGAACCTGCAGCTTCCAACCAGAGGCTGCTGTTTTCAAGGCTCTGCTTGGGAGGCAGGAAGGGGAAGGGAGTCAGAGAAGCCAAGCTACAGACATTGCTGGTCTCTTTTTAATTCCCAAACAGAAATAACCCAAAAAGAGCAAGCAGAGGAGGCATATGGGCTAACTGGAACCCAGACAAGCATCTAGCTGGAAGGACACAACAAGCTCAGACTTCCCAAGACTTCCCCTGTAACAGGAGAATGCAAGATAACTTGTGTTATTTCTGTCTCTTTTGAGCATTGTAAAATGAGTGAGGGATTACTGCAATAGCTGCAGTTATTAAAAATGCATTATTTCCCTATTAACCATTCAAAACAGATGCCAAAGATCGTCTCGACCAGAAATAAAACTGCTGGAGTGAATAAAACATCCAGCAATTAGCTAACAGCAAATCAGAGATGCTCCAGATTTCACTGTAGTGCATTCATTAATTGCTTCTTTCAGAACAAATTTAATTTTTAATTCTGGGCTACAAAATTAATCCCTCAGTGTATTTTCTAAATAAAGCCTCAAAACTGCAGCCAGACCAAAGCATTCACGTCTGTTAGTTTTGTTTCTAATGATTTCTATTTATAAACTGATAAATGGGAAGACTAAAAGCTAATTTTAATGCCATCACGTGTACGTAGAAATGCAAAGCCCAATCCTGTTAGAGCTCTAGCAGCTCATTTTCATTCACAGCAAAGGGATCCCCATGGACAGGTCCTGCACAAAACCAGGTGCATCATTTGCACTTGACTCAGAGATCACAGTTGTGGAGATTGCAGTTTGGATATAACAACTTCAGAAATTGAAATTATGGGCAAACCAAACCAATTCCTGCCACGAGGATGATGGTGACAGCCTGGCTCCAGCACAGCAGCACATCTGTGAGCAGGGACAGCATAAACATTGTGGTGTCATTTGGAATTAAATCCCATAGACTAAAATATTGTGGTTTGCAGCTCTTTTAATCCTTCCCAAGAAGAGAGTGCTGTGGGGTGCAGGATGCTTTGGTGGAGGTGTGCACAGTGCAGTCCCTGCTCAGAGCAGGGGCAGCCAGGGCTGTCCCACTGACCTGGGCATGGCTGGGGACAGAGACCCCACACCCTCTGCTGGCCTCTGCTCCAGCGTTCGGCCAAGCTCATGGTGAGATTCCCTCTCTCCCTACCTTGTATCCAACTGGAATTTTCCTTGCTGCAGTTTGGTTTGGTTGCCTCCTGTCCCTGGGAGAGGCTGGCTGCAGCTTTTCCATATTCCCCCTGTTCACAGAGCCCCAGACTGGTCTGGGTTGGAAGGACTGAAAACCATGGCAGGGACGCCTTCCACTGTCCCTCCCAGCCCTGTCCACCTGGCCTTGGACACTGCCAGGGACCCACAGCTGCTCTGGGCACCTGTGCCAGGGCTGGACACCTCTGAGTGAAGAATTTTCCCTGATTTCCACCCAGAGCCCCCCTGGCCCAGCCTGGGGCTGTTCCCTCTCCTCCCATCCCTGTTCCCTGGAGCAGAGCCCTTTTCCCTTGGATGTCCCCTCCTGGCAGGAGCTGTGCAGAGCCACAAGGTCCCCCCGAGCCCAAATTTCCTTGATATTTCCTTGAAACAGGGCCAGGGATGAGCTCCTTACACCCCCCAGCCCTGAGCCATCAGCTGGAGGTCCCACAGCACTTTGAAACTGCTCAGGCTCTGCACCCCCAAAGCAGCAAACTCCTGTCCTCACTGCACAAATAAACCCAGAAGAAATTCAGATTTTTCAAGCACAAAGTTAAGCTGCTCTAGGCTTTAATTCCACAAGAAATATCACTGATAAAAATAACACCCTGTGTAGAGCAAGACACTGAGACATTCAAGGAACAGCTGGTTTTCCCATCAACATCCCAACAGGAAGATCCTTAAAATTAAAGCACTATCAACTAAGGACACAGGAAAACTAAAAGTCTCACTAAAAAGCAAGCAGGGAATCTAAGAGTTTTCAGGCCCTGTTCCTCAACAAGGGAATTTGAGCTGTCTTACAACTCAACTATGGACTCACTACCACCAAATAAATGAAGGGCTCTGATGGGAGAAAAAAAACCAAACACACAAACAGATGCTGCAACACAAACCAACAGGGTGAATCCAAGCATGCATGGATAGAGGTAACTAGGGGATGAAATATTCAAACCAGAAATATGTTTATGCATTTACAGATTTAGGATTCATTGTTTGCTTTTGTCTTTCCTTATTACCCGTGCAAAGTGATTTTGATTTTTCAGCACCAGGCTTCCAATATTTTGATATTAATATTATTCATGAGCTGGCAATTATCACTAAGTCGATTGCTAATAGCAGAAGCAAAAATTCAAGACAATATTTTCCATGGCATGCACAGTTTTTTAACAGTTTTCACATTTCCAATGGCTGAGATTAGCTGCCCTCTGATGCTTCTCTAAGATGTTCCAATAAACACTGGCATTGACAATAAACTGTACTATGGGATGTAATTGCTGCTCTCTGCACTGGATCAAAGAGGACACATAGATAGTAAAGGCATCTATGTTAAAAGAAGCAATATGAGCTGGAAAATGTGTATTTTGGATGTATTGAGGGCCTGGATGTGTTTAAAACCCCTTAATTTCACTCAAATCCAAGGCAGTGCTGAGCCCTGGGCAGGTCCATGCCTTCAACCTTCAGAGTTAAGCACATGGATGAATTCCTCAGCTACTGGCAGGGGTGAAAAAAAAAGTTGCTAAGGAGAACATCAATATCCTCCATAAATTATATAAATATTTCAGTGTATTTCACGTGGGAGCTCAGCCTGCACCTCCCTTCTCCCTACCTTTGCAAGGTAAAGGGGGATGTGCCCTTAAAGCACATGACACTCATTTTACAGAGTAATTCCAGAGTGCCTGAGAGAAGGACTCACTGCAGTGATGGTTCTGTTCACAGCTACCCTACAAGGCCTCAAAAATATTGGATATTTATTCCAATTTTTTTTTCTTTTAAAACTTAAGCAACTTTTGCTTGTCTTGTGTCCAATGGCAGCACCAGATGTCCCTCAAAGGGCAGCAGAGGGTGGAGCATGTCTACTCTTACCTGTACTCTGAGTGTGTGGCAGGGACAGCTAGCTGGGAATGGTACAATGGAGCTGGACAGCAAAACTGGTGCAGAGTATTTAAAGACCTACGACACAAGGAGAAACACAAAGTCAAACCAGCAGTGTTGAGAAAGGGGCTCTTGAGGGGAAGGCAGGTGCTGAGAGGAGAACTGGAAGCTCAGGAGAACAGGGGCTGCAATTTGAGGCACAGCTGTGAGATCTGGATGCCAGGGGAACGGTGCCAGGGTTCAATGCACACACCACAATGATGGGGAGGAGCTGCTGCAGTGAGGAGTCAATCACAGGTTGGCTGCAGGATTAAGATCAAATGCCAATTTAAGGCCTGGGGTTTGCCTTGCCAGGTGGGAGGGAGGCAAAGCTGAAACTCTGAGGGTTGAAATCCCAGTGGAAATGAAGCTTTAGGCTGCACCTTACTCTGCACCAGTCAGGCTGTTCTCTGGCCATGGAATCAATAATGCACAGTGCTCTGCATGAGGAGGGACAGTGCAATGGACATGGACACAAAGCTTTCTTCAAGCCCAGCAATGACAAACATATTGCAAAATAAACCACTTGAAAATGTGAAAGAACCCAAGTTTCACCCGAGTTTTAAGCAATATCCAAACTTGTGCAACAGCAGTTTAATTGTTCTAATTTGTTCAAAGTACAGAAAGAAAACAAAAAAATCCTTTACAGCACAAAGATATTCTGCACCGCAGATTCATTAGATTGGTGTTGTTTCACTAAAACTAAACCAGACAAGGGGTTTCCACCTCTGAGGGAAAGCTTGGGGAATCTTTAAGCACCACACAGCACACGTCCCTGCATTCCTGGTGTCTGTGCCAGGAAACATTAAACAAGGCTCAGCACAGCAAGTCCCCCATGATAAATCCACCTAATCAAATTTCTCAGGACACAGCATTCTTCGAGGAAATCATAAAAAAATAATCAATATCTCCTAGCTCTCTGAGTGGACGAGGGAGCTGTTAAATTGAAAATCCTCCTTTAACTTGTGAGCATGCAGCCTGGCAGTTAACAGAGGGGGTGTGTGTGTGCTTGTGTACACAAATGCACTTTATAGCCCCATCTTTCTCTTGTGTCTTGATAGAAGTCTCAGAAGATTGATTTTGATTCTTCTGCATCCCTGAGGCTTAAAGTGAATCCTGTGAGGTCACTTTCTTACGAGATCAAAGAGAGCAGTTAAGCAAAAAGAAGTCAGGTGTTGTTCAGGAGGGAGTAAGTTACTAATCCTTGGGAAAAAAGACAAGGTCAGCCCGTTGTGATTCCTGCTGCCAACACTGTGACAGCAACTGCATGGCCAGGATCAGTCGGATTTTCTGTCCAAAGGTGGTAACTCCTGTAAAGTGCTTGAGCTTTAGGAGATGCAGCTCAGCCCAGACAAACCCCAGTGTGGGATCCAACACCTCACAGGGCTCAGATACCCACGGGGGCACCTTCAAACCCCTTGGCAACACAAAAAACTCAAACCAAAGATGGAAAACAACACTGAACGCGTTGATGGGCTCTATCCAAGCAGCCAAAGCTGATTTTCTGTCAGGAAAAGCACACAGTGCTCCACACGAGCTGCTCCCCTCGGTCCTGGGACACAAGTCTCACACTGGGCAGGGAACTGCTCTCATGAGGAACCTGCTCCTGCCTGGCCATACCTGGCTCTTCCAGCAAAAGCAAAATAAGGAAATGCAGGAAATCAGTAGGAGAGTGCTCCAGATTCCATTCCCAGCACTGTTCTTTTTCCACGCAGAAGTCTCTTTCATCAGAGAATTAACCAGTGAAATATGAAAGAATATGAAAGAATCTCTCTGGATTCAGCTCTGCTCAACAAAGCTTTTTGAACAGAGTTTGCTCCTGGCTCTTCCAAAACCATTATGCCCTCAAGGTTCCCTGAATATGTCTTGCTCCAATATTCCTGGGTTCCAAAAGAACCTGGACAATAAAGAAGATGGTGGAATCTTGTCACCATCATATTTTCTGAAAAATCCTCCTTGCCCAGGATTCTTCTCCTGGGAAGCTGAGAAGCCTCTGAGAAAAAGGAAAACGGTATTATCTCATTTGCTTCTCCTGTGTTTGCTGCTTTGGAATGTGGTTTGAAGATTGTTTATCCAACAGGTGCTTGTTTGATTGGTTTCATGTGAATTGTTTTTACTTAATGGCCAATCAGGGTCAGGCTGTGTCCGGACTCTGGAAGGAGTCACAAGTTTTCATTATTATCTTGTTAAGCCTTCTGTCTGTATCCTTTCTCTTTTCTTTAGTACAGTTTAGTATGGCATATAATATAATATAATATAATATAATATAATATAATATAATATAATATAATATAATATAATATAATATAATATAATATAATATAATATAATATAATATAATATAATACAATACAATATAATATAATATAATATAAGCCTTCTAAGAACATGGAGTCAGATTCTCAATTCCTCCTTGATCCTGGGGACCCTGAAAATACCACAGAATCTGAAATGTAAGGAGCTTGTAGAATTTTGGGTCTGTGAACTATAGTTTAGAATTAAACACAGGATTTGATTTGAGAGCTTGGAAAAGGTTTTTAAACTTAGGTGCTAGAAGTGAGAATGTGGATTTATAGTTTGAAGTAGAGATATGTCAAGTAAAGGAAAGTTTTGAGTTTTAGAGTTTAGGATATGTTAAAAATAACGTCATTACAGAGGTAAATGAGGAGCTTAGAATGCAGTACTGCAGAGTTGTCTGTCATAACATGATTGGTTAAGAAAGTTTATATTGTAGTATGAGTCTGTAAGATGAAATATTTAAGGACTGGGTTAAAAACATAAATATCTTTGTTAGTAGTTTTTTATTAATCAATAATTCCTTAAAAGGTCTTGTCACTAAGGGTTCTGTGACCTTCTGAACCATGCTGTATCAATGTGAGCTGAACTCACCCTTCCTGCCTATGTAGATGATAAGAAAAACAAACCACATCATCAAAAACCCACAGATCCTGTCTCAAATTCCTTCCAAATTTCCCCACGAGTGAATTGTCACAAAGAGAAGCTCTCCCCATGCTCTGGCTGTGGTTTGTACACCCTGTGGCACAGCCCTGGGCTCAGGAGCTTCCCAGGAGCAGCAGGAACGCAGCAAATCCATCCTGGGAGCAGCTGGAGCTGCCCAAGGTGAGGTGACACAGGGACAGGGTGGCACTGAGGGGCTCCAGGTCCCGGCTGTCCCACACAGCAGGATGGATCCCCAGACAGGATCCTGGGCCCACCACAGGCAGAGGAAACACAAGGTCTGGGCTCTGCTTTGAAATTCAGAATAGCTCAACTCTGTCTGGGTTCCTCCAGTTCTCAGTGACTCATGGCAGCCTGACAGTGATGAGGCTCAGGCTTTACAGCCCCTGACTAATGCTCATTCTACCCAAAGCAATGGGGTAAATCTGCCAGTGCAATTTAAGACTGACATGTGGCATTTTGTGCCTTCAATCACCTGCTAAAACAGCACTTGCAATCATCTACCCCTCTGTAATACACCAGAGAATGTTTACAGTTCCAATCCCTTTTTTTGTTTGTTTGGTTTGGCTGGAGTTTTAATTATTTTTTAAACTTCATAGCTATATGTTGCAATCAGCCTTCAACACAAGTTTGCATTCAAGCTAGAATTCATTTACTAATTTTTAACACCTAAAGACATCAGAAGAAATCCATTTCAATCATTTGGAGGAGAATTAATCACTGCTCCTGTTCACAGTCTCGCAGATACTCAGCCCTGTGAAGATTAGTTTCCACATCTGTGGCTGCTGTTCTTCAAAGGATGATTTAGGATTACAAAGAGAGCACAGGTACTTCAGCACCAGGACAAGACAAATGACAGCTGACAAAGGCTGCTGCTGGTAATTCCAGTTTCTGGCCCATTGCTGCACATGGAAGTTTGGCCATTTCCCACTTCCAGGCCAAGCTCCTTCCAGCTCTCCCCTTGTGAGAGCAACCCCTGTGAATCCCTGCACGAGTAAAACCAGAGGCAAACCTGACCCAAACCCTGGACATCTCATTTGCCCACAGAGCAGGAGGAACCCAGCTCCTAACAGAGCCCACAGCCCCCAGGCTGTGCCTCCCACCCTCTGTAAACCCTGTCATGTTTGCCATCAGAACCCACTCACTTTAACAGCACTCTCCTGTCCAGCAGCAAACAGAAATGACAATTCTTTTTAATCTTCTGCTTTTAGAGCCTTGTTCAGATGTACAAATAAAAAGAAATCAACTCCTGGTCATCACATAAAGCCAGAACTATTTTTATTTTTTCTTTCATTTTCTCTTGCAATCCCTAACAAGCCTCCCAAACTCAGCAGACAATTTTCTCAGTATTGGTTTTTAAACAACCTGGCAGAGCAGAACATGAGGCCATTAACCTGGAATTGCTTTTTCTCTAACAGGTTATCCTGTGCTCTCACAGTGTGCTCGGAGGCAGCAGATGCTCCTGGCAGGATTGGGAGCCTGGGGGCAGCTTGTCCCCTCTCCCAGCCCAGGACATTGGGGTGGCACAGGACATCCACCCACCCCTGCTCGTTCTGCTGCTGTGGAATTCTCAGCAGAATTATTAAACCATCACTGTCTGAGAGCTTCTTCCTGGAAGAGCTTCCAGACCCTGAGGCTGAGGGGAATGGGGCAGGAGCACAGCTGGAGGAGCCTGTCTGCAGTTAATGGTGTGGCTGATGAGAGGAGCTGCTCAGCACCTCCTGCCCTCTCCCACAGCCCCGACTCCATTCACCATTCCTCCTCTGGTCTGGAACAGCAATCTGTTCCCCTCCATCTGCCAGGATTCTTCCCTTTCTTCTGGCACATTTTCCCATTAAGTTCACGTTGCAATGAGAATGTGGAAAAAATAACCCCAGCAGAGGCTGCTGTCCTGGATAGCTGCGTGCACCCATCCCTCTGAAATCAGCTTGGGAACAGCAGGAGGGACAGACAAATCCATCCCCTGCTTCAGCCCATTCCCTCCATGTCAGCTCAGGTAGCCAAGAATGGTTTGTTTGACTGGATCTGTTAAAAGGAATATTTGTATTTCCCAGTGTTTTATCCTGTTGAAGAGTAACATTATTTCACAAGTTGAAATTTTCTTTCTCATGTCAATCCAGAGTTATGGCAACAGCTGAGATTAGAAAATACTGTAGATAGAAACTAATAAAGTCTGTCCTGTTCTTGTTTAATAAATCCAACCATTACTTTCATGAGGAGCAACATTTGAAATATAATCAAAGAATACCCAAAGAGGTGATGAACAGTAAAAGTCATAGTAATACAGACTCACATCAACTCCAGCTAAATGCTTGCTAATTAACAAGTTTATTAACCTGCTAGAAGAGCTTCCAGAATGAAAACCCTGACCCAGGCCACAGGACAGCTTTTGCAAAGCAGAGAAAGCAGCAGGAAACTTCAGGGCAGCTCCCACTGTCCCAGGCCAGGTTTGACTGCAGCTGTGGCCACTTCAAGGTGATTAAGGACACGACACATTCCCATTTCCAAGGACAAATTCCTACTGTTCCTTACCCAAAATACACAGGGCAGGATGATTTTGGTTTGGGAGCAGCACTGTGAAACCTTTTCTTCTTTGCTATTCATTTCACCCCACTGTATGTCCAGCACTCTGCAGCCAAGCACATCACAGAGAGGCTGTGGTGGCACACAGACAATATTATGGTTTTTTCCCAGTGTTGTTATTATTAATTAATTTCCTGGCATGCACTCTTTTGGATGGCAGCCCCACAACATCAAATGCTGCCATTGCTTTTATGGTTGCATCCACAAAACCCTTCCAGATCACAGCAGAGGCCAGCACACACTGCAGGAGGAGCACAACTCCTCCCTCCATTGCCTGGGCACAATGGGAACGTGCCCAGGGATTGCTCCTGGAGCAAATCTTTGCTCTGCTCCCAAGGAGCCCAGGATGGCTCTTTGGGCACAGCTCCTTGGACACCAAACCCCAGGGAGGCAGCAGGACAGCTGCTGGCAGGTGAACAGCAGTGCCATTACTCTGCAGGAGTTTGGGAGTCAAAAAGCTCACCCACACATCACAAGCAGCACAGCCATATGCTGCAAAGCTGCTCTGCTGGCATCTCCCTCCTCCCATTGCTGCCTCCCCTCCAGGCAATAGTCAGAACCTGGCTAACAGCATTCAAAATTCCATTTCCTCTTCACAGGAATGAAAGATGTTTTCACCAGCTACAAGGATGCTCAATAAAAGCTGCAGCTCCAAACGAGCAGCACACACAGTCCAGAGTACAGACCACTGAATTTTGTTCCAGAATTCATCAAATCTGGTTGTCACCAAAATGATTTAATAGCAGGATTTGTACCCGGCGCAGCAGAACTGCAGACTGGGAGTTCTTGTTGGGAATAATGCTTCCCTTTGTGCATTCCCAGCTCA
Organism: Zonotrichia albicollis; assembly: GCF_047830755.1. Taxonomy (NCBI): domain Eukaryota; kingdom Metazoa; phylum Chordata; class Aves; order Passeriformes; family Passerellidae; genus Zonotrichia; species Zonotrichia albicollis. The sequence continues at coordinate 20,127,258 of NC_133830.1, forward strand.
AGTGCCCACAGCTGGATTTTTCAATGGAATCATCAGGCACACTCTCACTGACCTCCCCTCCATCAAAGGGCCTGTAAATAATTATCATCTCCTGGGAGAATGGAGCCACCACAGGCCCAGCATACTAAACAAGGAACAGCCATTATTTTGTCCCATCCTAGAACACAACACTTATTAGCATTACAGAGAATTAGAAATAATTATTATAAACTTTTTTAGGTTTCATGAAAATGCTGTACCAGCCTACACAAACAGGCAGCAGGGATCCTTCTGCATCCCTGCACAGTTTGCTCCAATCCTGGGTTAGCTGGAACTAGGGTGAATTTAATTAAGACTATTAATATGTAGATGCTGGTAATTAGAAAAATTTCCTTTTAAGTCTTAACTAGAACCCCATCTATGGTGCAGGGTGATGTGGAATAATTCACAGGACTCATAAGATGCACTTGTGTCAGTTGTTGCTATTGGGAGCTGTCAAAATCTGTAGGAAAAAACCTCACACAGTCCAAACCCAGAAATTAAGAGCAAAGAGACATGAGAGAAAGAAAATATCTTTTAGATTAAATCAGACTGTGGATATATTCACCACTTCTTTTCTCTATGTCCCATATCATTAAATCAGGTCCCAGAAATCCTCAAGAAACTACAACTCCCATCACAGAACACAGGCACATCTATAATCTCACAGAGCAATAACACAGCAAACCCAAAGCTGAGCAGTGCCAGTTATACATATTGGATTTGCAGCTGATGAAAGAGGCAAAATAGCAAAGTACAAAGAATGAAATTACCCAGATACAGCAGGAGAGATTTACAGCAAGGCAAATCCTGTTACTTAAAACAATGCTCCAGTGACATATGTTCTATTCAGTGCAGCAGCTGAAAAAACTGCTTTCACTAATCCAAGTAGTGTGACACTCTTGTTCAGCTTTTCTTAGAACAGCAACAACCAGGCTTTCTACACTTAAATATGAAAAATATATTTTTATCTGTAAAAAGATACTTTCAATGGCAAAGATCTTTGGCATGTATATATATATATCACAAGAACACTGACAGAGTTGTTACATGTAAGGTTCCATCTGAAAACTTACTCAGCATTGAAGGACTGGTGTATAACAGTTTAACAAACATTTTCAGTATTGAGAACCCATCAGTTTTAAAGAACATGAAGATTTTCTATATACATGTGTTCCTAAGAGTAAGTTCTTAAAAAAAATTCCCAGCTTACATTTTCCTCTTTCCAACCATCAGCACCAGCTCTCTTACACAGGAGTTAAAACACAGAATTATAGTAGGAGGCAGAACCCACATCTTGTTTTCTACAGCAACGTGCTGAGGTGGGTACAAGATACCAAACGTGTGAGCAGCAAAACAGGAAAATCCTGCACAAGATGGGTTTGTAAATAAGACTGCAAACTCACTGTTGTTAAATACAGCAACACACAGGGATTAAATATCCCTTACCCTCCTTACATGATGAGCACTCTGTGAAATCCATGCCCTGCTGAGAGTTACAGAATCCCCAAATCCCAGGACCCAAATTAAAATGGAGTCCAACACAACCAGAGCTGTTCTCCCATGGACAAACACACAGCAGGATGTTTCAGGCTGATCCACGCATACCTGCAAGGCTGCAGCCTGTTCTCCAAGTTTAGTTATTTCAACTTCCTACAAAATGCTCCGCATTTATTTTGATTTTAAAACATTTCAACTTTACCATTCACCCCTTCAGCACAACACAAAAAGCTAAAGGAAACTCTAAGACATATACTAATATTCTTTTGTTATTCTATTGGAGGAGTCTGGTTTTGAATGGTTTTATTTACTCTGCCTGTGTCTGGATGGTGCTGCTGAACGTGGAGCAGATTTACTCAAATCAGGCTCCTCAGAGGCACTGCTAAAATAACTGGAAAAGGCTGGGGATGACAATTACATGGGTTTCATGCAGGATCCTTTGGAACCCCCAAATTTAACCCTAAAGGGATGGATGGTTAACCAGGGCTCAGAACTGCAAACAGAGGTACTGCCTATCCAAGATCCTGGACTGGGAGTGAGGACAAATCCAAGGGCCCATCAATTCCTGCCTGTTTGTGCCCATTTTGGAGCAAACCCTGTGTGTCCCATCCATCCCTGCCTGTTTGTGCCCATTTTGGAGCAAACCACCTGTGTGTCCCATCCATCCCAGCACCAGCACCAGCACCATCCCTCAGTCTGGCTGAGTCCTGAGCCCCAGTCCATGGGCTCAGCTCCCACAGGGGCTCCTCAGCCCACAGCAGAATCAGCTCCTGTGTCTGCCCTCAACCCTCCAGAAGCTGCTCCAGGGAATGATAATCAATGAACGTTTCATCTTTATGTTTTTATCAGCATAAAGGTAACAGCAAAACCACAGGGAACTTTGCCTCCTCGGTCTGACTCTGCTCAGGGCTGCACTGCACATTCTGCTGTTTGCATTTTATTTCTGCACTGAAAAGACAGATTGCACTTTAATATGACAAAGCATTCCAACAAAATGGAAGAGAGATCCTTGACTCATCACAGACAGAATTCCTAGCACCCTGCATTGCTGCTTGGATGCAAAGTGAAGAGTTTCCTAATTCTTTTCCCCCTGCTAAACACAGACTACTCACTTTATGACACTGTATTTTTGAATACCCACATGCACAATCATCATCATCATCATCTAAACACATTTAATATACAGAGCATTCATCTACCAGAAAAGGTAACACCCTAAAAATGGTTCGTGGAAAGAAACCTACCCAACAATAAACTGATCACTACTCCCACTTCTGGAATCCTCAACACAGAAATCAGAGGGGTGACGACAGATGAAGAAGGAAAAGGTACTCACAAATAACACCTTCTGCAAGCCATCCTGGAAGGGGAGGTGGCCTTGGAATTTATATTTTCTTTCACGCAATCTGAGGTAGAAAAGCTCTTTTTCAAGGAACAAGAATAAAGTAAAAAAAAAAAAAAAATCACATTCACAGCTTTTGCACGCTCATTGAGGCTCAGCCACGGTGGAACATCACGGATAAGTAAGCTGGTGATGTAACCAGCATCAAACACTGCATCAGATAAACCCAAAGGCTCTACAGGGTTATATTTTGCAAAGCCAAAAGGTTTTTCCCAGAGAGGAGGTTTAGCAAGCACAAACCAGCCACGCTGTCCTCACATTCCTGGTGGGCTCGCTTTCTGCTTGCAGGAAAACTCCCAAAGCTGTATTTATTATTCAACTTCATCACCAAGGAGGAACAATATGCTTTCTCATTTGCTATTTAGACGGAAATATCAAAGCACCAAATGTTGCATTTTCGAATGCACCATCTCTGCCTGCTCACTGTAGTACAGTCCAAACCAAGAAAAGGCCATTGGTCCTTTTATCTCCATGGAAACAGCAGCATCTGTGAAGACGAACGTATTCCCTCCTCACTGCAAAGTCAATTTATAGTCACATACTATGACATAAACTGATAAGACAGCAAAGCTAATCAGCAACCAGGAGAAACAGCAACCTAAACATGAGATTAAGCTTTTGCTCAAGAGGATATTCCTCTGTATACAGCATTTCTCCTGTGAAAATTGCAGAATTAAGAAGCAAATCAAGCTGTTCCTGAGAGCTGCTGCAGGTTGGGGATTTGTGAACTTCCCAGTTTGGCTAATGAGGAGAGCAGCTGAATATTTTATACTATTAGCTTCTGGCTTGAAAATCTAGTTAAATCCTACTAAATGGGAAGAGATTTAAACAAAGATGCTCTTTGCAAAAAAAAAAAAAATTACAGAAGAATTATTACTCCAGTGTTACCTTTTCCCTGCAGAAGAGCTGTCATCTTTAATAGCAACAGCAGAGTGAGAAGTTTCATAACTCTACAGGCGACAGCCTCCCCATTTCCCCCTTTTTAGCACCACCAGAGGTGCAAACACTTCAGCACCATCCTGCTTGTGCTCTACAAACCTCCCCTCCAGGGAAATGATCATTTCTGCAGGCCTGATGAGTCACCTCTGCTTGATTTCATTCGGTGGTACTTGTAAAAGACAAAACCAAACTAAAACCCAAACCAAGAGACCCCAGAGAGTACAAAAGTGAGCTTTGTTCAGCTTTGTTCCTGCCCTCCTCCTGCCCAGCCCCGATGCTCAGCACTCAGCCCTGACATTCCCAAGCCAAGCTCCCTCCCTTCCCTCATGAATCAGTGCAACGACCATCTGCTCACATTATTAACTTAAATATACACCAGAACACACTGATGAGGGCAGCTCATTTGCCATGGTCAAGTGATCAGCTCCATGGCCACTTGTCCCATTTCCAGAGGGACAGGGGGCGGCCAAATCCTCCTGATGCACCCACACAGCTCCAAGGGCTCCAGGGGAGCAGGAACTGCCAAAGATGCTGCAAAACTTTAAAAACAAAAATAAAAAATGGGGGAGGCAGGAGATCTTTGGTCCAAACCAATTTGCAAATGAATTAGGGTGACCTAACTGCAGCCTCACTGCACCTGAAGGAGCCAACAAGGAAGATGAACTGTTCTAAAGGGCCTGGAGCAACAGGACAAAGGGGAATGGCTTCAGACTGACAGACAGAAGGGATAGATGGGATGTTGGGAGTTAGGAATTGTTCCCTGTGAGGGTGGGCAGGCCCTGGCACAGGGTGCCCAGAGCAGCCCCTGGATCCCTGGCAGTGCCCAAGGCCAGGCTGGACAGGGCTGGGAGCACCTGGGACAGTGGGAGGTGTCCCTGCCATGGCAGGGGTGGAACATGGTGATTTATGAGGTCCCTTCCAACCCAAACCACTCCCTGATTCCATGGTTCTGCCTATCAGAGGTGCATTTTGGTTTACAAAAGTAAATTTGATGATGATTTGTAGAATTGTCAGAGCAGCCTCAAGTCACACCAGTATGTGCTGGTGCCGTGGAATGCAATAAGAAACCAGCAGGGAAGCAAAGGCCCCAAAATTCCTCATTCCCCCACATAACTGGCCTGTAAGGCTTGGATCCAGCACCAACAGGTGCTCCAGCAGGATTTCTCCTAAGAAAACTCCATAAATATCCACTTGATGTGGTGCTGCTCCACCCAGCAGAGCGAGCTCCAGGGAATCTTATCACCACATTTCTCTTCACAGAGAAAAGCAAGGCACAATTCTTCCCAAGGATTTCTGAGATTCACATTCTCTGAACCTCAGAGAAAGGGAAAACACAATTCTTATCACTTGCTGTGCCTGTGTTTGTGCAACCACAGTAGAATGCAACATGGAGACTGTTTACCCACAGTGATGGTGTTTTGTTTCCTTGGCCTGTCAGGGCCAGGTGTGTGTGTGGGACTGTGGGCTGGTGACAGCCACGAGATTCTGGCAGTGTGAGCAGAGTAGAGTGCTGGGCAGATTCAGTTTAGATGAAATGTAGATAATATAGTATAATAAAGTAATTAATTAGCCTTTGATATCCATGGAGTCCTCCTCATCATTCTCTCCCTTCATTCGGAGTAACGCTGATTTACAATAGAATCCAGCCTGGTGTGCCCATCCCCAGATATCTCTGTTGGTGCAGTTCCCAAATCTTCCCTGTGAGCTTGATCCAGTAACTCCAGCCCCACGGGCTCATGGAACAGGTCAGGCTCCAGGGCACAGTGTCCCCATGACACCCTGGAGGCCTGGATTGCAGCAGCCATACCTTGAACATAGACATGAGACCCTGGGAGGCACTGACATGATCACGGGTACCTGTCAGCTTTCAAAGTTGAATTATCTTTTGCACAAATTAAGGTAATTCAGAGAAATACAAATTCAGATGAGTGGCTTTTTTCTGCGGCACAGCCTTGAGGGATCTTGCCTTCCAAGGAAGCTTTATAATGATTCAAATACTGTTTCATTTTTAGCAGATACCAAACACAGAGCGCTGGAAAAGTGCAATTTCAAAAGGTGCTTGTGTGTCCTGAACTTGCACATTACAGCCACCAATACATCACATAAATGATAAATGCCTGCTAAGGAAACAACACCATTCCATAAAGAATCCCATAAAACAGCTTTCCAAGCACTGCAAGGTCAAGTACCTCAATCACCAGCAGCATATGAGGAAGAGAATAAACAGGCCTGGCAGCTTGGTGCATTCTTCTGGTGTTAATTCCAGTTTCTGCAGATGTCTGACAGTGCACAGGTCAAATGAAAAGTGAGGAATTACTTACCCAGGTATTCAGAAAGGGGCTCCCTGGGTAATAATCAATCCAGTTCAAGGAGGACAGGATAATAGGAAACTTTTCAGTGCATGGCATTGTTGCTCGTGTTTGGGACAAGCTTTCAGTTCAGTTCTTGGTTCTGGTTTGATGTGTCTGGATAAAATAACTGGGGAAAAAACTGACTGGCTCTAAACTCACCTAAAATCCACAGTTTTATTAAAGATAACAGTCATTTGCATGATTTCTGTTAAACACTGGTTTAGCCAAGCTCAGTCTCCCTCAGCTCTCCCCTGGAACAATGGGAGCTGGCCTGATGAGTAAGTGTGGGATAAAGCCTGCCCACGGCCGTGTCTTAGCAGAATGAACTCAAATGTTCCACAATTGATTGAATACTACGAAGTGAGGAGTTAGTAACTGCACAGGCTGTTTAGCCTTAGCTTTTAACTTTAAAAAAGGCTTTTCTTTATCAAAGAAATGCAGTAAGTAGGGCAGAACTGGGGACACTGGGCCGAGTCCTCCCCAGCACTACAAAGACAGCTCAGCAAGACTCTGGTACAGTCACTTGATGTCACTGTGTGAAAAGAACTGGACATAAAATGCCCAAGTCATTATCCCAACCCCTGTACAAGCCACAAGCACTAAAGACAAGGGCTCTGATCCCACTGCAGAGCCTGGGAAGAGCTCCACAGGGCTCAGCACAGCCAGGCTGTCCCAGTAAATGCCCAGTGGTTCTGAGTGCTCTGAACACTGATATCCTGCCAGCATCAGTGACCTGCACAGCCACAGAGCTAGCTGTCCCCAAAACCCAGTTTTCTCTGCTGAGATTCCTCTTCTGTCCATGGCTGTGAGGAATACACAATCACCTGAGCAATGTCAAACATTGTGTGTTTCAAATGAGGGCCTGAATTTATCTTCAAGGATTTGAGACAGACTCAAAAGCAAAGCCATTTGTTACCAGTTATTGCATTTTCCTGTTTATTATGAACATGCAGGATTGGGAGGCTTGGCTATTGATTGATTCTAGAAAACCAAAGGCAGTTTGTGGTTGGAATCCTGGGTGAGGCCACAGGGGATGAAGGACACAGCCCTGTCCCTGCTCAGGAGGTCTCAGACCCTCTACTCAAACACAGGATGGATGCTCAGCTCCTGCTCCCTAATCCCCAAATAAAACCTCACCCTGCCTGCTCCTGACACAGCCCCAGAGGTTGTTATTTGTTCAGAAGCAGAAGTGGCTCCATGAACATTCCCCTCACGTGTCACACACACACACAAAGCTCAGCACCACGGGGTTCACAGAGAAACCTGGGAGCTGAGACCATTTTTACAGAAAAAACTTCCATTACACCTAAAAACTCCCTCTCATCCATTCTCCACCTGAGGCTGAGCTGTGTGTTGGAGCAAGCTGGCCTGGTGAAAGGTGTCCCTGCCACGGCAGGGGTGGGACTGGATGGGATTTAATGTCCCCTCCAGTGTGACCGTGTTCACAGGGGTTCTTGGATGAGGGAAGAGATGAGGATCTGACTCCATGTTTCAGAAGGCTGATTTATTATTTTATTATATGTATTACATTAAAACTACACTAAAAGAATAGAAGAAAGGATTTCATCAGAAGGCTAGCTAAGAATAGAATAGGAAGGAATGATAACAAAGGTTTGTGGCTCGGCTCTCTGTCCGAGCCAGCTGGGCTGTGATTGGCCATTAATTAGAAACAACCACATGAGACCAATCACAGATGCACCTGTTGCATTCCACAGCAGCAGATAACCAATGTTTACATTTTGTTCCTGAGGCCTTCCAGCTTCTCAGGAAGAAAAATCCTAAGGAAAGGATTTTCTATAATCGATGTCTGCAACACTCCAGCCCAAACCATTCCATGGCTCCAGGCCTGACATCCTGGGCCTGTGGAGCTCCATGCAGCTCCTGAGCAGCAAGGCTGCCACAGGACCCAAACCACTCCTCACCAAGGCTGGTTCCAGCCCCCTGAGCCCCAGTTATGTAATAGCACACTGCTTGTGCCTCTGGGCACTTGTACTCTAATGCACAAAATGTGTCTCAGAGTAAGGAGAGAAGCCCAAGGGCTGCAGCAGAGCTGCTGATGGCAGGAATGTGATGGGAAGGACCCAGCCCTGTGCTCCCCTCCCTGCAGCCATGTGTGCCCCCATGGAACATTCCCTGGCCATTGCTGCACTGGTAAAATATTGAAGCTCAAAGCAAAAGTAAACAGCTGTGGAACTGCCAGGAACGTCTCAGGCCAGAGCACAGCATTTTCATTTTCAGTATTTTCATTTTCAATCACATTTTGAGATGTTTCTCATGAGCGTTTGTAGTTCGGTCTGAAGCCTCTGATTTATTTTTTTCCTACTGTTTATTTTAGCAAGATGCCCCAAAGCTTCCACTGGAAGCTGCTTCTAATTTTCAGCTTGGTTGTTACTGATGAGTTGATTCACATTTGCTTGTGTTGATTTTCCTCTGCAATAATTTTGTCCCTGTATGTTCTGAGCTTTATATAGATGCTAAATGCATTTCTCTATTGTATCTTACATCTTACATGCTTTCCATTTACCCTTAATATAGTTAGAAGTGGTTATTAAACCTACTCCTTGACCAAAATGAGGCCTCAGCAAAGCATCATTTCAGTGGCTGCTGAATGAATTTTACTGTCTCTCATCACACACACAAAAAAAATCCCTTGCAAGTATTAAACAATGCTGGCAGCAGTCAGAGTTGTGGAAAAATCTCTGTGTTATCACTGACAATAAATCCTTTTTCAACTTCTACCCTGACATTACTATTAAAACAACATTTGTTTCCTGCTAAACAACCTGAGCCCCAAGTAGCAACTTCCTTTTAAGAACTGTGCTAAAACAAGGCTCTAACAAGTATTTATACCTCTCCCACCATGCAGAACAACTGCTTTTAAAAGGAAGCCTTTGAAAAGTAAAAGTCTTTTCCACCCAAATTAAAATAATTTTGCAGCCTTCAGTCAGTCCTAAAACAAACTTCCACTGAAAATGCTAAAATGCTTTGTATTAAATTGATCACCTTAAAAATTTCTCTGTTAAGATTTTATGTGACAGCCCTCAATTCCCCTTTTGGCACCTCTGGTTTGTGTAGTTTTGCCCTGTTCTGGTCATCCAAGCTCCTCAAACATGTCACTCTGGAGAAAGGATCACTTTTTAAAGAAACCTGAACTCTCAAGTAAGAAATTGGTACATTTTAAGGTAAAATCCCTTAAACCCTCACATTCTGCAGGCCCTGAGTACACTCCTGTCCCTTCACTGGGGAACACCTTAACTGACCTAAACTCAAAGGCATCCCACAGATTTGCTTTTTCCAGGATATTTGGTTCCCTGGCTGACAGGAGGTGGAACAAGATGGGCTTTAAGGTCCTTTCCAACCCAAACCAGTCTGGGATTCCACGAAAATGCCACAAACAGAGAACAAATGCAGAACTCTATAAACTTACACCTTGTGCATGACTGGACAACAAAATACTGAGGAAAAGCCCAGGCCTGGATTATTTCAGACACAGGCAGTGCCAGCAGCAGCAGCAGGAATCCTTGGAACAGCCTGGGAACAGCAGGGACAAGGAGCCAGGAGGGGTTTGGGCAGCTTAAAAACCAGCAATAAATAATCTGCATGGAGTCCCCACTGCAATGGGGACCCGGGAAGCAATCCTGATGCTGCAAGCCTGGGAAAGGTTTTTAATTATATATAACTTATAACTGTATTATATAACTTGTGTCACAGACATGTTTTATGAAAAATCCTTTCCTTAGGATTTTTTCCTCTTGAGAAGCTGGGAGGCCTCAGGAACAAAATGTAAACATTGATTATCTGCTGCTGTGGAATGCAACAGGTGCAGCTGTGATTGGTCTCATGTGGTTGTTTCTAATTAATGGCCAATCTCCAATGGCTCGGAGAGAGTCCGAGACAGCTGCTCTTGTTATCATTCTTTCTTTTCTATTCTTACCCAGCCTTCTGATGAAACTTTTTCTTCTATTCTTTTAGTATAGTTTTTATATAACATATATCATAAAATAACAAATCAAGCCTTCTAAAACATGGAGTCAGATCATCTCTTCCCCAATCCAAGAACCCCTGTGAACACTGTCACAAATTTAGGTTAATTTGATCTATATTTCTTCCCCTATTCATCGCAGAAGTACAAAATAGTTGTTGAGATGCATTTGTTGAGATGCATTCCTTCATGCTGAGGACAATGGAGCTGAAAATGCAAAATCCAGGATGGATCCTCCTGCAGGGACCTTTCAGCTGGGAGGTGATGCAGGTACAGCCCCAAAAAGGGCCAGCACAGAACAAACCTTAATGAGCAGGATGCAATTAATGCCTGCTCCTGCTCTGGGCTCTGAGTGGAGCCATCTCTGCCACCAGCAGAGGCTTCCCAAGCATTAGGGAATTAATGGGCAGTGTGATCATTAATCACTGCAGAGAGGTGAGGGAAGCAGCCTCCAGCCCAGCATCCCACGTGTCACTGACCCTGCAGGTGGCTTTGTCCTTTAATGTGTTTTTCTGACCTAACCCAGAGTGACAAAGTCATTTACCCAACAATTAGCTAAGCCAGAAAAGCAGCCAACTAGGCTGCAAATAAAAGATAAAAGAAGTTCAGAAGTGTTTCCTCCATCCTTGGTGCACATTAATCATGTATTTTATTCCTAGCTTTAAGCTCTGACTGCAGCTGCTGTTCAATGGGTCTTACATAACACGCTGACATTAAATTTATTTGTTTCATCTTTTCTACATAAAAATAAGCTGGGATTTTATGATTATTCCTTTGCATTTATTTTCTGTGAAGGCATTTTAACTATTTTGTCCTTAATTGTTGCAATAAAATTCAGCTTAAGCATTTTAGCTGAAGCAAAAACCACAAATTAAGGATCATTAAATTATTTTGGCAACCAGACTCATGGCAGATTCCACAATAAGAGGCTGAAATTCCATTTTAGTAACAAGACTAGCTGGAATATTTGTGCCAGAATTATCAGCTAGATGTTCAGCAGATCAATTTTATTAATTAAACAGGCAAGACTGAAGACAACTGATGTCAATAAATCTGTCAATATGTTAATACAGACACCAGTGTCACCTCTCTCCACAGGGTAAATACCAACCAAACCCCAGATGGGTATTCCATGGATCCAGTGCTGAAATGTAAATTCACTACAGGCTTATAGGAGAACATGAGGATGAAGCTGTTACTCACAGAAGGAGAGCAATGGGATATCCAAAGGGGATTTCCTGGGAGAAAAAGCCCTGTCAATAATACATAGAGAACACACAGAGAGAACCTGTGTGATGGGCAGGAAAACCTCTGGAGCAGCTGCACGTGGGAAAGCATCTGGAATATTCTCCTCATCTGTTACCTGCAGATAAAGCAGGGGACTGACACTGCACAGCTGAATCTGCAGAATTGTGGCAGATTTTAGACAGGAACTTCTGGACAGTGCTAAGACAATGGAAGTTTAAAAAACCCCACTTGTATTGCCTGAAACACTCAAAAGCACCAATATTCAATGTGTGCTCTCAGTCCCTGCATTCTCCTGCAGGCAGAGTGGTTTGAGATGAGTCAGCTGAACACGAGAATCCAAACAAACATGTGCCTGAGCACGTGCTGCCAGAGCTGCAACAACAAACCCACAGCAAAGCCTCTGCTCTGAGCCATCCACCCAAACAGCTCCCCCTGAGCCCACCCCACATCCCAGCCCACATCCCAGCCCACAAACACCCCAGTATCTCCTGTCCCTGCCTCTGGGCCCCACACACTGAACTCAGCCGGGGCTCCAGGGACTGGGGAGGCAGCAGCAGCCCTGTCACAGACATCTTTCATGGAAAATCCTTTCCTTAGGATTTTTCCTCCTGAGAAGCTGGGAGGCCTCAGGAACAAAAGGTAAACAATGGTTATCTGCTGCTGTGAAATGCAACAGGCAGATCTTTGATTGGCCCATGCTAGATGTTTGTAATTAATGGCCAATCACACTCAGCTGGCTTGGACAGAGAGCCTGAGCCACAAACCTGTTATCATTCTTTCCTATTCTATTCTTAGCTAGCCTTCTGATGAAACCTTTTCTTCGATTCTTTTAGTATAGTTTTAATGTAATATATGTCATAAAATAATAAATCAAGCCTTCTGAAACATGGAGTCAGATCCTCATCTCTTCCCCAATCCAAGAACCCCTGTGAACACTGTCATGCAGCCCATGCTGGATACAGCTCTAATCTAAAGGCATTTCACTCTCAAAGTTTCTTTCCACCAGCATTTCCCCCCTACACACTAATACATTTTTTTAAAAAAAATATTTAAATTCACTAACACCCTTCAAAAAACATTTAAATTCATTGACACCCTTTAAAAAATTATTTAAATTCACTAACACTCTTTTGGCTCAAAATTATGCAGAACTGTGGATAGTGGTAACTCTTGGAATATTTTTGGGTTTCCCACTCTGGTAGAGGATTCCCTTTGCCAATCCTCTTTCTCTTCCCCAACTTTATCCCAATCATATTTTGCACTGTAAAAATGAACAAAAGTTTTCATGCAAACCACAATTCCCAGCACTACCTGAAACAGGATCAATTTTTTCCATCAGAACTTTTCAGCTGAATAATAATTTTAATATAAATTTAATAGTAAGTTTTGTTCTAAACCAAGCATGTAGATGTCAGTGCTGGTTCTTTGGAGCTTCTAATACAGAATTAGGAGGGCAGGAAGAGACCTCCACGACCAAAAATCCCCAAGCCTATTAAGCCAGGGCAACATCTGCTCCTTTCTTGAGCTCCTCCAGGGATGAGGATTCCACCACTGCCCTGTGCCAATGTTTAACTCCTCTCTCAGTGAAGAAATGTTTCTGATATCCAACCTGAACTCCCACTAGCACAACCCGAGGCCGTTCCCTCTCCTCCTGTCCCTGTTCCCTGGAGCACAGCCCGATCCCCCCTGGCTGTCCCCTCCTGTCAGGAGCTGTGCAGATCCACCAGGTCCCCCCTGAGCCTCCTTTGCTCCAGGCTGAACAACCCCAAATGTCCCCAGGCAGATTATTTTGGTGAGTGAAGAGCAAATGAAAAACCAACCCTCCATCCTCTCTCAGTATCCAGAGTTGCCAGGATCCCATCAGGGGGCTCAGAGACCCTGGCACACAGCCCAGGGCACCTGGGGATTTGATTTTGACCCTTGGAGCAAATTACCAGCTTTGTATGAGGACCTGAAAGTCACAGAAGTTTAAATGGTATAATAATAAAATTATCACAGGGTGAAAATGTAGATTTTAGGAATTTTAGAATGGGGGTTTTGGGGACAAGATGGAGGGACTTGGGCGTGTCCAGCCTTTCTTCTTCTTGGTCTCCATTTTCTGCAGTGATGTTGGCACTTTGGGATTGGTTTAGAGTAGAAGCTCACTGTCTAACATAGGTGATAGGTATTGAGAATTAAGTGTAAATATGTTATATGTAGTTTGTAGTATAAAAGGACAACACGGAGTGCCTGTGGCTGCCCTGCTGAGCAGATCTCGGCTGGGCAGAAAGAAAATTTTATAGATAAGAATTAATAAACAACCTCAAGACCGAAAACTGAAGAGCTCTGACTCGTTCTTCGGACGCGCGGGCCGAAACAGAGACACCCTGCACATCTCGGGGCAGCAATTAACAACCAAACTCTGAGACCTCTCCAGGCCCTCCTGCACTTTCCTCCACAAACCAACCCTTGTGCAGCAGAGCTGGGGGTGCCAGCAGCAGCTCCAGCCTGTACACAGCAGGCTCTGTGCTCCCAGAGCAGCACACAACACAAAACACACACTTACAGACACAAAACCCCCTCGAGTGGCCTTTGCCAGCTCTGCTTGCTGCCAGCAGCTGCTGCTCATCCCAGAGCCTGCCGGGTGCCAGCCACGCTGGGAACTGCTGACCTTGGGAATGCAGGGAGGCACCAGAATAATCCTAAAAAACTCTGCACACCAGCTTTCTTCAATGCATCAGCTATTGCAGCTCTTTTCTATTCATAGCTGCACAGCTCTCTTTGGTTATGCATATTAAAAGCGTATTTAAGGAAGTTAAATGACCTTCCAGACCAACAAAAGCAATTAGGACAGCTCCTAGCAAGCCTCTGTTGTTAAACCCCCAGAAATGGGGAAGCTGCAGTGAAATGTTCCCATTTCAAACTGAAATTTGAGATACTGAGCAGTTCAACCAAGGGCAGCATCTTGAAAAGTTTGCAGGTATAGGGTTGAGCCATGGAACTTTCTGTTATTATTCTTTTATGTGCAGAAATGGTTTGAAACAATGCCAGAAATCCTGATACTATGCCAGAATAATTAATACAGGAGCAGTCCTGTGTGTTTATCCCATTTCAATTCTCCTCTGCAGAAAGCAGCTACCAAGAGTACATACTACAAGAAATGATTTTGGGAATTAAATATAAAGTGCATACCAAATTTTGAGTCTAGTGTACATATCAGAACTTTTTTAGGGCATAATTAATAACACAATTAGAATATATTACTGTGATGTTTATTCTACTTGTCATGAAATTCAAAATAAAAACACTTTCAAAGCAATTCTTATATAAAGTGCACAATTCTATAGGAGTAGAAATCATTGAAATATTATAATGAATTCTAACCATAAGCTTCTTGAACAGCAGTTTGTCTAAAGCAATAAGTCCCTTTCCCATGCAAATATCTGAAAATAGAACAGCAGGTTATGAAACAATTTGTTGTCTGTTTGTGTTGTGGATCACCAGAGAACACCCAGAGCAGGGACCACACTGTAGGATTGATGGGGGTGGGACGGTGGGGACGGATGGAGAGCAGAAATCTCTGCAGCCAGGTCAGGAATTTGGGGTTCATTGCACAGGGCCTGGGTGCAGGGCCCTGCTGGGATTTGGGGTTCATTGCACAGGGCCTGGGTGCAGGGCCCTGCTGGAATTTGGGGTTCATTGCACAGGGCCTGGGTGCAGGACCCTGCTGGGATTTGGGGCTCATTGCAAAGGGCCTGGGTGCAGGGCCCTGCTGGGATTTGGGGCTCATTGCAAAGGCCTGGGTGCAGGGCCCTGCTGGAGCTGCAGCCACAGCTCAGAGCAGGCCCGAGAGAAGAAAGGGGGAGAGAGGATGAGAGGGTGAGAGAGTAAAAGCGTAAGAGAGAAAAAGGGGAAGAGATGAGACAAGAGCTAAGAGGTAAGAGCTAAGACGTAAAAGCAAG
This sequence comes from Zonotrichia albicollis, assembly GCF_047830755.1. Taxonomy (NCBI): domain Eukaryota; kingdom Metazoa; phylum Chordata; class Aves; order Passeriformes; family Passerellidae; genus Zonotrichia; species Zonotrichia albicollis. The sequence continues at coordinate 20,142,639 of NC_133830.1, forward strand.
AGTAAGAGTGCGAAGTTCCCGTTCCAATACAATAAATCTTCTTCTGTGTTGAATATTCTGATTCTCACTAACCAATCCAGTGCAATATACAAATCCTACAGCATTTACATACAGCCTGTAAGAATCACTACATTACCATACTGTGTTACATTTTAAACCCTAAAACTCCTCTTTGTGCCCCTTCTGCCAAGCTGTAGGGTCTGCTCTGACCCTTGGAGCTGTCTGCAAGCAGAGTGAATTGTTCCATCAAAAGGGGATCACCTTCAGCTGGTCATGCCATTTTTTTCCAGTTGTTCAGTAACTAAAGGATCTCAAAGTTTGCTTTCATTTCAATCTCACTTATAGATTCTATATTCTCAAAATCTTTTGCCAGACAATCATATTTATAACGCTTTCCTGTTTCATCTTCCCCAACACCACACCATGGGAACACACTTCAGTTTGATGATTTGAAAATCCATGCACAAAATATCAGAGCAGTACTCAACTTCACCATCTATTATTATTGAAACAGCAAACCAGGAAAAAAAACCCAAAAAACAAACAAAAAAAAAAATCCCACCAAACAAACAAAACCACACACACACTCAAAAATCACCAAAGATCCCGACAAGAACTTTAAAATTTTTTTAAAAGTAACAAAAATTCAAAGTTCTTGACCTCTGTTTCTGACATGGGCTCTCAGAATAAAAGTCTTGCTAAAGCAGCAATTCCTGAGGAGAGCTCAGCTTGGCAAGGTCAGCATTGTTCAGCAGACCCCAGCTCTCACAGACCCCCAGGGAATGGGACAGGAGGGAAGGAAATTGGGGCTGTTTGGCCTGGAGGCAGCAGCAGCTTTGGGGCACCAGGGAGGAGGTGCTGAGGATGGGGATGGGACAGGAGCCAGGCTGGGACAGGGAATTCCTGGCTAAAAATTCCTTTTTTCCTCTGAGGATGACACAGCACTGGAGGAGAGCCCCGGGGCAGCTGTGAGACCTTCAGCTCTGGGGGTTTCAGGATCTCCCTGGACAGCCTTGAGCAAACTGCTCCTGCTCCAGGCTGATCTGACTGTGAGCACTGAGATGCTGCCCAAGGTCACTCAGACTGCACACTCTGCAGTTTAATCACATTCTGATACTCCCCTGTGCCCAAGAACTTCCAGCTCAGTGAGTCCCCAGCCATGGGAGCAGCTCAGAAGTTAATAAGCCTGGGTACATTTTTCATCCATGACTGTCTTTGAAATCTGAATGGACTCAGTATCAAGCACCTTCTGGGGCAGAGCATTGCAAAATTCCACTCTGCTTTACAAGGAAAAAGCATTTCTATTTTCTTAAGGAGCCTCACTTTGAGCTCAGTAGCTGTGGTTCCAGGAGAGGGTGAATGGCTGCTTCTCCTTCTCTCTCTAAAATCCTCTTTTGAGAGTTTTGCCCACACAGTTGCCCTTTGCAAAGAAAAGACCTGTCACAGACATTTTTTTATGAAAAATCCTTTCCTTAGGATTTTTCCTCCTGAGAAGCCTCAGGAACAAAATGTAAACAATGATTCTCTGCTGCTGTGGAATGCAACAGGTGCATCTGTGATTGGTCCATGTTGGTTTGTTTGTAATTAATGGTCAATCACAGTCAGCTGGCTCAGACACAGAGCCCAAGCCACAAGCCTTTGTTATCATTCTTTGCTATTCTATTCTTAGCCAGCCTTCTGATGAAATCTTTTCTTCTATTCTTTTAGTTTAGTTTTAATGTAATATATATCATAAAATAATAAATTCTTCTGAAACATGGAGTCAGATCCTCATCTCTTCCCATATCCTGAGACCCCTGTGAACACTGTCACAAAGACCCAACAAAAATCTATTTCATGGCAGGGTCAATGTTTTCCTTGGAGGAGGAGGAGGATGATTGAAGGCCCCTTGATAAAAATGCTGAAAGGAACTTCACCAAGCAGATTATTGGGCTGTAATCTGCAGACAGGAACACCTCTGGGCTCCTCAGTGCTCTCCTGGGCACGGGGACAGGACAATGTGCCACTGCCACCAGGCAAGAGGGACACAGATGGCACTGGAGGCAGCTCAGAGCTGCAGCAGGTAAATCTGTTCTGTCTGCAGAGCTGAACTCCAGAAAATCATCCCTGCTAATCCCAGCCCCACTAGCCATAGTGGGACAGGGTTTTTTCTTTTTAAAAATGTATTTAAAGAGGTTTCAATGAATGGTTTTGTTGCTGGAAGAAAAGTTCATTGGCTTCCAATTTAATAAATAATAAACTAGAACTTTCTTATAATGTTTGCTCCAGAAAAATAATAATTTTAGCCTAACTTAAAATGCAACCAAAATTAAAATCCAGAACTAGCTGCAAATATGAGACCAACTAGCAGTAGTTTTCTGACAATGCTGATATAATTATGATGGACTATCCAGCTGGTTCCTGGCCCTCAGCCTCATGAAAAAGCTATTTCTTAGTGGTAGTTTTTTCTTTATGCCTAAAAATAATTGAGAAAACAAAAAAAGAAGAAAAATTCTTCATATTTAGCTGTGTATTTCAGATAACGAAGTGGAGCTGTGGCCTTGTGGGCTGCAGGCTTTGTGAGAGCAGCACTTTCCTGTGCCTTTGGATGGGCCCAAACTGAGAGCTGACACACTTAGGGCTGGATGTTCAACTCAAAGGACTTTTAACGTCTGAAGACACTCTAAATCTTTCAGTGCTGAGGAAGATTACAAAGATACATGTGGATTGCTTATATAGGACAAAATCAGCATTTCCTAAGGCTGCTGGGAGAGATCCATGGGCAGAACAAAGGCAGCAGCTCCCGAGGCAGCTCAGCAAGCTGAGAAATCCCACAAAAAGCCTGTTCAGAGCCACAGGGAGGGGAGAGGGCTGAAGGTCGAGCCTTGAGAGGGGTGGCAGAGCAGGAGCAGTGGGGTTTTCCTTTTAAATCAGCCCTGCATGCCCTTCTTCTGAGGGGCTGCACGAACTGGGACGCAAAACCCCAAGTAAACATGGAGAGAAAGTTTCATCAGCCAAGGCTAATGGGGTCAGCTTAGGCACAATAAATGCTGTACATCTGGAAAGCTTCCCAGCCCAGTTTGGATTTAATAGACATGGGTAACACAGGCAATTTTTAATTTTTTGGCAAACAGTTGAATAGCTAAACCTACACACTCAAACCCAGGCTCCTGCAGGCAAGAGAAGCTTTCTGGAGTGTTTGGTGCAGAGTCCAAAGCCTCACTGCTCCAACCCTGGCTCAGTGTAAGTATTTTGGATTAATGGTTGGACTTCATCCTAGAGGTTTTTTCCAACCTTAATGATACTGTGATTTCCTTAGTGATCTGTCATGAGATCTTTTGGGAAAAATCTTGCTGGTGTTGGGACTAAATTTCCAATCCATCCATCCATCCATCCATCCATCCATCCATCCATCCATCCATCCTCCCTAAGCCACAGCAGGTTTGCCTCTGTGAGACCAAAAGGGAGCTGAGAGCTGTCTGAAGCACAGCCATCCACTCTGGGAGAAGGTACCAGCTGGTCAGCTTGGGGAAGAAAGGCAAAAGGAGGAATGAAGGCAAAAGGAGGAATGAAGGCAAAAGCAGAAATGAAGGCTGTGCCATCAAACCTGACATGGCCACTGAACGTTCTGCCTGCTTGAGTTTGGGCAAGGCTGGTTTTGGCAAATGAGGAAATTGAAATGCCAGGAGTGAGTCATCCCTTGTAAGCAGAGCACAAGAGACTTGCCAGCAGCTCTGAGCTGATCTCTGCTTTCTCAGTGTCTGGTGAACACTTCATTACCAGTCTGGGGAGCTTCTCCAGAAGGTATAATTAGAGGCACAGATACAAGGGAGGCTTTAAAAATAAAAATAGAATGGAAGCAAGTTATTAATGTAGGTGGTTCAGATTTTAGTCTTTAATTGAAACTGAAGGTTAGTGTATGTGAAATAATAAGTCTTGGAACTCCCTATAGTGCTATTGTTATTCCATGACAATAAAGTGGGAAAAACAGAGGGCTGCACTTTAATCCAGGGCAATGTGTGTTCCAGGAATAGTCATGGTGCAGTAATATATAATTTTGTTGAGGGAGAAGGTCTGCACAAAATGCAAAATGATTCAAAGTGCAGAGGCTCTGCTTTGCCACAATCCAAGAGGAATCACGGGAACTGCCAAGGTGGGAAAACCCAAATGCTGGCCTGGGGCAGCTCTGGGGCACCACAGGCACTGCCAAGGGCCAGGGAAGCCCTGGTTCCTTCTCTCAGGAGGAGAGATTCCAACCTTAATGCTTCCTGTGGCAGTGAAGGGATGAGTTCAGCACCTCGGGAAGGGCCAGATGGCCACGGAACGACTCAGGGTGAGGAGAAAAACGGGCTCAGAAATGATCTCTGCTGTAGGCAAACCCCAGCATCCTCAAAACGCCAGCATTCCCTGCTCCCAAAAAACCAGAGCATCCCTACTGCTCCCAAAAAGCCACAGCATCCCCTGCTCCTAAAAAAACCCCAGCATCCTCAAAACTACAGCATCCCCTGCTCCCAAAAAACCCACAGCATCTCTGCTGCTCCCAAAAAGCCACAGCATCCCCTGCTCCCAAATAAACAGAGCATTCCCTGCTCCTGACAAACCACAGCATCCTCAAAACCACAGCATCTCCTGCTCCCGAAAAACCAGAGCATCACCTGCTCCTGACAAATGCCAGCATCCTCAAAACCGCAACATCCTCTGCTCCTGAAAAACCCCAGCCTTCCCTGCTCCCAAAAAACCAGAGCATCACCTGCTCAAGACAGACCACAGCATCTCCTGCTCCCAAATAAATAGAGCATTCCTTGCTCCTGACAAATGCCAGCATTCTCAAAACCACAGTATCCCCTGCTCCCAAATAAACAGAGCATCCCCTGCTCCCAAAACCCCACAGCATTCCCTGATCCCAAAAAAAGTAAAGCATCCCTGCTTCTCCCACAAAAACACAGTATCCCTTGCTCCTGACAAATGCCACAACATTCCTTGCTCCCAACAAACCATAGCATCCCCTGCACCCCAAAAAACTCCAGCATGCCCTTCTCTCACAAAAACTGATCATCCCCTGCTCCTGACAAGCCCCAGCATCCTCAAAACCCCAGCATCCCCTGCTCCCAAAAAAACCCCAGCATCCTCAAAAACATATTCTCTGCTCCTGACAAACCCCAGCATCCTCAAAACTACAGCATCCCCTGCTCCCAAAAAGCCACAGCATGCCCTGCTCTCAAAAAAACTGATCATCCCCTGCTCCTGACAAACCACAGCATCCTCAAAACTACAGCATCCCCTGTTCCCAAAAAGCCACAGCATCCCCTGCTCAAGACAGACCACAGCATCCCCTGCTCCCAAATAAACAGAACGTCCCCTGCGCCTGACAAATCTCAGCATCCTCAAAACTACAGCATCTCCTGCTCCCAACAAACCTGAACATCCCCTGCTCCTGGTAAACCCCAGCATCCCCAAAAGCCCAGCATCCCCTGCTCCTGGTAAACCCCAGCATCCCCAAAAGCATCCCTGCTCCTGCCCAAGCCCTGCTCCCTGCTCCCTGTGCAGCAGATGGATGCTGAGTGGGGCCGGCTCTGTGTGAGTCACCCATGAGTCAGTTCAGTTCTCACCCGCTGCCTGCAGACACTGATACAATATGGCACAAGTCTGCCTGGGCTGGGGTATTTATAGCAGCCTGACTCACTGCCTAATGAGAGCTGCCTCGCTGAAATTAAACATTTGTGGTGTGTGCACAGGACCCAGCACCGGAGCCTCCACGGCCACTCCCGAGCCCGGACGGATCCAGAACCTCAGCCCTGCCCTTAATGAGCTGAGCCTTGTCACAGACATCTTGTCATGAAAAATCCTTTCCTTAGGATTTTTCCTCCTGAGAAGCTGGGAGACCCCAGGAACAAAATGTAAACAATGGTTATCTGCTGCTGTGGAATGCAACAGGTGCATCTGTGATTGGTCTCATGTGGTTGTTTCTAATTAATGGCCAATCATAGTCAGCTGGCTCGGAGAGAGAGTCCAAGACAGCTGCCTTTGTTATCATTCTTGCCTTTCTATTCTTAGCTTAGCTAGCCTCCTGATGAAACCTTTTCTTCTATTCTTTTAGTATAGTTTCAATGTAATATATGTAATACAATAATAAATCAAGCCTTCTGAAACACAAAGTGGGATCCTCGTCTCTTCCCTCATCTGAAAATCCCTGTGAGCCCTGTCACAGTGCCTTGCCTTCCTCGTGGCCACAGCTTCTCATGTGTGCTTGCATCACTTCAGATAAAACTCCAGAGCTTTTGCTGTTTCATTACTCTTCAAGCAGCTGTTGCCCAGAAGCTTCATTTTGGGGACACAATCCACTAACAACACCAGAGCTGGCTTAGGATCAACCTCTGTCCCAACTTCTTGGGGCCAGGAAAGGTGCAAAGCCAAAATGAACAAAATGGGAATTTTTAATAAACATAAAAGGATGAAAAGGACCAAGCTTTAGGCAGGAGCTCATCCTTTTTTCAAGTGCTTTCTACCTCAAAATATCGCAGCCTAGACTTGTGACCGTGTTCACAGGGGTCTCAGGATGAGGGGAGAGACGAGGAGCTGACTCCATGTTTCAGAAAGCTTGATTTATTATTTTATTATATATATTATATTAAAACTATATTAAAAGAATAGAAGAAAGGATTTCATTAGAAGGCCAGCTAAGAATAGAACACGAAAGAATGATAACAAAGCTTCTGTCTTGGACAGAGAGTCCGAGCCAGCTGACTGATTGGTCATTAATTAGAAACAACCACATGAGACCAATCCCAGATGCTTCTGTTGCATTCCACAGCAGCAGATAACCAATGTTTACATTTTGTTCCTGAGGCCTCCCAGCTTCTCAGGAGAAAAAATCCTAAAGAAAGGATTTTTCATAAAAAGTTGTCCGTGACACAGACTGATTTTAAAAAGCTGATGGTAACAGTATTTCCCTGCATGGGATTACAGAGCATTCTGATAAACAAACAAGCAAATAGTGGAAACTGTCATAACTTGTACAGGATCACTCTCTAGATGAAAATAACATCTTTAAATGGCAAAAATGCAGTTTAAAATTTTGCTTCTAAATAACAAGTGTTTGCATAGTGTGTGTCTGTCCAAATCTTAAGGGTTCAGTGAACATATTAGATAACTTAAATGCAGAATTTAGGGCAAGGTTTCAAAGTTTCCAGTGGCAATAACTCAGCTCATATAATGCAGGACCGTTCATTCATGATGATCCTTGCTATAAGAGGTTAATAAAAATCTGTGACTCCATTTTAGAAAGAATTGCTGTACATAAAACTATGAAAGCTCAGAGATTAAGAGCTGAATGAGTTTTCTAGAGACAGAGCAATTGAGCATGATGGTATTGCAACTGGCTGGCCAAAAATCCTGCCTTTAGGAGGTGCAGTCCCTGCAGATGGATGGTGCAAGGAGAAAGATTTGTAGCAAATAGAATACACATAAAATCTGTCTGGATGCAAAGGTAGAAGGTTTTCGAGTTCATCTTTGGGGTTTTTTTGTTTGTTTTGCTGGGTTTTTTTCTGTTTTGTTTTGTTTAATAGCTTAGACGTGTCCAGCACAAAGCCTATCTCACCATGTCCTCAATGTGGTTATTTTTGGTGGTCTCAAAATTAGAGATGTGGTTATGAAGGGGTTTGCTGCTTCCACTCTACTCCCACCCTCCCTTCTGCTGCTGCTTGGAGCAGGATCAGATGTGGAAGCATTTTGTTCTAACAGAAGCAATTCCCATACCAAAGTGCCTGTGGAGGTTTTTACAAGTACTCACTTTGCTCTACTTAAGAGAGTATGAAAATGTCAGATATTTTCAAACCAGAATGAAGCAAACCAGTGAGATCCCACTGCATCAGAATAAACTTCTATCCCTGCTGCCAGAAATCCTGAACAAAACAGACACAGCTTCTCAGGAGGCTCAGGGAACTGCTGAAATGCTATTTCCCCCCTTTTCAGTACAAAAAGCTGCTGTTAAAGCAGTTATTTTGTTCAGCTGCTGATTGAAGGCTATTCACCAAGCCCATGTTCTTCAGAAGTTAAACAACCTGGCAGGTTTCAATAATAGATGTTTCAGAGGAATATTGTCATCATCTTCTAAACATTTCTCTTACCTATAGCAGATTTTTTTCTTTCCCCACAGAAAGAGATCTTAACACAGTCTATAGAAAATATTTCAGTCCGCTAGTTAAAGTTCATTCTAAAAAAGAATGCTAGATATTCAGCAAAACATCCAAATGTGAACCTTCAAAGCCCAGCCTGTTTAACTGAAGGGTATTTATGGTGTGCATATGCTCCATGATCCCAAGGATCCTATTAAACTTTTTATAAGTTGAGTATTCTCTCACACAAAGCATCTGCTGAAGGGAGGCAGATGAGCAGATTGTTTTCTGCTAAAAACAATGCTGCTTGAAGCACCACTCCATCAGAAATAACCCTGCTGGTGAGTCAGCAGATGAGTCCCTTGTTTGAGGAGTTTTGCTAAGACAACGCTTTGAATTAAATCATTTTGTCCCCCTAAACGCCGTTCTCTCACCAGACACCTTCTATTAAATCCCTGTGGTTCCTCAAGGCTGGAAGGGGATGAAGGCAGAGCAGAGAGATGATGGATTTGGAGAGACTGGGATAGCATTTCCCACATTTTCCACGGTTCATGCAGGATCCAGGAGAGGGCAATGTCTGCCTTCGTTAGAGATCCCTGCTCTGCCAGGGGAGCCGGGAGCCGGAGGGGATGAGAGCAGCGCCGGCAGGGAAATCACAGAAACATCCCAGAAACCCTGGGGAAGGAGCTGCGGGCGAGAGGGACCCACTCAGCTCCTGCTGCTCCATCCCAGCCCCGGCACCGAGGACAAACCCACCCAGCAGGGCAGCTCCTCATCCTCCTCCTGACAGAGCACCAGACACCACCCACCCACAGCTTCCAAACCCAGATTTTAGCTAACTTCTCACAAAAACCTTGTAGAAGTTATGCCCATGTCCCAGCAGCCCAGGGTTTCTCCTGGACATGGCCAGAGACCATCGGATACAGGCTGACCCCAACATCTGGGAATGACTGGCAGCTGACTCCATGGACTCAGAATGCTCAACAAATGCTTTATTAAAGCTATATTATACTACATTATTACTATATTATAACTATACTAAAGACATAGTGTATTATACTGTACAAAAATACACACCTGAGACTGTCAGAGACAGCCAGGACACAGCTTTGACCCAACAGGCCAATTAATATAAACAGCCATCACCAGACTCCAGTTCAGAAGTCCCTTCAGGTAAACAATCTTCCTAACACATTCCACATGTGCAAAACAACAGGAGCAGAGAATAGAGATAAGAATTGTTTTCTCTTCTCTGAGGCTTCTGTGATTCCCAGGAAATCTCCTTGGGAAGTTGTACCTGCCTCCTCTCTATGAAGAAAGCTGCAGCTACACAGAGAAAATCTACCAACAGCTTCCAAACCCAGATTTTGGTTAGCTTGACACAAAAACCTTCTGGAACTTACCCCAATTCACTACCCCAGCACTCCTCTGAGCCCTTCTGGTAATTTGAGGCTCTCACCAATGCCCAGAGAAACACCAGGAAATTTTTCTTCCTGTTCATCAGACACCAGTAGGGAATGAGCAACAACATCTACTTTAAAATTCCAATCTTCACTGGCACCTACAAGCTCCTCGTGGCCAGGTAGGACAGACCCAGAAAGCCAACACAGGTGAATTGAGCACATTCATTTACCTCCCACCATTTTCCAGGACCAGTTTGGGCTTTCTCAGACACTCTGAAAAGTTTTTAACATGGCAAAAGTGAGTATATCAAAACTTTGCTTCAGAAACAGTAAGATCTGAGTGATGATTTTATGAACTACAGTTGGGAAACTTTTAAGTCCATTCAGCAGAAAATTCTGCTTGAAAGTGCTGTTAGGAAAAAAAAACTGAGGAAATTAGGGAAAAGTACTCAGGTATTTATGAAAACACCTAGAAATTCAAGGGATTTTAGAGGTTTAAAGATGTAAATGTTTTCAAAATTCATACAACTACAGCACTCCATCAGTAAACCTAAGATCAGAACCAGCTGTGGGAGATGCAAAGGAAAAACTGTTCAAATTCTTATTAAAATAAAGAGCAGCAGATCCAGTTTTTGACCTGATGGATGCCAAGAGCTGCAGTGTTGGTCCAATTCCTGATTAAGCTCTGCAAACCAACCTTTATGCTGCCTTTTCCTTATGGAAGAATAGTCCATACATCAGGACCACAAAATTTTGTCAGCCAGGCTGGTTTGTTTGGGGTTTGGTTTGGAATGGGGTTTTTTTTCTGTTTTGTAGGGTTTTTTTGGGTTGGGTTATTTTGTTTTGTTTTTTACAGCCTCTGAAACCCAAACTCTCCAATGTGTGACTGCAAGAGAGTGCTGAGAGCTGCCTTGAGACACCCCAATCGCTGTAACTGCATTATAAAAATCGATCCCTTTTCACAGCACAATAAACCATTACCATGGTGCCCTTGATGCATTTCAGAGGATGAAAAAAGTGTTGTAAGGAGTGATGAACTTCAACTCCTTGAGGTAATAAGTTGTTGAATGCAGCTACAATGTCCTGAAATGCAGCAAAACTTATATATCAAATGTGTCAACCACACATACATCAAATGTCCATCTTCATCTTCACTCACTTATTTGTAATGGCACAAAATATTTCAGTGTTATTTTTAAAAATTTGCTTCCCAAGACAGAGAAAAGACTACTGCAGTGAAAAAGCATCATTTCATTAGCAGAAATAGGTATGAATTGGCAAAGGTGAGCAGGGACTGGATGGAAATGGGGCAGTTTGAAGTTCTAAGACAGCCTTGGCACAGGGAAGAATCCTTGTGAGCTCCAGCCAGGAGCAGGGAAATGGGAAACTTCACACTCAGTCCTGAGCTGGAGTTAATGGATATGAAACAATGAGAGTGAGCCATGCCTTGTTTCCTCTCTTTGGAAAAGGAGCCTCACTCCATTGCCAGCCTGGGAACTGCCCTCAGACACACTGCAGCTGTGGTGAGCAGCAGCAAACACTCATTCCCCGAAATGTGCAATGAGCACTCACTGGTGCTCTGGCAGCAGCACCTCCCAGGCTTCTGCCACGGGAATATGTGTGCTGGATCATCCAAAGCTGTCAGCTCCCTTTCACAGTAATGTTTTCCATAAAACACCATGTCTTGACCAATAAATGGCTTTAGTTAATGCCATTGACCCAAACTCCAGTTCTGTAAAGCTTCTGTGCAGCTGAACATAATTTAGAATTCATCAGTCACTTCAAGTATTTAAATCAAGTGTGTGAAAGTAATGAAGCTGAAGTGTTTATTTTAATGCCAAGTTAGACAATATGAATATTCCTCAGAGGGTTTTCTGAGCAGGGAGATAAAAGATGGAGAGCAAACTGAACAAGAACTGACCTGTGGTGTACATAACTTAAACTTGTGGTTTTGACATGCCTCAAGTATGTAGAGCTCCCCAGAATGACATTGAGAGGAGCAATAAGCAAAGGGAAAGAACAAGGAATTTAATTGGATAGAAATCTCCATCACTCTACTGGGTACAGTTGTGGGAAGTTTGGGCTTCTGACCCAGCTCAATATCCATCATAATGAGACAGCAAAAGATAAAATAACATCAAAAGGAAATTACTTTGTGCCATCTTTTCCCAAAAGCATCACAGAGCCTCCCAGCCCTCTCAGGGGTTTGCTGGTTTTACTCATCTCTAGGAACTCAGAATTTTTGCTGGTTTTACTCATCTCTAGGAACTCAGAATTTCATCTCCCCAGCTGATTCACATGGGAAAAAAGAGATACCAGTGTGTGAGCCAGACAGGATGCTCCCACAGAACCTTTCACAGGCAGGGTGAGCCCTGCAGTAAGATGTGTTTCTGCCCAGAAAGAGAGAAGTTTTACACAAGAGAATACAAATTGCTTGGAAAAGATCTGAGAGGTGTGGGATCACTGACCTTCATGTCCATCCATCACACACTAGAAAGTGCTGGGAGAAGCGTGGCTGATACCACAAGGTTTTTCTCCAATTTTAAGTTTTTCCCCAAACCATGCTGGTTATGGCTCACTGGGGAAAAAAATCACCTAAAAATAGGAAAAAGTTCTTTTATGCTGCTGTTTTCCAGCCAATTCCTTTGGAGTGTGGCCATCTCCCTGCACTAAGAAACAAAAGAGCTCAGCTCAGTGCATCCTCAGCTCTCCAAATGTGCTGCTGGGACAGGTGATTGACTTGAAATACTAATGCTGCCTCTGGCAAAGATTTCCATGGGTAAGAGAAATATAGATCGGAGCTTTTAATTACTCACTTCTTGTATTATCAGTTTTTTATACCAATTTATATAACAGTGAACTACATAGAAATATTACCATATGAAATATAATAGCTATACAAATTCCTGAATTCCTATTTAGCATTAGAAATCAAAAGCTTTTTTAGAAGTTATGACAAGCTTAGCCTAACTAGGCATGAAATAACAAAGCATCAGGGGTATTTAATTTTATGCTTTAATTATTTACATTATGTTGGAGTTTTTTACATTTTTGCTGATTTTTTCTGCCTTCTCAAGTGCTTTCAGTGGTTCTCCAACTTAGAGCACAGGACAGAAATGCCCAGAACCTGCAGATGGCTAAGGCAGCACCACTTTGTGGCTCCCAATCCATACAGACCAAACTCCAGCTGCCTTCCCTGGGTCACTCCTCTGACAGCTTGGAAGTATTAAGCTCTTAATGCTTCTTTTCTTAAGCCAAGTGTTCCTGCATTGTTTGGATTTTCAATGACTGTAATCAGCTCATGTAGTGCTACAAATTACACTTTTCTACAGGAATATTCCTCATAAATAGGGGTTTTACTGCCTTCTCTCTGGAGCTGGCTGGCCACCAGCAAGGTGGATAATAGCTCTCACAATGCTGGGACAGCATGGGGCCTCCTGCTTCTCTTTGAACCCAGTTTCCATCATTCAAGTGCTCTGGGAACACAGCAGTCCTCTGGAGGTGTGGGAGACATGGCCCCCATCAGGTTTTTGCCACATCATTAATAAGATGATATTTAAGCATCAAGGTGATAAACTTCTTAAAAATCAACACGAGAGAAACATTTTTCCAGATTCTTTATTTGGACATCACTGGCATAATCAAGGTCTAGAGCTGGAAGATGTTGACCCACACTCTACCTGCAGTCACTGGGATGAGGTGCCCACAAAAGTGTTCAGATGATCACCTTCACCACCTTTATTTGTTTCTCTCTCCAGATAAGCCCCAAACCCTTTTAAGACTGGTCCACGGGAGGGCTGCAGTCACTGCCCTGTGCCAGGAACAGGAACCTGAGGGGTTTTGCCTGCTGGAAGTGAAACCCCTCCCTGTTAATGCCATTAATTAGGTGACTGCTTCAAGTGAAACATGGATCTGGCTCACCCAGACAAAAATCTGCTCTGAGCAAATTATCTGCAGGCAGATTTGTTACAGACCAGCGCTGGACTGCTGCACCCCAGCTCATTAGCAGATGCTGATCCCACTAAGTAATTAGCAGTTTCTTTAGCTCTTAATCCTGCCCTGACACATAGCAGAGGGAAACATCCATGGGAAAGACAGGCAGTGGTAGGGACAGGGAGCTCTGAGGGAAATTGTGTAAATTTGAGCCTCATGGCTGAGCCTGGGATCAGGCTGGGCCCTTGGGAGCTCTGCAGAGCAGGGCCTGGGAGAGAGGGACATTCCTGTCAGGCCTGGGAGAGAGGGACATTCCTGTCAGGGCCCGGTGTGAAGGGACTTTCCTGTCAGGGCTCGGTGTGGAGGAACAATCCTGTCAGGGCCCAGTGTGGAGGGACATTCCTGTCAGGGCTCGGTGTGGAAAGCTCTGCAAACCTAGCAGGTCAAAGACACCTCTGCACTAAGGACCCAGGGCCTGCAAGGGGCTGGTTGGGTTAATTAGGGATGAATTAATTAATTGTGGTCTTCCAGTGCCTGAAGGAGCCAAAGAGGAAGATGGGCAGAGATTGGGACAAGGGCTTGGTGTGACAGGAAAAGGGAGAATGCCTTCAAACTGAAAGAGAGATGTTTTGAGATAAGGTGTTAAGAAGAAATTCCACCCTGTGAGGGTGGGCAAGCCCTGGCACAGGGTGCCCAGAGCAGCTGGGGCTGCCCCTGGACCCTGGCAGTGCCCAAGGCCAGGCTGGGCATTGGGGCTGGGAGCACCTGGGACAATGGAAGGTGTCCCTCCCATGGCAGGGGTGGCATTGGATGGGCTTTGAGGTCCTTCCAACCCAAACCATTCCAGTGTTCTGCAATCAACACAGAAAATAGTTGCTTTGCAACTGCTCCAAAAACTGTGAGATTTTCAGAACTTCACAAAATTTTATCAGCTCTGTCTGGGAATGTGACTGTGTTCACACAGGTCTCAGGATGAGGGAAGAGATGAGGATTTGACTCCGTGTTTCAGAAGGCTTGATTTATTATTTTATTCTATATATTATATTAAAACTATACTAAAAGAATAGAAGAAAGGATTTCATCAGAAGGCTAGCTAAGCTAAGAATATAAAAAGAATGATAACAAAGGCAGCTGTCTCAGACTCTCTGTCTGAGCCAGCTCCTGTGATTGGCCATTAATTAGAAACAACTCTATGAGACCAATCCCAGATGCACCTGTTGCATTCCACAGCAGCAGATAATCAATGTCTACATTTTGTTCCTGAGGCCTCTCATCTTCTCAGGAGGAAAAATCCTAAGGAAAGGATTTTTCATAAAAGATGTCTGTGACGGAAAATTCAGAAAATTCACTAGACCAAAGCCAGGGCAAAACTGCTGGGCAAACATCCTAGGTGCTCTACAAAATGCAACATCCTGCTTTAAAAGAAAAAACACATTTAAAAAACCCAAAACAGCCACAGTGTGGAAGGGAGTTTTTCCCTGTTATCTGAGGGAAAGCAGCCAGGCTCTCAGCAGTGATGGAAACTCACAAGTTTAACAAGGCCTGCAGGACGCAGCTCCCCAGGAATCCAGCAGGAGGAATCCTCTGGGCTGGGACAACAACCATCCCTGGCCACTGGCCTGAAATGCTTACAGCCCTTGGGAATTTCCCACACCATGACACAAACCTGACACTCCTGAATCAGCCCTTTAAGCCCTGTACATGTAGAGAACTTCTGGCTAAACACATCTGCAATTAACTAATTACAGCTAAAGGCATGTAGGTTAAAATTCCTGCTATAAATGCAAAATCAACGGAAAACCATGCAACCCCACTCATTGGTTGTGACTTGTTAGATATTGATCAAGAGTTCCTTGTTATTATTCACTCTAAATGGTCCTATGTCCAGTAATTTGTGATAAAATCAGATTCTTGAACTGATCAGTGCCAAGAACAAGCTTTTATTAATTTAAGGAACAATATTGCCCAGCCCTATTGCAGGCACCCCAAAAGAGAAGGCAGGTGGGAACTGTTCCCATCTGCCATAAACCAGCTTAACTCACTTTCACAGATAACTAAATTTTTTCCTCATCAAATGATACTGGTGAGATGATTTTTTTTAATTTTAAAAGCAGTCAACCAGTGGTACTTGAAGCCAGTTTCATTCAGACAAAACAAGTTCCTATAAATATTAATGCTGTTGATCTTATACTCCATGTAAAACAAAGGTGCTACCTGCACTTTCAAAAGCAGTTTATTCAATCAAGTATGCTGTAATTGAATATTTCAGCTCTAATAAACTCTCCCTGAAGTGTACCAAGTAACATAAATCTCAATGCCCATCCTCTCTGTGCAAAGAGAGACTGAATTTTTCCTACCTCCCTCTCTGCTTTCCATCAATGTTATCAGCTCTCTATTAAAGGGATCTATAGCTTCCTCCAGTCAATTTTTTCCCTATCAACTTCTTTTTCAAGAGCCTTAGAAATTCCTAGAAGCAGTACAATAATTCCTTCCATTTTCACAGGCACCACTGGAACAACCACAGGAGTGTTTATCTTGGAGTTACCCTGAAAATTAACTGAGGAGTGTGCAGCAGGAAGGCTTGAGATGGAGATAATCAATGCAAAGGCACTGGAAGTTTAATCATTCAAATAATAATTTGCTGTTATCTGTGTCCTGTCAATACCGGTGAATGAAGGCAGGTGAACAGGACCAAGGTGTGTTTTCCAAAATAATCTGAAAATCATTGAAAAATTAATGGTAAAAACACCCAGGCCTCCCTCACCCCCAGCTGCCACCCATCTCCAGTAATTTTAAATGTTAATTGCTTTTCAGAAGATGGCAATCTTGCAATCATTGACAAGTTTTAGATACCTGTCACTGCACTCTTTTCATTGATTTGATGCACAGTTGACCCCAATTATTTATTAACTCGAGTTCTACTAACCACAGGGCTCAAAAAGCTGCATTCTTGAGGGAAGCAGGAAAAAAATCCGAGTGCCAGTGATCTGACATTATTTATTCATAGGTCTGCACTCACACACACTCTGTAAGGCACCACTGATCTCCAGAGTCAGGTTTAAGTGGAGTCATCTTCACCTAACCTTGTGCAGAGTCAGGGAAACAGCAAGAGCCAGCCAGGGTGCAAAAGGGCAGGAAAAGAGCAGAGTGATGAGCAAAGCTTCATCTTACAGCACCTCCAGAAGGGACAGCACTGCAGCCTGCAGGGAAGAGGGAAAGGCAGGTCCTGCCCAGAGAAAGCCATGGTGAGAAGAAGCCAGGCACATCAAACCCATGCACACAAATTAGTGACAGGAAAACAGAACTGTGTGTTTGCCAAGCAAAGGAGGAGAACTCAGAGCTGCTTGTTACAATAGCAGGCAAGGAATTAGAAGCACCTCATCTTAGACTATGAGACAGCAAAAGGGAAAAGCAGGAGTTTGAGTCCCTGGAAAGCTTCAGAGGCTAACAAACACCTTCAAAAATCTGGAAATATTCAAGAGAATTGTAAAGAGATGGTACAGGTCAAAGTGAAGTGAGTTTTCCCTGTCCTTTTATAAAGTTAAAAACCATGATATTTTCAAAGAATACCATTTTTATATACACCACATGGATTTTAAAGTACTCCAGGAAAATGAAGTTCGCTCTTATGCTCAAATTTATTTGTTCAGGCCTCCAAGAGGCCAAACCATATCAGTTCTCATAAAATACGTTTTCCCTGTCCTTGATGTTTTCCACCTTCCCCATGCCCACAAGAAGCCCAGTGTCACCCCTGGCTGTCCATTCCCAGCTGCTCCCCCTGGATCTTTAGCAGGAGGGAGTGGTGCAGCCCTGCCCCTGCCCTGGAAAGCAGCACAGCTCTGTGCAAGGCAGGGAAAGGGAAAGCAGGGATTGGGGACAGTGACACAGGGGACAGCTGCCACCAGGGCTGTGTCACACTGAGTTACAGATGTTGCCAGATGCAGCGACACCCCCATGGTGCCAGGCAGGGATTACCCAGCTGTTGAGTTTGTGA
The DNA here is from genome assembly GCF_047830755.1 of Zonotrichia albicollis. NCBI lineage: Eukaryota > Metazoa > Chordata > Aves > Passeriformes > Passerellidae > Zonotrichia > Zonotrichia albicollis. The sequence goes on from NC_133830.1 coordinate 20,160,062, forward strand.
GGTGTCCAGGATGAGGTGAGAGGTGAGAATCTGACTCCATGTTCTCAGAAGGCTGATTTATTATTTTATGATGCTATATTATATTAAAGAATGCTATACTAAAACTATACTAAAGAAAGAGAAAGGATAGAGACAGAAGGTTTACCAAGAATGATAATGAAAAACTCGTGACTGACTTCTCAGAGTCCAACACAGCTGATGGTGATTGGTCATTAAGTAAGAACAATTCACATGAAACCAATCAAACGTTGACCAGTTGGTAAACCATCTCCAGATCACATTCCAAAGCAGCAAATACAGGAGAAGCAATCAGATAATTATTGGTTTTATTCTTTTCTGAGGCTTCTCAGCTTCCCAGGAGAAGAAATCCTGGCAAAGGGATTTTTCAGAAAATATGACAGTGACACCCAGCTGCTCTGGGAGCTCTGGTTCACCCATTTTGCCAGAGCCAGGCTGGATCTCCGAGGTCACCTGGACTCTGCTGCCCCAGGCTGGTGACACTGCTCAGTGGCAAACAGGGTGTCCCCACTGACTGCAACCAGGCTGCCCACTTGGACTGACTGACTGCCAGCCTGGGATCAGCATTTTGTGTTGCTCCTCCAGAGCCCCTGTGAAAAATCTGTACTTTATGATTGGCTTTTTGCAAATATTAAAATGAATATTATATGTATGTTAGAAGCTTATGCTGGGTTAATTTTCTTAAGTAGTGTGTTAAATATAGTTTTGGATTGTAACAAAATGTTAAAATAGAAGCTATGCTATGTAAGATACTTGTTTTAAAGAAAGGACTTGCACTTAAATATAGTGCAAGTCCCTTCTTTAAAGATAGATAGCAGTCACAGGACACCCAAATCTTTCAGAGAAAAAGAATTTATTGCTTGCCTATCAGAAGAAACTAAATTCTTCCTGCCTCACTCAGCCCTGAAGACACCGGTTAGGATTAAGAGGGAGAAGTTGACGATGACCAGACAGAATCCTGTGTTTGAATGGAATTTATGCATCATATACGAGATGCACAAATATGCAACAGGTTATTGTTTTTAAGGTTAATCCTCCGTTAATGTCTGTCCTTTTTTGGCCTTATGCTGCCCAGAAAATAGGTACCCAGATGTCTGGAACTCTTTGTTTCTATTGTCTCCTATTGTCCTAATCCAAATTGTCAAAATTTTTTCTCACTCTAATTATATTGCCATTTTTATAACCATTATATTATCACTAAACTTTTAAAATTTAAAAAACAAGGGATTGGTGTTTTCCACGGCCACAAACAGCCCTCTGCCTTTGGCAGCTGCACCTCCACCATGGCATCCACAGGAAGGCAAAACCCCTGCATGTTTTAATTGCTACATTGGTAGTACTAAAGCAAAATTCAGAGTTTACCAGGCCCTTTTCATATCTAAAACTTGTACTTGTCATATTATACACAGTAGGAGAGGCTTCCAGCCTTTCCATATTCTAATGTGATGAATCACACTGTGTTACTGAGCTACTCTCAGAAGTAATCTAAGCTTTAGAATAAAATCACTGACTACAGCAGCCTCAAGAAGAAGAAGAGAAAAAAGATCAATAAAAGAGATTCACTGGAAAATAAGCTTCTGTGGATGAGGGTGAAGCAATTTCATGTCAAAAGGAGCAGATTTTTCATGTGTTGTGTGTCTTTATAACAGGTTACTTTGAACTGAGCCTTTCTAGGAAGGCATCAGTAGCAGAATTGAGGAACTTCAGTGACCCCATGATAGGCTGGCAGGGTCCCCACTCGTAGGCAGCTTCTCCAGCAAGGGAGGAATCCAGCCGGACCACACTGGAGTGCTGGAACAGGCAGGATTGGACCTGGGACACGAGCAGCAGGGTTGTTTTGACTCGGGGTCAGGGCTCACTGCATCCCTGCCTCCGTCCCAAGTTCCCCTGGCATCACTGCACATGGACAAGGCTCCCCTGAGCCTGTAAACACACCCAGGCTGCCAACATGTGAAAATCAGACTTGACAGGGACAATTCTTTGGTAGAAGCTGAAAACCAAAGGGGAGAAAAAGCCCAAACCAGCTTTGATCACCTGATTTTGCAGGGCTAAGGTCTGATGTGCCCTGTGGGATCAGCCCTGGGTGTCAGGGAGCAGTGCAGGTGCCACCTGGGAGGTGACAAACAGGAGGAGGCAGAGACAAAGGAATGATGCTCCTTCCAGGTGAAACACCCAATTCCCAAGGAGAGACAGTGATAATCCATCAGAAACAAACAGAATTCAATTCAAGGGCTCATGTTTGAGCCCTCTGAAGCAGGAATGGAATGAGAATAACCCAAAACCACAGCAGGAGGGGCCCAGCCTCAGGGCTGAGGTCTGAGGAGTGGCTCAGCCCCAGAACCTGCCAGGTCTGGGTTTGCCAGAGTCCTGCTGGAACCCCAGGCCCTCTGCCACAGCTCCATCCCCACAGCTCCTGTCCCTCTGCCACTGCTGCATCCCACAGCTCCTGTCCCACTGCTGCATCCCACAGCTCCTGTCCCTCTGCCACTGCTGCATCCCACAGCTCCTGTCCCTCTGCTGCATCCCACAGCTCCTGTCCCACAGCTCCGTCCCACAGCTGCATCCCACAGCTGCATCCCACAGCTCCTGTCGCACTGCCACTGCTCCATCCCAGGAGCCCCTGTCCCTAGGTCAGTTTTCCTTGGATGCAGTAAAAGTGCACAGCCACCTCCTCAATTCCAAGGGATCCATGTGGAGCTGTCCCTTGGACAGCCCAGAGCAGGCTGGGGCTCTGTCTGAGCAGGATTTTATCCTGGGCACATGAGATGCTTCACATTTCTGCCTCCTGCTCTCCAAGTCCACCCCAGCACTGCCAGGTTACAGATTCCCAAACCACATTTGTGTCAGGCAGGGCTAAAGCTCAGTGCTGGAATTCAAATTCCAGAGGAGCCCATTATTCTGAGTGGGTTGAGGCACAGGCCAACCAGAAAGTGAAAATTAGTCTAATGGCAGGGAAAGTGTTTTCATTAGAGAAATGCTTCTAGGAAAGGAGATGGGCTGAAATGAGCTGGATGATTTGAAAGCCTGTTTCAAACTTATTCAAGTTTCTTGAACGGCTTATTTTTCTCAGCTCTATCACATCACTAGAACAGTAGGGTTTAATTTTCTTTCTTTTTTTTTTTTTAACATGTTATTTCCTTACTTATTTCCCTGACTTTTATGAAATTGGTTCTGTAACAGAGTACGGCAGGTCATTTCTTCCCTTGGCAACCAGCACAGGACTGGAGTCTGCCCCTGTTTTGGAGCTGAAGAGGTGTCAGTGCCCAGTTCTCATCCCAGCTCTCATCCCAGCCCTTCTCTCCCAGTGAATCCTCCAGCCCTGACGCCAAAGCTTCACTATTGAACTGCATCCATGCTAATTAATTCTAATTTTAGTGCCACCTCTTTCTGACCACCAATAAATCCATGTTGCTTTGTAACCCTGAGCTGGGATACGTTCCAGCATGACAGAATTTGGCATTTTAAAAACCATTTCTGTACCTCCATCCCAGCTGTCAGTACCCTCAATGTTTGGCAGATGAAAAAAAAAATCCACCTGTGTGCTTTAGGGTTAGGTAAAGCCAGTGGGGTGGCAATTCCAGCTGCAATTCCCTTCTGGACCTGCAGGCACTGCAGCCCAGCCATGGCCTTTGGTGTGGGAATGGCAGAAGGAACAGAGCTGGAACAATGAGCTGGAATTCCTCGAGGGCTCAGCCACTGGAAATGGCAATTCTGCTTCAAAAAAACCACACTCACTGAAAATCCTTCCCTTGCTCCTTGTGAGGCTTTTACACCAAGACAGAATTTTAATTCTAATAGCTGAACACCCCTTCTTTTCTTCTTTGGAGCCTTTTGGAGATCAGTAATGCAGAAAGATTGTTTTATTTGACTGCAGGCTGTTGTCCAACTATTCCTCAGACATTTTCTAATCTAATTGTATTTCAAAGAGCTGCCAAAAATGTATTTTATTTAATTCAAGCAACAGACCTATGGATGCTAAATGATGCCTTGCTCTGAATCCTTCTGTGATGACAGCTATCACCTGCTGCTTTCATGGGAGGCAGCACCCACCTGGAATTTGGGGTTGTTCCTGAGGAAATTGTTTCAGCTGGTGTCAGACCAGGCTGACATGGCTTCAGCTTCCATACCCTCAGGCACCTTCCAATTAGAGTCAGGCAGAGGAGACCTGCACTAATTTGAAATACAAACCAATAAATAACTGGGGCTGAGTGGGGGAGCTCAGCCTGCTCACAGCAGCCCCACTTGTGATGCTCAGCTCACCCAAAGGCTGCAGAGCCCCCTGCCCCTGCAGCTGGAATTCTGGAATTAAATCCCAGCCTCTCCTGCTGCCCTGGTCCAGCTGGGATTCTCCAGGGCAGAGGAAGGATGCTGTATGGATAATACAGGAACCTGGATAATACAGTAATAACACAAAGCACAGTAAAAGTATAATTGTATTAAACACTTAAGACAGACTTAGGTTGGAAATGTGTGTAAGTGGGACAAGTATCATGCTCTAAGTCACCACTCTGTAAACAGAATTTTGATTAATCCCACTGAGAATTCTCTCCCTCTGATGTATATTCTGCAGCTCTCTATGACACTCCAAACAAACACAGCTGTTATATTTATATGAGGAAAGCTCAATTATTTATCCTGCTCAGCCCCTACCTCACCTACTTTGGTAGATGAAAACCCAGAATACCTGACACTGCAAACCCCTCCTTTTCCAGCTGCACATCCCAAAGCAGCTGCTGAACACCCACAATGATGAACATGCAAATCTCTCTGTGTTTTGTCTTTTTCATTCAAAACAGCAGCATGAGACAAGGACAGGAGTGGGAAATGCTGCTGCTCACTGGTGCAGGATTTGCCAGGGGGGCTTTAGTGCAGTTTGTCCCTGAGGAGGTGACATGAACGGGGTGCTCAGTGTGCACACACCCCTGAGCCTGGCTCCAGCTCTCAGCATCTTCCTGGGGAGCTGAAGGAATCCTACTCCTCACAGCTCTGGCAATCCCAGGGAGGAGACCCCACAGGCTCTCTGGGCACTGCTCAGGGCAGAACTTCTGGGATCAGTTCAGGAATTGCTGGGCTCAGTCCCTGCCCATCCCATTCCCACATGCTGCATTCTCCTGGCAGCAAAAGGAGAACGTTGCCTTCACGGTAAAGAAGGCAAAAAAGAAAGAAAAGTCTTGTTTTACAAAAGTCTTATTGTAAAGAATAGTCTTTGTTTGCTAAGTACAATCAAAACTGAAACATTTGCAGATTAATAAAGGCTCTAATTAATATGCTTTTAAATCACTGCATGCTGAGCTATTGTAAGCTTTGCATTTATGGGAGGTTACCCAGGCAGGTCTCATTACAGAGGAAATCAAACCTTCATCTCCAGCCTGCCACCACAGCATCACCCTCTCTCTGATTTAGCTATTTATGGGATAAAACCCTTCCTCTTGAACAGCAGACAAGACATTTTCTTTGAACCTCTTTGCAGCTCCTTGTAAACTGAAGAACATTCAGTCCCTCCTGAGTGTTTTCTGAGAAATAACAGCACTTCATGCTATAAGAGAGATGGAGGTGACCAGGGTTAACAAACACTCTGGTGAGAGAATAAAATGAATCAGGGACAGGCTTTTGTCTCTATCAAAAGAGTTCTGATCCTTCTGCAAAAGGACAACAGCTTTATTTGAAGCAGTTTATTTCAGACAAAATTTATCCAGATATGCTCAAAGTCTCCTCCTTCCCAAAGTTGTTTTTGCAAGCAAAAAGGGGTGAGGATGATGCTGGGCCACAGTTTTAGAAGTCTAAATTGAGGTAAGTATTTCAATTTATGCTGCTTTTAGGCAAAACTGCCATTTGCAGTGTAACCTGTGCTCCTGATCCTTACCTGGAGGAAATGTTCTGGCACAAGTCTTGAGGGAAAAATACAGATTGCTGTGACTTTGAGATTAAATCTGGCTTTGGAAAAGGAGACTAGAGAAGAAGACTCATGGGGCTTCCAGAAACAAGCACTTCTTTCCTAGGTTGGGCCTTGGGCATCCTGAACTGACACCAATCTCTGCTTCCCTGTGTGCCATAAAAGATCCCAGAACAATTTTCCTGGATTCCTCCTCCCAGGTAAGATGGGGAAAACCTGCCCCAGTTTTATAAAGCCAAGTAGAGCAGTGTTTATAAAGCCAGGTACGACACACAGAGAGAGATCCACAGTGCTGGTGGCAAAGCACTCACAGGATTATTTTAAGGTATTATCTTTTAAAAAATATTCCCCTGGAATATTTTCCCCTGGATGGAAACTCCCAAACAGTTTCAGCCCAGTGGATCTGGGTCTGAAGCTTCTCCAAGGCCTGATTTATGCAGTGGGCCATGCAGACAGGGCATGGCTCATTCCCCTGCACTGAATCTCTCCTGGCTTTGAAATGAGCCACAGAATTTGGGGCTGCAGCACCAAGTCAGGGTGAGGGTCCCAGGTCACCAAGGGATTTGAACACACACAGGAATTATGTGTTTGCGTGAAATCTTCATGCACCTAATTTTGCAGAAAATATCTGTATATTTGCCAGCATGGCTAAAAAGTAAATAAATACTGTGACCAGGCTGTAATACCAGAGGCTTTAGATACTCCATGGCACAGCTGTGAGCTGACCCATTTTCAGGCCTCCAAAGCTAAAACTGCTTGGCAAAGAGGCAGAAATGTGTGCAGACATATCCTGCAGCAAAGAAACAGAGTGACCCTGGTAAAAAATATCTGCAGCCCAGGAGGAGAGGCTGAGATGCAGCCCTGGTGGCAGGGGAGGAGAGGGTGCAGCAGCACAGCACAGTGACACAGGCTGCAAAGGCTCAGCATCCTCACTGTGACCGTGTTTACAAGGGTCCGAGGATGAGGGAGGAGATGTGGATCTGACTCCATGGTTCAAAAGGCTGATATATTATTTTATGATATATATTATATTAAAACTATACTAAAAGAATAGAAGAAAGGATTTCATCAGAAGGCTGGCTAAGAATAGAATAGGAAGGAATGATAACAAAGGTTTGTGGCTCGGCTCTCTGTCCGAGCCAGCTGACTGTGATTGGCCATTAAATAGAAACAACCACATGAGACCAATCCCAGATGCACCTGTTGCATTCCACAGCAGCAGATAATCATTGTTTACATTTTGTTCCTGAGGCCTCCCAGCTTCTCAGGAGGAAAAATCCTAAGGAAAGGATTTTTCATAAAAGAAGTCTGTGACACATCACCTGGCTGGAACTGCCCAGGGCAGGGGGAATCCCTGTCCCTGCAGGTGTCCAAAGCCATGGATGGGGAGGTGGCACCTGGGGACAAGGGTCAGTGGTGGCCTTGGCACTGCTGGGGGAATGGCTGGGCTCTATCCTAGAACCCTTAAGGCTGGTAAAGCCCCCTGTGATTCTGCTGTTCCTGCAGCTTGGGGTTTCTTTGTGAGCTCTGACAAAGACCTCTGCTGCAGGGTCACATAATCCCAGATAATCCACACCAGGAAACTGCACCAGAACACCTCCCTTCAGTGTTAGAAACTGAAACCCCAGCAACCCCAAAGCAATCCTTCCTGCTGGACCCCATCAGATTTCTTGGCCTTGCAGAAACACAGAGCTGCTGAGCCAAGGAGCTTCACTGCAACGTGACAAACACAGCTGTGAACAGAATTCCCTTGTGGAGCTGTCCATCTGGCTTGAAGCCAAGACAGAATTATAAAATTTCCATTGGTTTGTGCAGGGCCAGGGGCTGGACTTTATAATCTTTGTGGGTCCCTTCCACTTCAGGATATTCTAATATATATACATATACATATATATATATATATATATACACATATATATGTATATATATTATACACATATATATGTATTTACATGAGTATATATATATATATGTATGTATTTGTATGTATTTATATATATATAAATATATATCTTGTCCAGTGAAGAATCATCAGTGGTGATGAGTCTGAGCCAGCCTGAATGAAGCACCTGGAGACCAGGATGCCCCAGGACTGGGCCCATTGGAAGCAGGGTCCCTTTGCAGGCTGGGCAGCTCCAGGTGCTGCCAGCCCAGCCCAGGGCAGCTCTGCTGATCCCGGGTCCCCCAGGGCAGCTCTCAGCCCCTGCTGGATTCAGCTCCCTGAGCTCTTCCTGCCATGCACTCTTAATCCCCTAAGCCTCCCCTGAATGCTGCTCAGAGCCTAATGAGTCTTCCTGATCTGCTCTCCCTCATTGCTAAAGATGGAAATTACTGAGCAGAACCTCTTCCACGGGAGCTCATCCCAGCTCAGGAACCAGGGGCAGCTCCTGGAAGCAGCCACAGGAGTGTTGGGACCTCCCCAGAGCCTCCCAGTACACAGTGACCAGCCCAGACTGATGGGATGGCTCTCAGACCCCACTGAGCATCACTGAGCCATGGCCCAGGGACACTAAATTCCCTCCTGTTCCCTCTCAGGAAGAGGAAATACTCCTGATGGTTTGCACTGAGGAAGCAGCTGCCCTTCTGTAGCCCCATATTTCTCCTCACAGAGAAAAGCAAGGCACAATTCTTCCCAAGGATATTGCTGGGTTTCACATTCTCTGAAAATCAGAGAAAGAAAACACAACTCCTATTATTTGCCGTGCCTGTGTTTGTGCAAAAGCAGAATGCAACGTGGAGATTGTTTACCCAGAGTGAGGGTGTTTTGTTTCCTTGGCCTGTCAGGGCCAGGTGTTGAGTGTGTGTGTGTGTGTGTGTGTGTGTGTCAGGGGACAGTCATGAGATTCAGAGCAGTTGTGTGCAGGGTTGAGTGCTTGGTAGGCTCAGTTATAGATGTATAGAATAATCTAGTATAATGAAGTCATTAATTAGCCTTCTGATACCCATGGAGTGAGATGCACCATGGGGCCCTCCCAGCATTGCCACCCCTCCTTCCCCAGAAGCTGCTCCCATTGGGAGAGGGCTGCCAGCAGAACCAGCCTGGCAGGAGACACCTCCTTCAAGGAGCTTCATCACAGAGCAGCTCTGAGGGGCCCTTGGGAAAGGACTTTTCAGGGGAATTGGGAGGATACAGGTGGCATGGGTGTCCATCACACAGCTCTCTCCAACAAAGAGAAGGCCAATCCAACCTCAGCCCATTCCCAGGAGCCAAGGGTTTGGTCACCAGTGGGAAATGCTCATGAGACACTCACAGAAGGCAGCCTTGGAAAGGGGACATGGCTTTTGGGGTTAACCCAGGAAAAACACAGGAATTGCATCTTCCTCTTTGAGCAAAATGGAGAGGGGAGAGTTTAAAGCCTCTGTGAGGTGAAGCAGCAGTTTTTAAGGCTGAACCATCACAGTGACAGCCCCTGTGCCCACATCCAGCCTCAAATCCTCCTGGCACAGGGGAACAGAAGTCCTGGAATGCACCCGAGATGCAGCAGCTCCTGCCCAGTCCTGGAGAGACTCAGCCTGACCCAGCACTGCTGAGGGAATCCCTTCACCCTGCAGGAACCTCAGCTCCTTCCCCATGTTATAGGGTGATGTTATGGTGCTTGAATCCCCATTCATGAGTTCTGTTTATGTGGATGTCATGTTCTGTGCCTGTAAGACTGGCTCTGAAGAGTGCAATTTTTGTTTTGGTTTCTTATCAGCCTGGTGGGACACAGAGACAGGGCAGTACATGGTGCTGCTTTTGCTTTTTTGCTTTGCTCTCTTGCTTCTGCTTTGCTTCTGCTTGCTTTTGCTTCAGCTCATTAGCTAGTTTAGCTAACCAGTCCAAATTTCTTCCTGGACTGTTTCTTCTTTCCTTTTTTGAACCAACTTGAACATGCTTGGGACTGGGGCCTGGGAACACTGAGAGTTTGCACCTTGCGGCCTAGCGGGGCCTACTCTGGGCAGCAGCTGCCCCAGCGCCAGAGGGACTGAGAAGAGAGCGACCACCCCCGAGAGAGACTTTCTGAATTTGTCAATTTTTCAGAGCGGTGACAGAGTGGTGTCATCCGGTATTGTTCATTTTGTGTGCTAGGGGGTGCTGTGCCTGTTAAATAAAAAGGTTCTTTCCACTTCTCTCCGAGGAATCCTTCCCGAACCAGTTGGCAGGAGGGGCTGTGTGGGTTTGCTTTCTGGAGGAGCCCCTTTGGAGATTCTCTCCCAAATTTGCCCTAACCAGGACACCCCAGTTTCTCAGGAGCTCTCCCAGCAGGAGCAAGTGACAGGTTTGCTCTTCCACACATCCCTCAGCAGGAGGAGCATTCCTTGGAAATCACATTGCTGCTGTTTGCTCAGCTCAGTTGTGTCCCAAAGAGACACAAATATATTGTTCCAGCCTCAAGGTTGCTCTCAGCAGCCTTTCACAGACATTGAGAGCCCAGCAGGGCTGGCTGCTCCTGCCACACAAACCCTGATCCCAGCCAGCTGCTCCAAGGATCACTGATTTTCCTCATAGATCACACCAGGAATGCAGGATCTCCCTGCAATCACAGCCCCACTTCTGCCTCACACACAGGCAAGCTCTGGCACCGTTCCTCAAACTTTCTACATACAAATATGAATTTTGCAGCTGAAAAGCAGAAGGTCCTTGGAGGTCTGAGGCTTCAGCTGGACCACGAGCAGTGATGCTGTTAACACTGCTCAGAGGAGCCCAAAACACATCCAGGTGATCCCTGTGGCACCCAACAGCCTCAGAACACCTGAATGAGCCTCACTCCCCTTGGCAGCAATCTCAAAGTCACATCCAGGCAGGTCAGCATCAAGGGCCACATCCTGGTCCCAGTGGCTCAGGAATTGCCCCCAAGAAAGCAGAACTAATTCAGCAAAGCCATTCAAGCTCCACACACTTATTTTGACAGATTTGGCAATGTCCATGCAAGTCCACAGAGCTGATCCTGCCTGTCAGTGGCAAAAATTGCAAATTCCATCCTCTAATTTAACACAGACACTCCAGGGCACAGGGGCTCAATCAAACAATCCTCACTCACTAAGGGAAATACCCTGGCTGCTTTCTCCACCAAAGGCTTGCACTTCCCAGCACTACAGACTGCTGCATCCACAGGGAGGAATGTTTTTCTTATTTCATTGATAGATTATCTACAAACCCACGTTCACAGTGCTGAGGTGGCTCTGAGGAAACACAGGAAGATGTGACAGAGGCAGGAGAAACACAGATTTACCCCAACTACATCCAAAATATTTCCCACGAGCAAAACCTGAACTTTCCCTCCCATTTTAAATGCCTGTGAATATGTTTAAAAAAAAAGCATTCTTGGGAAAATTTCATTCATTTTTTAATATAATTTTTCTTGTAATCCTTATGCTACAGCAGCAAGGAAAAAATTTAAATAATAAATTATTTTCTTTGTTTTCCTTTGTTGAAAGATGGGAGAAAGGGAGACTCCTCCCAGTAACATTCCAGGTTATTGCAAAACTAATCCCAGTTATAAGCAGCAGGTAGATAAGACTGCTGGACAAGAGCTGCAGGAAAAGTCCTCAGAGATTTTTGTTACATTTGCAATCAGCCAAAAAGAGAGTGAAAAATGCTTCTCCTACCTTGCATGAGTTTGGTATCTCAATGTTTTTCTTCATTCTAAAATTACCCTACTGATTTTTTTGCATTTAGATGGCTGGGGTTTTGTCTACCCATTTTTCAGCCTCAAAATTAACATTTCCATATATTGAGTTTGGGCAGTGGTGCACAGGAGTAAAGTAAAGCAGTAAAAATAAAACTGAAGGACTCTGGAGTTCCAAGCCCCTGTAATCTTAAAATGACTCATTCCCAATGCCAGAGCTTCTCAAAATCCTTCAGATCCTCTGAGCTCGGCAGCTCCTCCTCTGGATGGATGGAAGATTCATGGCAGTGGGATTTACAGCACTTGGCTCCTGGAAATCAGCCCATTTATTCACCATAAGAGAAATTTAGGAGCTGCTCAACACCTGATAGTAGCAGCACAGAACAATTTAAGAGAATTAAAGACAATTTCTGTATTTAATTAAGAACCATCCAGGCAGCTGAGAATTGCACAATCCCAGAAGATCAATGGTGAATTTTGTATCTCATCCTCTGCAAAGATCAATGAGGCCCTTGCAAAGACCAGGAATAGTTAAATTTAACATAGAAGAGAAAAAGATGGGAGATTTTTGTAATTTCTGCATTCAGTCCCAAGTGTTACTCATTTTACACAGTTATAGGAATGTTACTTTTGTGCATTAAGATTGAGATACCCAGAAATAAAATCTATTTTGCATAGGAAAGTCAAGTCAAGAAATGTTCTGCTGAACCCTATACAGAGTTTTGCCCTGCCTACATCTAAATATCATCTCCATAAAACCTTCACCTTTTCTGCTTTTACAACCAACTTCCCTCAGCCACATCCTTTACATTCTCAGCTGTGCACAGCAGCTCCCAGGGCTGCTGGGTCATTCTGCACAACCTTCCCCGTGGCTGATGTGAGACAGGGAAATCATTTGGTTGCCAAGTCTCTCTCTTGCTGAAGCCCATTAAAGCCGTGTCTCAGGGAGGGAGAACACGTTCTCTGCAGAATCCCTTGGAACTCAGAGCAGTTTCAATGTTGTACCATTAAAATGTGTATTATAATAAAGGTCAAGGCTCATTTTAATGCCATGGGCAGGTGGTGATGTCCACATTGTGCTGCACACACAGCAGGTCACTCATTAACACCTCACACCCCCCAGCCCTGTGCTAACAAGCCCAGCCTAGAGCATTAACCATGTCTGGAACAGCTTCTCAAGCACCACAAACAGCACATGAAATATCAGTTTGTGCCACCATTCAACATGACTGAGTTCATTTGCTGTGGGTTTTTTTTAGCTACAGGGACCGTTTCTCCTCTTAACGTGCATAAATGTGAGGAAAAAATGCTGCAGCAGCTGAAAGCCTAACGCATAAATACAGCCTGTTTTCCTTAAATATGTACTTAGGTTGTTTTCTAGACAATTAAACTTCTCAGAGGAAAGTATCAGCTGAAGAGAGCAAATATTTGAATGATATCCAGTGCAAAAAAATGATGACTAATGGAACAGAATGGTGTAATTTCAAGAGCTGTACTTTATAATCATCATTTTGAGCAGAGCAGGGAACAGTGCTACAAACCACAGGGTACAAACCCAGCACTGCTGCAATCAGCTCCTGCTCCTTCAGAGATTCTGTAGCCTTGTGGAGCTGACAAGTTTTTAATTCATTCTTCCCATCTGAAAAAAGAACAACCCCAAAGCACAGTTTATCACTGGTGCTATTGGAGGATTTGTAGTCATAAATGCTCCACGCCAAGGTGGGCAGGCCCTGGCACAGGGTGCCCAGAGCAGCTGTGGCTGCCCCTGGATCCCTGGCAGTGCCCAAGGCCAGGCTGGACAGGGCTGGGAGCAGCCTGGGACAGTGGGAGGTGTCCCTGCCATGGCAGGGGTGGCACTGGAGGGGCTTTGAGGTCCCTTCCCACCCAAACCATTCCATGGAACTCCCTCCAGCTCTTCCTGCATCTCTGTCCTGCTCTTTAGCTGGGTTTGGCTCATTCCCCATGGGACATGGACCACTCCAATGGTCCTCTGTCCTCCTGGAGCTCAGCCCTGTGTCAGTACAGACTCCCAGAGTTCTGGAGTGCAGAGCAGCCCCAGCACCCCGTGGCTTTCCTCAGGGGAACCCTCTCACACCACCCATCCTCAGAGGGCAAACCCCAGGGGAGTGCCGAATGTGCCATGAGATCTGTTCTGAGAGATCTGGCATCTTCAGAGAGTGCTGAGACAACCTGAGGAGGATGGAGAACATCCCTGAGAGGAGGTTTGCTGCAAGGAACAGAGCAGCACATGGGGAGAGCTCCTACCTGCCCCTGTCCCAGACTGCAAGGCAATGTGTATTCTATTTGCCATCTGTCAGAGGTGGGGCAGGTATCTTCTGTTCATTGGGCAGCTTTCTTTATCTCTTCCACAAACCCATCCTCCTTCCAGGAGATATTTTCTGTTAATGGGCCACTGAGTGTCCCTGCAGGGCTGATAAAATTCCATCATCCCATGGGGAGAAGCTCCACCCAGGGGAAGAGCCAAGCATTCCTACCTGGATCCAATCTGAGGTTTGGGACACCTCAGCAGCCTTTGCCCGCTGCATTCCCAGAGGAGCAGCTGCCTCTTCCATTGGACCTTCAGAGGAAAACTCCCCCCTTGTGCAGGATCCGTGCTGCAGCAGAGCCACAGCTGGCACTGCAGGAGGGCTGAGCCCCCATGGGATGGGACTGGGACACCCCCTGACACACAGCGGGTCAGGGCATGCTCTGACTCTGGCAGTGTTGTTTTGTTTTACTGAATTGTTTATTTTATTTTTATATTCTTCCCTAATAAAGAACTGTTATTCCTGCTCCCATGTCTTTGCCTGAGAACTCCCCTTAATTTCAAAATTATAACAATTTGGTGGGAGGGGGTTTATATTTTCTATTTTAGGGGAGGCTACTGCCTTCCTTAGCACAGACCTGTCTTTCCAAACCAAGACATCCCCTCAATCCTGGGAAAGGCTGGCTCCCATCCTGTGGGATGTCTGTGCTCAGACACAAACCCTGCAAGGCTGCTGGAATTTTCAGGGCTGCCTGCCTGGGCTCAGCCCCTTTCCAGAGGCACCCGTGGGTGGAACAGCTGGAGTCTGGCTGCTGGACACTGGGAGATGCCACCCAGCAACCACACAGCTGAAGGGTCATTTACCCTTCTCAGGGTGTGGAAATCAGCAAAACAAAACCTTCCACAGACATGGAAGGGTTTTATTTGCAGCCTTGGAAGAAGTTTGAATTGATGTACAAATACAGTACACAGATATTAAGCAGAAAAATCATAAACTTAGGTTTCTATAGTTGTAAGAAAGCATATGCCTTAAGTGTGGTGGTGTTCACAGGAGTCTCAGGTTGAGGGAAGAGATGAGGATCTGACTCCATGTTTCAGAAGGCTTGATTTATTATTTTATTATATATATTATATTAAGACTACACTAAAAGAATAGAAGAAAGGATTTCATCAGAAGGCTGGCTAAGAATAGAATAGCAAAGAATGGTAACAAAGGCTTGTGACTGACCAAGACTGTCCAGACAGCTGGGCTGTGATTGGCCATTAATTAGAAACAATCACCTGAGTCCAATGACAGATGCACCTGTTGCATTCCACAGCAGCAGATAATCAATGTTTACATTTTGTTCCTGAGGCCTCTTAGCTTCTCAGGAGAAAAGATCCTAAGGAAAAGATTTTTCATAAAAGATGTCTGTGACACCTTAAGTAAGTGAGAAATTGTACTGATAAGATGGTGAAGGGTTTGTAGTGCAGCAATGTAACAGTATAGAGTAATAATTTTAAGTTATAATAAGAATTATTTAAGAATTTAAAAGTTATAATAAAAGCATATGTGTAGATGTGAGACAGAAGCTCATTAGATGAAAGTATCTGCAGTGCAGCAAAATTAAATAAAGGTGATAAGTTAGAAAAGCAAAATAAACCTTGTAGCATCAGTTAATTGGGTTAGAAAGTTCTGTATTGCCTTGTAACAAAGAACTTGTGACTGCTCTTGAGCTATGGCCCAGTGCCTGCTCCTCCAAAATCTCACAGCCCCCGAGAATGATGTTTGTCTGAGCAATAAATAATTTCTAGTCTGAAGGTGGTCCCATCCCTTCACTAAAAGCATCGATGACAATATCAGGGCTCTGCATTGGGGTCCCATCCCAGAGTATCCCCTCCATGACCATGGGAGCTGACAGCCCCAGGTGTGCCTGAATCACTTTGGCCACACCAAACTCCAGTGCCCAACAGGAACAGGATAGATTTGTGGTGCTGGGCGGCAAACTGGAATAAGAGCCTTTAAAACATCCCTTCCATCCCCACCAGTGAAGAATCCCTCACTCAGGCAGGCAGCAGACTGCTCATGCATAATTAAAGAGCCTCCTCCAGTTTCCAGCAGGTCAATGAGAAATCTCCTACAGCCCTCAATGTCAGGTGAATGGTGCCACAGGGGCAAGAGGAGCCTGGCAAGGGGAGCTGAGCTACACAACTAAAGCAAAAGCAGCAAAAAATAAAATTAAACCAAATCATTCTATAGAGGAAACAGAAAAATTACTTCCCATTATTATAGTTTTGTGTTTCAAGTGACTGAAGGGTTTCTTATGACACTGCAGGACTTCTGGAGGGGAGCAGGGGCACAGCTGGGTGGGGATGCTCAGTGCAGGGATGCTGCTGGCACAGGACTCAGAATCTCCAGGGAATCTGGCAGAAAGGCAAAGATGCTGGTGCCAGCCAGACCACACTAAACTCAACCTCAGCCATCACGGTTTTTCTGCTTTTTCTAATTAAAAAATAAAACCAAAAAGTCCACACAAAACCAACCCACCAACAAAGAAAAAACAAAAAGAACAAATAGAAAACCTAAGTTAGATGCTTTTTTCTCCCAGTTTCAGTATTAATTTGAAGGAGGAGAATGAGGAGGAAGGGGAACAGAACAATTTCCTGGCACATAAAGTGGCTGATTTCTGCCAAGGAGGATTCTGCCTTCCCACTGCACTGTCCAGGCACTCAGTGCTGCCCTGAGCTCTCAGATCCTGCCTTGAGCTCCAGCACTTGCCAGGGCTCAGCCAGTTTAACACACCAGTCTTCCTGCAGAGCACACAGCTTTGATAACACATTTTAAAGGCTCAAAAAGGAGAAAATGCCTCTTATGGCACTTTCTCCTCTCCTTGCTGGGGACACCAGCCCTGTTTCCCTGGCAGGGACTCTCAGGTTCTGGTTTTTAAGCAGCACTGACAGGTTGGAACTTCAATCACCTCAGACACATCTGTGGAGTAATCTCAGTCTAAGTCCACACCAGCCCTCAGATATTTCAATCCCTTCTTGGATTTGGGATTACCAGAAGCCAAGGAAATCAAATCCTTCAGAAGCATGGCAGCTCTGCCCCCCTCCAGCGTTTGTCTCCTGAAGCAGGAGATGTTTGGCCTAATTCCACTTTTATACCATTCCATCCCTCAGCTCATTGGCACGAGCTCATGGCAGTACTTGAACAACCCCATCACAGACAAAGAAATGCAGAGTTTCACACATTAATTTGTGTGTTAAAGTGGAAGACAAAACCCTTCTTGCCTCATGGCTTGACTGAGAGCCAGTGAAGTTTGTGCCACACTAACAATTAACAACTCATTTCCAAAAGGAGCAGCAAGTCCTCCCCAGCATCTCCCAGTGCATTTCCACCTCACAAACCCAAGCACAGCTACCTCATCCAGCTCACTTTTATGATGACACAGGGTTTTTAAAGATCAATGCATTTCAAGCAACCAGGGCTGCATTAAATTATCCATCAGCCCTCCCAGGGATCCCTCAGGGAGCAGCTCCCTCCTTGCAGGAGAGCTCAGCCCAGCCAGGACTGGAGGGTTAAATCAGACCTGGAGCAGTTCAATCAGCACTTCCAGACCCCATCAGCCCCTCCAAACCCAACCAAACCCACCCCAGTGGTGTCTGATCCTGGCCCTGGGGTGAGCCCATATGTGACGGTGCTCACAGGAGTTCTTGGATGGGGGAAGAGACGAGGATCTGACTCCATGTTCAGAAGGTTTGATTTATTCTTTTATTATATATATTATATTAAAACTATACTAAAGAATAGAAGAAAAGGTTTCATCAGAAGGCTAGCTAAGAATAGATAGGAATGATAACAAAGGCTTGTGTCTCAGAGAGTCCGAGCCAGCTGACTGTGATTGGCCATTAATTACAAACAACCACATGAGACCAATCACAGATGCACCTGTTGCATTCCACAGCAGCAGATAACCATTGTTTACATTTTGTTCCTGAGGCCTCTCAGCTTCTCAGGAGGAAAAATCCTAAGGAAAGGATTTTTCATAAAAGATGTCTGAGACACTGCACAGTTTGTGTGCAGGATGTCTGTCACTGACAAATTTTCTGGAAAATCCTTTCGCTAGGATCTTTTCTCCTGAGAAGCTGGGAAGCTTCAGCTTCTCCATGTTTTGCTGCTTTGGAATGTGATTTGGAGAATTGTTTACCCAGCATGTGAATTGTTTTTACTTGATGACCAATGACAGCCACCTGTGTCAAGGCTGTAAGCAGTCACAAGATTTTATTATTGATTCCATTCCTTTCCTTGCTTGCTTTCTGATGTCTCCCCTCTCTTTCTTTAGGATAGTTTTAGTATATAATTTTCTTTAAATATAATATGTATCAAAAAATAATAAATCAGCCTTCTGAAACGTGGAGTCAAGATTCTCATCTCTTCCCTTGTCCTGGGGACCCTGGAACACCACCACAGATGTCTCCATGGACACTCAGCACTGAATGCTTTGCTGTAAATTCAAGTTTTGCACATGTCTGAACAGTTCTGTGAAAAGCAGGAGGTAGAGCAGCCCCACCTGGGCAGGTAAAAACCAACAAATAAGGGAGATTTCACCAAGGGCAACACTGATTCTCTTGTATTCCCAGAAAGAATAGGGAAATTCAGCAGACAGCAGCCTGTGAATGGACATGGAAATTGCATCTCCATCAGAAAGAAAATGTCTTCTAAGCTCATTCCTTAGCTATAGTGCAGATTTTGGTGTTGGCCACATTTTTTACTGTTATATGTTATGGAAAGAGTCCTGCAAACCACATTAGAAGTGTTTACCCAGGTTTTATTGCTTAAAAATATGATTTAAACAAAGGCAACAGAGAAAATTGAAAGGTTATTGAAGACATCTGAGCCTTGAGTATTAGTTTGCTTACACAATTTCTGGCATACTTTCATTTTCTTAATCTTATTGAAAGTACAGTAAACACATTTCAGGTAACAGTTTTTCCTACAGAATTACAGCTGTTCCTTCACTTCAAAATATAGGACCTTTAGATATAATTTAAAGCATTATTACTAGCATTCTTGTATTCATAATGAAAGTGGTAACATTAAGATTTAAAATTTTCATTCTACTGTTTACTAGCTGTTCCACATGACTAATAACTTTTATTTCCTACACAAAGTACAGCAACTTTGGGGCTCTTCATGCACCATGCTCAGCCTCAATATCATGAACATCATTTCTTGAAAAGAAAAATACAATAAATGGTGCTAAAAAAAACCCCATCCCATTGATAGTCCCACCACATGAATATTAAAGAAAAAAGAACTTTTTGAGATGCATTAGGAGTCTTAATAAGTGGAAATAAAAATATGTTATTCATCCAGTTCTGTAAGGAAGTGCTTAAAGCATCAAAACCATTCTCTAACACCAGGACATCCCATCCAGATCATTCCCAAATCCCAGCCCACCTCCCATGGCTACAACAGCAATTCCTTCCACTTTGCAGAAAATGGGACAAAGCAGGGGGAAAGAGCTGGCACAGCCCTTGTACAAAATGACACCAAAAAGCCATTTCACATATTGCAGCATCAGTTTTCCCCCATCCACTCAGCATTTCAAAGTGGGAGCTGCTCTGTTGTGACGTTTCCAGACTTTTCAAAGCAGCAGATCTGTGTTGCTACAAGCAGGAGCTTGCACTGAACCAGGTCCTTCACCAAGGAATGAATGCATTTCCCCTCCCAAATCCGGTTATGTAACAGGACACCAGCCAGCAGCATCATCATTATCGACTGAGCAGAGATCCCTGGGATTCTGAAATGGGAATTAATTATTCACAAACAAGCCCTCGTTAACTAAAGCCATTATTACCCACTTACACTGGAGAGCTGGGGTTTAATAAGCAGTGTAAGCAATGCAAATGGAAAATTACTCAGAGATAGCTCAACTCTGCTTCCAGAGCCAGCCCAGCTCCTGGCAGGACTCACATTGGGGGAGCTTTTCCCAAATCCACCCCAGGGAGGGCAGCAAAGGCACTTCCACAACGAGGATCTCTCACTAAAGGGAAAATCAAAAGGAGCTCTCTGCACTAAAATAATCTACAAAATCCTGAAATGCACCTCTGTGCCCTGAGCAGCCTGGTCCAGGGCAGGTGTCCCTGCCCATGGCAGAGGGGCTGCAAGGAGATGAGATTTGATCCCAAAACAGTCTGGGATGACGACTCAGGACACAATTCCTCAGCAAGAAATGCTTGTTTAATGATTTCTGAATGTAAGTGGTCAATATTCATTCCAGATCTCCAAAATCTCACGACTGCCAGCTTCAAAACGTGCTGTTATTAATTGGCAGCTATCACACAAGAGCCAGGCAAACAGGGGCAGATTGCAGTGCTGGATAACCCCCTTTCCATGGCATTGTTTCATTATTCATCAGAAGGTGCTGAGGAACATGAGGCTTGTTACTTGATCAAGCAGCAAGCTTCTAAAAATATTTTCAGTTCTATTTATTGGGAACTTGATTCTATTTTTTCCCTTAGTATAAACCACTTGCATGGCAAAGTGCAACACAAGCCTGCAGCCAGTGTCACAAACATGCCAAGGAGGAAGGAAAAGCTCAGAGCGATCATTTGTGTGGCAGAAATCCCACAGCCTTCAACAGGGAATGGAACTCTTTATCCAAACACAATCCCTAGGAAAAGAAGAAAGCGAGATTCCCTGCCCTGCCCCATCTGCGCCCACCACAACCCTCCCTGGTGTTCTCCCTTCCCACAGCTCATCCCCAGCAAAAGGAGGGAATTATGGAATGTAGGACCACAGGATATCCTGGAAAGGGCCCACAAGGACCCCTGAATGCAGCTCCTGACCCTGCAGAGCCCACCCCAAGGAACCCAGCACTAATGAGGACATTGCTCCAACACCAGGATGAACTTCAGCCATGGCTTCTCTGGCTGAGCCTGTGTGCAGGCAGCACCCTGAAAATGGGCCCTGCCAAGCTGAAAGGGACTGCAGCCATCTCTGGAGGTGTTTTAGTTAATGAGGAGCCTGAGGAGTCACCCGTGTGTGTTTGGGGACAGACACTTAGGGAGGGCACACAGGAGAAACTGATTCACAGCAAAGTCAGTGCTAGGGGGAGGAAAAGGGAAACAGAAAAGCTGCACCTCCAGCCTTAAGTGAGACCAGAAGGAAATCAGTGATGGGGATAGAACTGTGACCTGCCACAGCTCTTACAGACCCTTGGGACAGGTTTCTGAAATCCTCAGAGCAGTACTGACACAGTAACTTGAGCCACATCAGAGAAGAAAGGCTTGTATCGTACTCCAGCTCATTGCTCAAAACCAGCAGAAAGCCCAGCACAATGTTGGTGAGAAATCATTCTGCTGTACCTCCAAAGCACCTGAGACCTGAGAAATCACTCTGCTGTACCTCCAGAAATCATTCTGCTGTCCCTCCAAAGCACCCCTGCTTCCCCAAACCCACCACAGCCACCCAAGGAGAACTCAGTGAGCAGCCAGGAGCTTTAAGCACAGGAGTCCCATAAGGCAGATGTGACAAAACCTGATTAACCAGAACAAGCTGGGCTCCTGCCCCAGCACAGCTGCTGGGTTTTTCTAATAACAAACCATCAGAAAAATCAGAGACCATTTCAAGCACAGAGAGGAGCAGTCAGGGCAGGTTTTCAGCCTGCACATCCAGCTGATCCCTCATAACTAATCACAGGAACAGGGACTGAAAAGGGACAATGAGCTTCCAGCCAAGATACTGCAAGAGGGAAGAGGCATTTTAATAAAATGCTATTAATTCAGCAATAAACGGACATTGTTTTATTATCAAATAACACATAGAACATATTTTATATATCTGTGTTCAGCATATCTAACCCAGCTAAAGCTGTACACTCCTAGGTATTCATATGATGATGCCAGGGATTTGTTTTTGAAGAGATTTTCTTAGGCACTTACAAATCCCTTCATTTTTAGGCTGCAGATACCCAGAGCTGCTTGCTGCTTGCCAGTGGCCATCTGAGCCTCCAGAGTCACTTGGAAGATGTTAACATTAAGTAAAAATTTCGCATCTAATGAGAAATAGGGAGAAAGAATAAGACATTTCAAATAAATAAATTCTGGCTTGGTTTTTAGCCAGTTTCTGAAGTTGTTTCTAAGCCAGCTTAAAGCACACAAAGTGAATGAATTTTTGCTGCACAGTGCCTTTTTAAGAGTGAGGAACATCCTTTATGAAACTATAAAAAGCAGCAATAGCAAACTCTGCTGTGCTTATCTTATCACTTCACATATCAAAATACACACTTAGCATCAGCACAACAGACAAAAGTGTCCACAAAAGCAGAATTCCACTCTGTGCTGGGAATACTTGCCCTTATTTCAATGGCAAGTCTCACTAACAGCAAACACTCTTAACTGTGTTCCCTTTTTGAGTGTTTGTGACACTGCAGCCCTTCCTTCCTGAAGTGAGAAGAAAGGTGAGATGTGAATGGGATTTAAGTGCAGTTCAGTAAATATTTGGCAAGTCTGCTGTTCCTCATGCATTCAGCATCATCACTTCACACCACAGCTCCTCGGGGAGTGTTTGGTCAGGACTGCCCAGGGACACACTTTGGAAGGGAATTCCTAATGAGCAACTGCATTCCAGCACTCACATCCATCTGCTTTCATTAACCTTACAAAGGAGATGATTTATTCATCATAAAGATATTAAAATGCACTAAGCCTTCTCTTATCTCGAGGTATTTGTCATTGTTTTGTACAGAAAATGGCACTTAGGAGGCTGTTTGAAGTCACAGTCTCTTCTTTTTAATTACAGTTTACAGTTAATGGGCTCCTAGGGGAGAGACTCCAAGGGATTAAGGCTGAACCAGGGCTCTGAGAGGGCACAGGTCTCACCCCAACAACCGGCAGTGAAATCCCCCCTTCCCCATCCCCTCCCTTGTGCCTGGTGACCTCCAGCCCCTCCTGCCCTGAGCAGAGCCCTGGGCTGGGTCACAGCCCCCAGTGCTGCTCAGGAACCCCAGGACAAAATCCCCACTTAACATCAGGCAAGCTTAGTCAAAACCAGCTCACCCAAACTTTGAATCACAGAGTGCTTTGAGTTGGGAGGGACCTTAAAGCTCATTTTGTTCCATGGCAGGGACACCTCCCAGTCTCAATGTCCAACCCTTGGGCACTGCCAGGGATCCAGGGGCAGCCACAGCTGCTCTGGGCACCTGTGCCACGGCCTGCCCACCCTCACAGGGACGAATTCCAGCCCAATATCCCATTTAAGCCTTTCCTCTTTCAGCTTAAATCCATCCCCCCTTGTCCTCACCACATTCTGTGGTCCTCAGTGGGACTGAGCTGATGTGGAAGTTACCTGAGGTCATCAAGTTATCAATGGCCATCAATGCCAAGTTTATAATTTTCTGCCAATTTGCTTTTTCCTGAACATTTTTCCATCTTCCCACCATGGACACCCTGCACTATTTCATGCTCCACTTGTCCCTGTAAGTGCAGGCATCTTTCATTATCATAGATATTGAGGTAATAGAATGCTGATGTTCTGTGCTATCTTCTTCCCAAATACTACCCAGTAAAATGCCTCTTCTGGAGACAGTTTAAAAATCCTATTCATTTAATGTGCACACACACACACAAAATCAGTGTTCACCTTTTCTTCCTAATTCAAAGTATCTTCTGTTTTGTCCAATCAGTTTTTTCTGCTTACTACAGCCTCAGTTTAATCACTTGGTTAAATTATTGATCAATCAGCTGAATCACAGATATTTTACAGCACAGGACCCTCCAACAAGCTATTCCCAGCCCTCCAGGGCAGAGCAAATCTTCAAGTGATTCCTTAATAGCTTTTTGGATTCAGCTGTGAGTTCAGGGACAGAGAAAAAATAAATTGGAAAGAATATTGGAATTCCTGCCCCGTTGCTGCTCTGGTGGAGCTGTGGAACAGCTCCTCCCTCTGTGCCCTTCACACTGCTCTGCCACCTCCTTCTTGTCCCCAGTTTGCAACCTCACCCTCTGTAACCTACCAATGCCCAGAGGAGAGGGAAAATGTTTTGAGATTCCTGGGAACTGTGTGGCTTTGAAGCAATTACACTTGGGAAAAGGAGAGAGGAAGGGCTACAAACACCTGGTTTAAAATCACTATCCTAAAAATCAGCCCCACTCTCCTCTCACAGCCAGCTCATCCCAATGCCCAAAGCAATAAAGAGCTTCAAGATACTTTGGTTCTGATGGCAAGAGATCATCCCAACTGTGGTGCTACAGCTGTTTTCCTAATTAAAAAATAAAAACAACAAAAAACCCAGAAGCCAACTGTGACAGTGTTCACAGGGATTCTTGGATGAGGGAAGAGACGAGGATCTGACTCCATGTTTCAGAAGGCTGATTTATTATTTTATGATATATATTATATTAAAACTATACTAAAAGAATAGAAGAAAGGATTTCATCAGAAGGCTGGCTAAGAATAGAATAGGAAAGAATGATAACAAAGGTTTGTGGCTCAGCTCTCTGAGCCAGCTGACTGTGATTGGCCATTAATTACAAACATCCAACATGGACCAATCCCAGATGCACCTGTTGCATTCCACAGCAGCAGATAACCATTGTTTACATTTTGTTCCTGAGGCCTCCCAGCTTTTCAGGAGGAACAATCCTAAGGAAAGGATTTTTCATAAAAGATATCTGCGACAGCCAACCACAAATGAACCCAGACACAAGAGGCACAAGTCTGTCCCAGCAGATCTCCAGGAGAATCCTCCCCTGACACTGTGCTCCCACCTCCAGGGAGATGCAGGAACAAATCCCCAAATAACTGGGATTTCCAGCTATTATGGACTCCCTGGGTTAACAGTGCTGCTTTTCTACCCTTCAAGGTGGTACAGGCCATTTTTAATCCAGACCCATCCACATGAATCACCCATCAACCCCAAGCAGGTCATTCCAACTCCATTACTGGCACCCCAAGCTCTTCCTTAAGCTTTTCACAATAATAAAGACACAGAAAACCAATTTCTTGTGCTGTTTTTTTTCCCTCTCCTTCCATTTCTAAAACTTTTAGAATCAATACCTTCTCTCAAGGAGAACAGCTGTTAAAATTGAGTGTTGAGCTCACCATCTGTGAGGTGGTTCTCTTGAACAGAGAATTTCTGAGTGTTTGGCTGATGGTTCCTGCCAGTGCTGCTCACATTTGCAAGTGCTTGCATGCAAGACAAAATGAACAAAGCCCAACAGAAAAACCATTCTGTTTTCAATAGAAATTACTGACTATGGTGGTGCAACAAGACTTCAAGGAAATATTCTAAATCTGGAAACCTAAAAATAATCTCTCTGCTCTAAAAAGGCTCCACCATTCAAACCCTTCCGCTTTCACTTCCTGGTGTTCCAAAAAGCAAATCCACATCACAGTATCTCTCAAGACCTCTATTTTCATCTGGATTTTTACCAGCAGTTCATCAGAGCATCACTTAAGTGCACATGAAGTTTTAATGTGAAAGGTGCTGTGTGTGCACTGCAACTGAAGGGTAAGAGCTCTACAACTCCAGTTTTTAAACTTGTACCTCCCCAAAAATGAGCACAAATGACAAGCTTCTGTTTCCTAATGAGAATTATTTACAGCTGCATGGGGTCCATGTGGCTTGGGCAGATATTTGACCGTCATAGACAGGCAGGAGTTCATTTGCTCTTCTAATGCTACAGGAGAACAAAGATGCTCCAGCCAGAGATCCCACACCACTTGGGGAATTTATAGAAGGAATGATGTGTTCAATTGGAAATAGCCCACGGGGGTCAATGCTGGCTGTCCACTGCTCAGTTCTTCCATTTCAGAGGAAATTTCCTGCCCATCACACTCTGCACTACTGTTAGGAGAAAGGAGGACAAAGCAAGAGCTAAGGGTTTCTATGGCAGGAGCCAGAAATGAAAACTCCTCTTTTGCAGACCTGGTTAAGGACACTTATTTTCTACTTGCATAATTTTATTCCCTAATATTGCCCACTTGTAGCTGGCACTGAGAGCAGACAAGTTTCCGGAATCACGTTGTCCTTTCTGAATAAAGAACCAGTAATTAATTTACAGTCCTATTGTGCCTTTCCACCCTCCTCCTATTGTTAATTATCCACTGCCTAATAGCCTCCTACATCCTTTCAAGGAGTAGGTATCAATTTTGCCACTGGCTAAGTGCAAAAAAAAAAAAAATTAAGAAATAATCAGCTTTTATGATTCCCATCTAATCCTACACCTTTAGGATTGACCTGTTCTGGCTGAGAAACAGCATCGGGATGTTTGGCCTCCAAGTGATAATTAAAAAGCTCATTACTGAACCCCATTAAAGACCTCCATAAAAGCCTGGAAGTGGCTGAGGGGAGGGAGGGCAGAGCTGGGGAGGACTCAGAGCCCAAAAGCCCCTGGATTTGTGTGGCAATCACAAAACTCCCTGTTTGATTGTGTACACGAGGAATCTGATCCCACCCAACCCTGCAGGATGGACTGTGGGATTTGGGGGGTTATTTCAGGTTGTAGTTTTAATGGTTTGGTGTAAATTAGAACTGGGGTCACTCTTGGAGGGCACAAGGTAAAGAGGACTCAGTGAGGCTGAGAAGTGTTCAGGACTCAGCAGCACTAAAACTGAAACACATCTGGGAAATCTCTGCCCTGAAACACTGCCATCCAGGAGGCTGAAGGTGAGGAGGACAATCCTGCTCCTCCCACACCAGGTCTGTCAGTCTGTCTGTGAACAACCTCTCCAAAATATAGACACAGTGAGGTGAAGTGGAGAGTAACCCTTGGGCTCTTCCTCCAGCCTTGCTCAGCACACGTTGACACTGCTTCTACAAAATGAATTAAAATAAAAAGGAACAAAAAATATATTAAAGCTTCCACTCTTTTTGCCTCCACAGTTCCACTAACAAACACATACATTTGTCTGCATCTGCTGTGGAGCTGAGACAGGAAATTAGAAGAATACTCTTTTTGGTGTGATTAAGGTACATGGAGTAATATGTATTTAAATGCCTTAAGAATTCTCAAGAACTTCTTTAAATACTTAAATCATTACCTACATTTAACACTGACATAAACCAGGACTGCTTCTCACTAGGATTTAAGTCAGCCATTTCTTATGAATCTGGATTTGGAAGAGTGACTTTGACTTTCAAACGAAGGTGAATCTCCAGAAGAGATTGGTTCACGCTGTGAAGCGAGCTCTGTTTGTGTTATCAGTTTGAAGTGCTCTTTGCCTGGTTCCTCCTCAGCACCCCAAAGCAATCCACACAGAATTTCCCTCCCCTGCAGCGTGCACACCCCTCAGTGGTGACACCTTTTCCCAGATACTCCTCTGTGCTTCTCCAAGCTCTGTCAGCAGGCAGTGAAATGGTTCTGGTGCCTAAATCCAGCAGTGCCAACTAACTCACAGTTACATTATTTGTGGAAGTGCAGCCCATTTTAGAGCCATGGCATTGGCAATTCCATTGCAGGGCACAGCCACAGCTCTTGGAAGAGCAAGGATCATTTACAGCAGATGAGGAGCACAACCAAAGAAAAGCTCCAACACCCTCCTGCCGTGTCCTGGCTGCTCCTCACTCCTCTGGGGCTGTGCCTCAAGGCTGCTGTCCCCTGGCAGGGGCAGGAGGGGATTTACCAGCAGCTCCTTTCAAAGCCAACAGCAGCAGAAAGAGATAATGACAAAAAATCAAGAGCTGCAACAGCCCAGGCAAGCCAGGCTTATCTCAGCACACTCTGAGCACATAATAAATGACAATGGGTGAGCTGCAATGCTCATCTTCATTGCAGAGTGGAAACTTCCCTCAATTTATGCATCAAAGCAGAAGGGTTATGAGAGGGCCAGCAGCTGAAATGAATTCTTGCTGGATTTCTGATATTTGTTTGAGCACAAAGGGATGGTTTTTACCCAAAACAGAATAATGGTAAGTCATCCTAATTCATGCACATGATGGGTTTGCAGGATCCAGAAAGGAAGGATGTGATGGACTGGGGTTCAAGTTCATTTTAACGAGAAATACACTCCAATCTTTACCACTTCTAAATTCTGAAACATCAAATTTCCTTTGTATAATAAATAAAAATAACTGAAGAAAATGAAAGCCTGAGGATACCCAGAGAACATTTGCTAACTGTGCTCTTGGAACACTTCCAAACTTGGCTCTTGAGTGTGGGATTCATCAGAGAGCACCATACACACAGCGGGGCAAAGAAAACTTGACCAGGAGCAAGAGTCAGTACCTGCTTATCCTCTACAGACTTGTTGTATGGTAAATGCACATAAATGTACAGCATTTCATGCAGCTCTATTAATTTTAGCTCAAATTTCTATTTTTCTGTACAGATACTGCTTCTTGAATTAAAATTCAGAGGAGGAAATCTTATTCCCCTGGCACAGTTAATTATTATAAATAAATTACAGGGGTATCCCAAGTAATGTGTTTGATTTAATCAACGAAAAGTTAATGAGGCCAAATTGATGCAGAAGTTAGGCAAGACTAAGCTGACAGGGATTTAAAGATCTGTTCAGCTCCTGAGAGTGCAGGATCAATATGGGATTTGAGCAGTGAGGGCATCCATTAGGAGACAAGGGAAAGGCTTCACTTTCTGCTCCTCCCTCCAGAGGAAACAGCTCAGGATGGGGCAGAGCAGGGAGGCACTAAAGGCTGCAGCTCCCACTCTGGGGGTTTTACTAAAGAACTCCCAGCTTACAGCCCTCACTGAGCTTTAATAACCAGCAATCTCCAGCAAAGCCTTTCTTTTACTGCCTTTTGTTCATCTCTGAGAAGGGACAAAATCTACAGCTCCACTTAAAAACCCAGCTACAACAACATCAGCATAATCTGAAATCAATACAATATTTGGCTGCTACAGTCACAAATGCAAATGAAGCTTTAGCCTTGACTCCAAGAATTTATAATGCATTTTGTGGAAACTTGAAATTTTCTGTCTTTGTGTTTTTAGTAACTGTTCTCAACTTCCCCAACACACAGTTTGTTCACTTCATCTTCCATTTATTGACAATTGCACTTACTGGAACACTTCCAAAAGCATCATAAAACAGCTCAGACAAGGAACTAGATACCTGAATCATGGTTAATTCCTAATCCAAGGACCATTCTTGAACTACATAGAGGCACAAAACTACCTAAAATACAGATTAGGAAAGCAAAAAATAAACAAGGACTTGAAAGTTATCAGACTATTTTCACAGATCTATTTTTTTCTGCATATTTTCCTGTTGGATGGAATTGATCTAACCATGACCACCTACATAAAGCAATAGAGCAGGAAGAAAAACTGGGCAAATTCTGCCTTTTATTTAAATTGTTGGTGTGCAGAGCACTACAGGAAAATTGCTTTAGCTTCAAGTCCTATCTAGAAATGTCTCATACATGAATTCTTTTCAAAGAAACAAATTATGTGCAAGGAAGCAGAGACTTTTTTCCCACCAGTGCACAGAGGCAGCTCCTCAACAGAAGTGCCTGTCTCCTACTCACGATCCCAGCAGTTTGCACATGGATTTCCAATAGCTGCTGCAGACTATTTTCAATGTTCTGCAGAGAAAATGAATTCTGTTCCTGAAGTCAGGTTTTACTCCTGTCCTCACAGGGCTCTGTGAATTACACTACATCTCCATTACAAATAAATACATAAATAGAATAACTACTTTAAACCCATAAGAGATCTTCAGACCATGCCCTGTCCCCCTCTGGAACTCTGCTACAGTGGGGATGGAGTTGGACTTTGAGATCCTTGTGGGTCTCTTCCAACTCAGGATATTCTGTGATCCCAGGGGATTCTGTTGGATTTGCTGTGTCCCAGTTCTGTTTTGCAGGACTGAGACCCCTCAGGCAGCTGCAGGTGGCTGAAGGAAGGGAGAAATGCAGGAGAATTTCTCCTGCTCACAGCACAGATCTGGGGAAAACCCTCCAAGAACATTACAGAGCACACAGAAAGTACAAAACACCCTACATTTCCCCTTTCTTTATACTCCCATTCCAACCCCAAGATTCACCCAGCTTTTCCTGTGAATTCTAATAGAAAAGAACAAAAGCAGCCCAGAGAGAATGGCAAAATAATGAAGGAAACTCAAAGTGCTTTATAAATTCCAAAGAGCACTGCAAGCCCTGGGCTCCCTGAATTGAGCTGTGCACACATGTTGCTCATTAAACAGCCTTATCTCACAGATAACCAGAGCAGCCCCTCCAAGAAGTGGGGATAGAAATGAGCTGCACTGAATTA
This sequence comes from Zonotrichia albicollis, assembly GCF_047830755.1. NCBI lineage: Eukaryota > Metazoa > Chordata > Aves > Passeriformes > Passerellidae > Zonotrichia > Zonotrichia albicollis. The sequence continues at coordinate 20,190,063 of NC_133830.1, forward strand.
ATGTGAAACCACTCACAAAGCTTTGTCCTTCTGAGATTGCAAATTCAACAACCACCAGCCCATTGGGAGCTCTGCGGAGCACAATCAGCACTGGATCCATAAATTACAGCTGTCTGTTCCAGGGAAAATAACTGTGGGCAAAAAGCTTGCATGTGCTGCTTTACCCACCTGAGTGGCATCCAACATTCAGCCAGACTTGATTCTACTTTTCAGTAGAAAAAGCAGGATTGCAGCAATTCAGAAGTCAAACTATTAATAAAATGTATGGCCTGTTGCAAAAACTTCATCTGCTTGCAAACAGACACCTACCTGTGTTTACACAACACCTGCCAAAAAAACAAACATCCTTTTTTCCTCTAATTCACCCATTCACAATGCTCTTGGACTTCCGTGAGGATTGAGTCTAAGGGATTGGGATCAAGGGGGTGTCTCAGGTTTAGCTGGGTGTGAATTTAATTGCCATCTGTCAGAGCTGGGGCAGGTATCTTCTGTTCATTGGGCAGTTTTCTTTACCTCTTTCACAAATCCATCCTCCTTCCAGGAGATATTTTCTGTTAATGGGCCACTGAGTGTCCCTGCAGGGCTGATAAAATTCCATCATCCCATGGGGAGAAGCTCCGCCCAGGGGAGGAGCCAAGCATTCCTACCTGGATCCAATCTGAGGTTTGGGACACCTCAGCAGCCTTTGCCCGCTGCATTCCCAGAGAAAGACCAGGCCCATCTAAACCACCACTGGAATTTCAGAGGAAAACTCCCCCCTTGTGCAGGATCCGTGCTGCAGCAGAGCCACAGCTGGCACTGCAGGAGGGCTGAGCCCCCATGGGATGGGGCTGGGACACCCCCTGACACACAGGGGGCAGGGCATGCTCTGACTGTGGCAGTGGGTTTGGGTTTTTTTAATGTACTATTACATTAGAATTTTTAGTTTTCCTAGTAAAGAACTGTTATTCCTGCTCCCATATTTTTACCTGAAAGCCTTTTAATTTCAAAATTACAATAATTCAAAGGAGGGGTTGACATTTTCCCTTTCAGGGGAGGCTCCTGCTTCCCTTAGCAAACACCTGTCTTTTCAAACCAGGACAGGGGGAAAACAGATTGAGTTCATGCAGGACATTTTTGTACAAAACACTGGTGGTGTTGTGGCTGTGACAGAATCATTTGCAGCACCCAAAGGCAAAGTGATGAAACATCATGAAGGGCCTGAAGATTCTCAGTAAGAAATCCAGAAAAGTAAAAATCCACATAAAGCACAGAATTATGGGCACCTTTTGAACACCATCAAACCACAAGCGCATCCCCCCTGCTCCCCAGCAAGTGCAGCTTAAACTCCACAGCCAAGACACTGGGACTGAAATAAAGAAATCGGGTTGGCTCTATGTTTCATACAGTTTTGGGGGGAGAAAAAAGGATTTTTTTAACATGACAAATGTATTATCACTGTTAAAGATGTCATACAAGCAGTTCTGGCAATTTATTGAATGCATCACTGTCCTTTCATTCTGAAATTCAGATTTAATCTTAATTTGAAAGCCGCTGGAAGCTCCACAGCCATCTCAACTACCAGAAGCGGTTTCCATATGTTTTATTTCAGTTAACAGCAATAAAACTAATTTAAACTAACATCAGGAGACTCATCAGGTTCTACTCCACTGGAGAGGGTCAGCCTGACATTTATGTAAAAAATCTATTGGAAGAAAATCTGGGAGGTTTTAAAATTACTAACAAGTGATGATTTTGCACATTTTAAGAACTGGTGATAAAACTGTGGCAGAATCATTACAGAATGATTAAAACCATCCAGAAAAGGCCATTTTTACATATAGACACTGAGTCATTTAGAAGGCACAGCAATACATTCCTACTTGAAAATTAGCTTTACAAGTCCCTCTGTGTTTAATTGTACTTTGCAGGTTCTCAGGGAGGAGGCTGAGTCACACAGTTCAAGCAGATTTTCCCGGAGTAAAACAAAACAAAGAGTTCCTAAAACTTTGCTTCCTGCTGGACTCTCTGTGCTGCTGCCTCCTGCAGCTGGTCAGGGTCTGTTTCACACCAATCCTCCCCCTGCACCAGCACAGAATGAGGCTGATCCTCCACAATTCTCTCCTGCTCTAAAGTAAATTAGAAAATTACTGTTCCACTTCATCTGATGTGCACCTTTACCAGGAATCAGCCTTTCTGTGAGATCCTCAACTCCACAGATTTCCTCCATCTATTACAGACTGGGGGAAAAGAAATCACAATTTTCTTTTAGTTCAGCTAAATAACTCAGCTGATGTTTTCCCCATAATTAGTATTTCACCTGCTCCCTTTTTTTTTTTTTTTTCTCCTTAATTTTAAATTAGCCTTCAGATTTTTACTCTTCCTGGGCCTATTTCATAGCTCCTCCTAGGACACCACAACTTTCAGGCAACAGCCTTGGCACTCCCAGCTCAGGAGCCATGAAAGCTTCTCCTTTTAAGCAGTTTTGTTACAGCTTCCTTCATTTGTACCTTGTTTCTCCTTTAAAAGCACACAACTAGGAAGGAGCAAGTGGAAAGAAACAAAACTCTCAAAGAGGATGTTTCTAGGCAGGTTTCAGAGATTTGCTCATCAGAGCTGCTCCCTGAACCCCTCTGCTCCTCACTCTGCTCAAATCCTCCACTCTGGTGATTTTCAAACACACAAGGAAAAGGAACATCTGCTACTAAAGCTTGAGACAATCCCTGCAAACTTTGACAGGATATCCTGCACAGACATCTCCATTGTGGCTGTCACCTCACACCACTAAATATCAAAATGCCTTGTAAAACAAATTGCATTTTCTCCTGGAAACATGTGAACAAAGACACCTAATTAAAGCAGCTCCTCACACTGACAGCTCCACATTGTGTGTGTGCACTGCACTTCAGAATGCAAAGTGTTCAAAGCCATGTCCCCAGTTTCACAGATTTAACAAATACCTCAGCCTGCCATTCCCCAAAGGGAAAGCAATGTGAGTTTATTACTGTACAACTGTATTATAAGCAGAAAGAATTTTAAGGGCTTGTACAACAGGATAATTTATGATTTTTTTGTCACAATGAGAAAGCCAAATGAAACAAATAAAGTCAAGGTGATTTTTGGTTGTTTTAATGTATTATTTGGAATCACATTGCTTTGCTGTGTCAGCCTTGTCTGTGCACAGATTCTGTTTTCTGCATTTCACAGCACAATAAAACATCTTGTGGATGCAATTTCCTCGTTACAAGCAGCTATAAAGCCACTGAAAACAAATACACCAGGGCAATATCCTCTGCAACTGAGCAATAGTGTAAAATTCCAGGGCATCACTTGTATTGGATATTCCATTCCAGCATGACAAACAGCAGCTATTCCAGACCAGTCTCTGGGCCAGGAGCCCGACTGCACTCACCCAGCTGGGAGAGACCAACACCTCTGGCTGCATCTCAGGTTGTTTGGAGTGATCCTTTCATATCTTCAGTGGCTGAGACTCGACCAATCCTAACCAATACTTTCATTTACTGCCCACAAACACAAACCCTTCTGACTTCACTCTGTCTGTGCAGTCAACACTGGGACAGGACATTCCATCCCTGCCTTCCACCTGCTCCTGGCTCCTTACACCCCTTGATTCCATGGAAGCACTTGGCTGGCCAGTATTTGCATTTGCTGCTATTTTGCTGATGCCTCTGTGAGCAGGAACAAAGATCTCTCCAGAGATTAAGCACTATTCCCCTGACTGATCATTTCATTTGAGATAATTACATTTCATCTTCATTTGCCAGAAAGAAAGGAAAACAGTGGGAAGCAAATTAACCACAACATAAGGATTCTGCCCAAACATCGACAGAGCTTGGGGAGCTTTTGCCCAAGACAAGACCACAGTGACCAGGATGTTGTGCAGGCAGAAACACAAAAGCATAGCCTCAGTGACATTTCACCTCAGAGAAAATGCAGTTTAAGAGGGGGGATAGAGAATTTACACTGATTGCCTGCTACTGCATCAGTCTGGTTAAAATCAGGCTGCCAGAGAAGGCTGGAGCTGTCTTGGAGCAGCTCGAGCTCACACTGGGTAACACAATTAATTCCCTAAACAGCCTCAGAGAAGGGTGGGAGCAGCACCCAGGCCCAGCCTGGCTGCCCCAGGGCTCTGTAGGACACAGGGTGCTGGGTCCCTGTAGGATTGATGGGAGTAGGATGGTTGGGACAGATGAAGACGAGAGATCTCTGCAGCCAGGTCAGGAATTTGGGGTTTATTGAAAAGGGCCTGGGTGCAGGGCCCTGCTGGGATTTGGGGTTCATTGCAAAGGGCCTGGGTGCAGGGCCCTGCTGGGATTTGGGGTTCATTGCAAAGGGCCTGGGTGCAGGGCCCTGCTGGGATTTGGGGTTCATTGCAAAGGGCCTGGGTGCAGGGCCCTGCTGGAGCTGCAGCCACAGCTCAGAGCAGGCCCGAGAGAAGAGAGGGGGAGAGAGGATGAGAGGGTAAGAGAGTAAAAGGATAAAGAGTGAAAGGCAAGAGGGCAAAGTTCCCGTTACCATACAATAAATCTTCTTCTGTGTTGAATATTCTGATTCTCACTAACCAATCTAGTACAAGATACAAATCCTATAGCATTTACATACAGCCTATAAGAATCATTACATTACCATACTGGGTTACATTTTAAACCCTAAAAACTCCTCTTTTGACCCCTTCTACCAAGCTGTAGGGTCTGCTCTGACCCTTGGGCCTGTCTGCAAGCAGAGGGTGTTGTTTCATCAAAGGGATCACCTTCAGCTGGCCACACCATTGTTTTCCAGTTGTTCAGTAACTAAAGTATCTCAAAGCTTGCTTTCACTTCAATCTCATGTATAGTTTCTATATTCTCAAAATCTTTTGCCAGACAATCATATTTACAAGGCTTTCCTGTTTCATTTTCCCCAACAGTTCCCACCAGCACAGCACAGCCAGTTGGGATGGGCCCCATGGGCACTGCCAGGTCCCAAAGGGGCACAGGCCTGGGCTGACCCTTCCTGCCAGGTGGGAAAGGCTCTGCAAACCCTTCCAGCAGTGCCCTGATGGAACACCCAGTGCAGGACAGAGCCTGGCAGGAGCCAGGGCTGGAGTTTGGGTTTCAGGCAGCACCAAAGCAGAGCTGAAGGCAGAGGCACTGCCTGAACCCCCCAAACACGTTCTGCAAGAGAGGAGCTCCACACACACATCCTTGGAGCAGCCAAATCCCACAGGAGGCTCAGGGCCACACCAGTGTGATCACTGAGGCTCAAACACAACACACTGCTGGAAATCCTCATGCCAGGGGCTTTGCTTCAGTCTGCAGCAGCTGAGCAGCATTGGTCCTTCCACAGCCTACCAGCTCATGGCAGCTCTGCTGGGAGCTAAAACCCCAGGGAGAGAATGCATTGATGCCCACAGGCATCCCCCTGCAGCCTGGGGATCAGATCCAGCTCAGTGGCTGTGCTCGGGACAGATTCCACCTCACCCTGCACAGCCTCCAGCCCAGGTCCACACCACACTGATCCTGAACTCTGCTAAAGTCAAAAGCATTTCAAAGGATCTTTAATCCTTTCCTACAGACTTCTTGGGGACAGTCTGCACACCTGTGGGTAAGAACTGGATTTTAATTCTGCAGGGGAAGGTCCTGCCTTGGCTTTGAGGTTTTACAATAAATAAACACAGCGCCTTAAGATGCAATATCCTGACAGTCCCAAAACACACTGCAGGAATGATGGTGAAGCCACAGTCAATATCATGAACCTCATTATCACTGATCAATAGTCACACTGCTGGAGAATCAAGGCTTCTGCTCAATGGCAATGCTCTCATGAATATGGACTACTTTCAGATTCAAGGATGGAGTTTTCACTTCTCCCATTGAGAGCCCTTTTGCAAGCTCTGCACGCTTGGCTCAGCCACGTGTGCAGAGAGGTAGGAACAAAAACCACCCAGAGTATAAAACACCAAGGGAGCAAGCTGGAAGTAAAGTATCTGATAATTACATGAAATTCTGCACATTATCTGATCCTTCCAAGTGCAGAATGAGCATTGCAATAATGAGTCAATGAAGGCTCTCCCTGTCAGGTGGAGGAGACTGCTAAGAAAGCCAGAACCAGCCCATGGATGTCCCCTCAGCACAGATGCTGCCCCAAACGCAGCAGCTGACACACAGCTCCCAGGAACTTGGATTGGGAGCACCAGGAACTAACCATCAATCTTTTGTAATGATCCAAACTAATCCCTCACTCCCAAATCACACTGGAGACAGAGTCACTCAGTAACTTCTCCAAGGGAGAAGAACCTTTACTGAAAACACCAATGGCATGCTAAGCAAAAACAATAAAATGCCCACATTAAAAAAAATCAATTTCTATTTAATACTTTTAAATAAACTACTTTCTTAGAACAAAGACATGAAAATGATGCACACATACCTGAGGCTTCTTGAGCTGTCACCTTCAGACCTGTAAAGTAAAACACAAATACTTAGGACACAGTTATTTCCAGCATTTATCATTCAAAACCTTCTCAAGCATGCTCTCCCCTCTGTACTTCAGTGAGTGTCTCTAGGGCTTGTTGTACTTTTTCTGCTAATAAGACATTTAGAAAAAAAAACAAATCCACTCAAGCTTCGAGGAAATCTATTAGAAGTCAAAACCCAGTTAACAGCTGAAGTCAATAACTGCAATATTCAAACAGGTGACACCCTCTGAATCCTCAATAAAGATCTTCCTCAAACACGCACAGAGATTTATTTTCCATCCTTACAAGCGGGAAGCAACACTCTGACACTATTCTAGAGGCAGATTATTTTGTACATTTTAATTTTTGTCTTTATCTCTTCTTCAACTTCAGCTGAAAAGGTCACAGGCAAATAGTTCTGGAATCCAACACTCAGCTTCATCAGACACTCAGAAAGGGCCAAGGTTGGCAAATAAAGGTAATTTAAAATCATTAAAACCTCACACTTCTGTGAATTTCAGAAATGTGCAAAAAGGAGGGATGTCTTAAGTTACAGAGGGGCAGGTTAAAGGTGAGAATTTCATCAATCAAACATGGAACCAAGCCTCTTCTCTTTCCCCAATATTTTTAAGCAAAGAAACTTAATTCAGGATTATTCACACTGAACAGGATTTCTTCTCCAAGGAGGAATGGGAACATAATATTCAAATTTCAGGACCAAACAAAAATCCAGAAGAAAACATAGAACCATTTGCCCAGTTCCTTTCCTCCCTCACTCCCAAAGCTGCCTCCACAAAGACAAGGGGAGAACAGGTAAGAACCAGTTGTGTTTAATAGACACAACAACTTCAAAGCAGTTTTCCCAATGCAGAAGTCCCACAAGGCTGAGCTCAGCCCTGCACTCCCAGGAGAAATGAAGAAATTAATGAATGTTTAGGTGCCACCTCCCCACACTCAGCTCTCAGCAAATTCCATCTGGCAGAGCACACACCTTATTGGGAAAGATGCTCCTGTAATTGCTTGTGCTTTCAAGTTCCCAAATACAGGAGACAGCAATTAATGGCTTCATTCCCTGCCTCTCCCCTGGGCTGGAATAACAAACTCACCCAGCAGGTAGAACATGTCCCAGTGCTCAGAGCCAGCCAGTGTCACTGAGTGGCACCAGGCGCCCAAATCCCCAAAGTCCTGCAGCCCATTCCTGCTCTCCCTGGAGCCCCAGGATGCTTCCAGTGAGGTGAGGGGGATCTCAAGGTGATCACCTCCCAGCACAGCCCAGAAAACAGGCAATGGGGTGTAGGGGGACACAAGATAAAATAAAGGTAGTATAGAAAGTAACCTTACCCCATTAAGGAGTTGCAGCTGAGCCAATTATTAGAGATTGGGAACAGGCCTGATTTTAACAGGTCACACCTGTAGCCAATAAGAGTGTTATAAAAGAGTGGATTGGTAAGAACTGGCGTTAGTTGGCTGCTGTGAGGATGAATCAATGCTTAGAGGAGCTGCCTATGAGAAACATCAAGGAGGTACAAAACTCTAGCAATATTGAACCCTTGCAAGGTAATGGCAACAAAGGGGGGCCTACAACCCCCACCACCCCTTCTTTACTTTCATGTTTCCCAGAAAAGCTGGGAAATTTCTCAGTTGCTAAATTTGCATTTTCAAGGGTAAGATTTACTCGGGTAAATTCTGAAGAGTTGTTCAGAGCTGGTCAATTTTGCTCAGGGAATGAGTAATTGATGAGCAGAGCTGAATGAACACAGAGCCGAAAGAAACCACTGCTTGTAGTCTGAGACAAAGCATTCGATTTTCTTTGAGCATTCTTTGAGAGGCAGGACTGGGGATCGATATTTAATGTTTCTGCTCGCACAGGAAGCATGTGCTGGGCTCTGGGTTGGCTTTTTTCCTTTTGACCCACACAAAAGAAATGATACTGGCACAGCTGAGACAAGGAGAAAGGTGAAAAGGCTTCTGGCAGTATCTTGCATTATTTATTTCAAGGTAGACCATAAAGGAAAAAAAATTTAAAAGCCCACAATATAGAGAATATCTTCTGTGCTGTAGTACTTGGAACAGCACAGATTCCATTTAGATATCTGAGTTGTATCACTGATGAGATAAATGTCATACAATGGTCTGCAAGATTTCTCCCCTCAGCCCTGGATGGTTTCCAAGATTTCATTTTGAGTAGAACTAAATATTACCATATTACACTCCTATTGAAGTACAAGTTTGCCTTCTTCCTGACCCCAAGAATTTCATTCTCAGTAGGAAATACAGTGAAATACATCCTTTTTGAGATTGTTATAGCCAAGAGAGGCAGAAATTACTTTCCTACCAGTAGTAATTACTGTAATTTCATTGCAGACAGATGCCAGGAGGAACAGGTACCACCATAACAAACCTTGAACCAAAAATAAAATGTAAAGAAAAACAAAAACCCCAGCACCTGAGGTTTACAGAGGGCTGTCAACCCTCTGTAAGTGACCATTAAAATCCTGAATGATTTTTGAGTTTAATTAAGTACTGCCATCACCATCTGTCAGTCCATATCCAAAACATGGATATTTCAGAAACCAGCTCCACTCCCACCACCGTAAGGATTTCTCTTTGTCACCACTATCCTCCTATAAAAACCCCATGCAGGAGAACAACAAACCAACTATCTTGGCTTCCAGTTGCTGACTTGGTTGGCAATTTTCCAACAAACCATCCATGGTGGGAAGTGTCAGCTCCTAAAAACTGGAAGCCATTTACAGGAATAACACAATTTCAAAGAAAACGCTGGGAAAAGCACAGGATGGAAAAGCCCTTCAGACTGGGAATGTGAGAGGTTCCAGGTTCCTCTTCACTGAGGGGACAGGAGGACCTCAGAACCCCAGCAGCAGCAGAGCTCTTTCAGTGGCCTTTCTTCATCCCAAGGATTTCTGCTCACACCAACAGGAAATGTTAAATTCCCATTATTCCCCCAAGAGCCACGATAAACAAGCTGAAAGCCTTGTGGCATCTGATTTGTTGTTTACACCTAAAGCTGCACTTAGAGGGGAACAGCCCAAGGTAAGTCTGCTTCCAAAGGCAGCTCTAGGACCAGCTTTCCTCTTGCTCTCTAATGAGCAAGAGGAAAATGATTACTCTAATGAGAGTAATCATTTTCCACATTAAACACTGCTCAGAACCAAGGTGTGTGATATGGACTGAGATACACAACCACCCCTGCAACAACTCCTAGCTGAGCAGATATTTTATCCGGGCAGTGAGTTGTCCTGTAAAAGAATACAGCAAGTAATTTTAACAGTTTTGAGACTCTGTTTGTCTAGGATTTGTGTTTGGGGGTGCACAATGTGGTATAAAACCAGCCAAAAGCAGAAGTGAAACCTTTCTGTAAGAACCCACGAGTGGACAGGGCTTTAAATAGTTGACAGAGCCACCCCTGTGGTAGGAATCCCACTCAGATCTCACCTCCTTGGAGCTGTCACCTCCATCAGAATAAAAAGAACTGGGGAAAAGCCAAGGCTTCTAACAGCATGTCAAACGTGCACTGAATAATCAGACTCCATCTGAAATGCATCTTCTCACAAGCCACAGGAACTGATGCTACTGTGGGAGACTCTTGGAGTACACAGTGACCACGTATTACAGAGCATTCTAATTCCATTTTTCACAAAAGGAAAAGATTGAACTGAACCTTTACACAGCACTACAAGGATCAATGCATTTGATTAAGCCTTGATTTGAGCACAGAACGTGCCTCAAAACCAAAACTGCACCCAGCACAGGTTGTTCTTCTGTAGTGTTTGAAATCTTCCAGCATCTGTAATGCAGAGGAACTGATTACCTTCAAGGGAGAGAGCTCTAGAGAGAATTCATTGATGGCCACAGAAATTTTACTCCTGGTATGAGGAGCAGGGAGCAGTGTGAGGTTCCTGCAGGTGAATGTTCTGAGCAGCATTTCAAACCCAGACAGATGTTGCCAGGAAACCTCCAACCCCATCTAAAGGCTATTAGAGCTTTCCAGGATTGTTATTTGAGCCTGCTGGGTGTGAATGATGCTCTGTGCCCCTGTGGATCCCAGCAGATGTGCAAAGCTCTGCCAAGGAAAGCAGCACTCTCCTCCCAGGAGTCTGGGAAGAGCAGCCTCAGGAACGGAGTCAGGCTGGAATAAAACCTCCCAGCTCAGCAACTGTCCTGCCCTCGCACTGTGGCAGCGTTTCTGTGCACAGAGAAAAGCAAGGCACAACTTCCCAAGGACATTTCCTGGGAATTGCAGCGACGAACCTCAGAGAATGAATAAACAATTCTTATCTCATTTGCTACTCCTGTTGTTCCGAACATGTGGAATGTGCTGGAAGATTATTTACCTGAAGGGATGGCTTGGTTGGATACTGGGGATGGTGTTTTGATTCATTGACCAGTTGGATCCACGCATGTGTGTGTTGGGACTGTTGGCTGACAGCCACGAATTTTCAGCAGTTAGTTAGAAGTATGATATAGTACAGTATAGTATCTCTCTAATATAGTTGTAATGTAATATAGTATAGTTTTAATAAAGAGCGTGTTCAGCATTCCAAAGCCTTGGAGTCAGATGCCAATCATTCCCAGAGTTGGGTTCACCTGATTTTACAATATTACACCCCTGCTTAAAGGGTCTGGATGAGCACCAGAGCACTACCAGCAATGTACAAAGTGGGAATTGAGTTGGAAGGGACTTTAAAGCCCATCTCCTGTGGGTAGGGACAGCTCCCAGCAGAGCAGGCTGCTCCAGGGTTGTCCCAGCCAGCCCACACCCCACAGACACAGGCAGGGGAGATTCTCTGTAGGAGTATCGGGGGTTGGATGGTGGGGATGGATGGAGAGCAGAGATCTCCGCAGCCAGGTCTGGAACTTGGGGTTCATTGAAAAGGGCCTGGGTGCAGGGCCCTGCTGGGATTTGGGGTTCATTGCACAGGGCCTGGGTGGCCCTGCTGGGATTTGGGGTTCATTGCAAAGGGCCTGGGTGCAAGGCCCTGCTGGGATTTGGGGTTCATTGCAAAGGGCCTGGGTGCAGGGCCCTGCTGGGATTTGGGGTTCATTGCAAAGGGCCTGGGTGCAGGGCCCTGCTGGGAGCTGCAGCCACAGCTCAGAGCAGGCCCGAGAGAAGAGAGGGGGAGAGAGGATGAGAGGGTGAGAGAGTAAAAAGGGTAAGAGAGCAAAGTTCCCGTTCCAACACAATAAATCTTCTCCTGTGAAGAACATTCTGAGAACATTCTGATTCTCACTAACCAATCTAGTACAATATACAAGTCCTGCAGCATTTACATACAGCCTATATGAATCATTACATTACCATACTGTGTTACATTTTAAACCTTAAATACTCCTCTTTGGGCCCCTTCTGCCAAGCTGTAGGGTCTGCTCTGACCCTTGGGCCTGTCTGCAAGCAGAGGGTGTTGTTCCATCAAAAGGGGATCACCTTCAGCTGGCCACACCATTGTTTTCCAGTTGTTCAGTAACTAAGGTATCTCAAAGCTTGCTTTCATTAATCTCACTTATAGTTTCTATATTCTCAAAATCTTTTGCCAGACAATCATATTTACAAGGCTTTCCTGTTTCATCTTCCCCAACAATTCTCCTTCCCAAGAACTGCAGTGGCCAGCAAGGCTCTGTGTGTTGGGTGGAGTCAAAAGATTCTACTGGGCTGAAGACTTGAAAGAAGTGACAAAAAACCTAGTAAGAGCTGCCCAGTCAGTAGCATTTAACAAGGTGAGTGTCAGGATGAGAAAAAGGATGAATTTCACCACTAATTAGGTCCCTTCAGCAAGATTCAGTCATTAGGCACAACAGGGTGAACACCTCTTCATCAACACAATTAAACAAACTCACCACAGCCTCCCACAAAATTCCAACTAAGCTATCATGGTACCAACCTCACACTAAGGTCCCAGGTCTTTTGGTAACTTCAAGATACAAAACCCTGTATCTCTGATCTTATTCCATGTTTTTAAACACTGGCTGGATGTCATGATGAATGTATCAAAAGCCTTCTGGTTCATTTGTCTCACTGTTCCACACATTTCAGCTCACTGGGCACCAGTCCACTGCTCCCACCCTCAAAAACCCCATAAATACACTCTGAGAGCAGAGAGCAGTTTAGATGTGATTTCCCACCACCAAGCTGAAAAAGAAGTTTCCATCAAGCCCCAAACAGATTTAAAAGTCACATCACCAGTACATCCAAGCTAAATTTGGGCTGCTGCTTGGCCCATGATCTTGTGGCAGCTCGAGCATGAAAGGACAGCACCTCCCACATGGATGGCATCATGCAGAGAGTTAATGTGAGCTAAACCTGTGAATCACCCACTGCAGAATCCAAGGGCACTTATGTAAGGAGCATTTCCAGGCAACATTTTGAACAAAAGGCAGAGGGGATGTGCCCAGTCCCTGCTGTGTGCTGTGGATAACCACAGGTACTGTTGGAAGGGCTCCCCCAAAACCCAACAATTCCCAGGAGCTCTGCTGGGCTGGGGAGAAGGGTGCTCTGAGCTCTGGGTTACAGCACAACACAAGACTGACTGCTGAAAAAGAACCTATCTGCTAAATTGACTGGATTTTAGACCTACAACCACCAATTAACCACTGTTCAATGAGACAGCATAGTATTTCACCCAGAACATCATTAATCACATTCCTTTTGTCCTTATTTTCTCCAACTCCCATTAAAGAAATGAACTTTTTAGCCATCTTAAGTGACAGTTGATATTGCAGATGCCCTTTTTTAACACAGATGTGCTCTGTGCAGAGTGTGTGCCCTCCTGTTTGTGCAGAGCACCTCCAGCCCAGCAGAATCCCCATCCCAGCTCTGGAAATGCACTGCTCATGTGGCAGTGACCACAAAAAGTGACCACTCTTAACTCCTTACAAAGCTGTTACAGAGGTGAGAAAATGGCCTTTTTTTTTTTTTTTTAACCTTTTAAAGTGAATTCTAACTGTGAGCCTGGACAGGAACACTGAAAAGAGGCACAGATCCCATTTCTGTGGTGTTTGGCCCCAGCAGACACATCCCAGCCCATGAGAGGCAGCAGCCCCTTATCTCCCACAGATAACTCACTGCATCCCCTGCTCCAGCCCGGCCATCTGGACACAATCCTGGGCTCCAGGGAGCTTGGCCTGGATGACCTCCAGGGGTCTCTTCCAACTCGAGCCATCCTGTGATGCTGTGATAAATACCATGGAAATGCAGCTCCTGGCATATGGGCTCCATAACAAGCTTGTTATATCCATTTCTGGACTGCTTTCAGCCACTGCTGTCCAAGAAATGTCCCTTCCAAACTCTCAGAGATCTCTGAGGAGGCATTTGCAGGAGCCCAGCCTGATGTCCCTGCCCAGTCCCTGCCATATGCTCCGAGTGGAGCAGAGCCCTGCCCACCTCACCTGCAGCCAGCAGGGGTTTGCAGTAACCTGGGCTCTCCTGGTGCCTGGAAATGGTTTGGAGGAAGAGCCAAGCAGGCAGTGCTGTGCTTCCAACCTGGTGCTCCCCACCGGGACCATCTGTGAGCTCAGCAGGGCAGAGCAGCTCCCCAGCAGGACAGGGAGCCACCTGGGCAGCCTGGAGCTGCTTCCCAGAGCAGAGCAGCCCCGCAAACTGCTGAGCACATGGGAAATTTGGGATTCTGTGCCTGACCACAGAGTGCTGCTGGCCCTGTGAGCAGGGCAGGGATATGCCATTGCACACCCAAAGCTGCTGTGCTCTGAACACAGATGAGCTGGGACGCATTTGAGTTCTGCCCAGAGTGTTGGGGGTCTGTCATTATAGCACACGAAAAACACAAGCGCACACCACTGTTCTCAAGGTGAAGGAAAAAGGGAAGGTTATTTTCTGACTCCAACATTTATAGTTTTTTAAGAGTGACAGTGGATTGGAGGGTGACAGTGCCACCTCTCCAATGACACTGGTCAAACCAACAGACCATCAACTTTCTCCTCCTCCATAAAGGAACATAAATGCAAAACAATGAGTTATTTACAGAAAGTGTGTGAAAAAGTTCACTACAAGAATGTCAACATCAGAAGGCTTAGAAAATCTTAAAAAACCAGGGTGACAGGAGTCCCCTCTGGAAGGTGGAGCAGAGCTAGCAGCTGCTCTGTCCCAAGGGGCCTGGCACGTGTCACAACACTGTCACCAATTCTGCCCTGCTCTGCCCTCAGCACAGCCGCTCCAGGTGCACAGAAAATGGGATTGTGACCACTGGGATTCCATGGGATGGAAACACAGCCAAGCAGAACACACAGGAGGAAGCTCTGCTGCCCTCCTGCAGCACATGGGGACTTTGGGGTGTGGAGGGTCTGGGGGATGAAGGGCTCCAGTCTCGGGTTGCTGTTGATAATTGCTGCCCCGAGACGTGCAGGGTGTCTCTGTTTCAGCCTGCGCATCTGAAGAACGAGTCTGGACTCTTCACTTTTCGGTCTTGAGGTTGTTTATTAATTCTTATCTATAAAATTTTCTTTCTGCCCAGCTGAGATCTGCTCAGCAGGGCAGCCACAGGCACTCTGACCGCCCCGGTGTTGTCCTTTTGTACTACAAACTATCTATAACATATTTACACTTAATTCCCAATACCTATCACCTATGTTAGACAGTGCACTTCTACTCTAAACCAATCCCAAAGTGCCAACATCACTGCAGAAAGTGGAGAACAAGGAGAAGAAAGAAGAAGGACACGAGACACGCCCTGATCCCTCCATCTTGTCCCCATAACCCCCATTCCAAAAACCCTAAAATCTACATTTTCACCCTGTGATAATTTTATTATTACACTATTCAAACCTGTGTGACTTTCAGGTCCTCATACAAAGCTGGTAACTCGCTCTAAGGGTCAAAATCAAATCCCCAGGTGCTCTGGGCTGTGTGCCAGGGTCTCCGAGCCCCCCGATGAGGTTCTTGGCAACTCTGGACATCCAAAGGGATGTGCTGAGTTCCGACACTCCAGGGCAGCCCATCCCTGCAGCCTGTGCCTCTCTCAGCCCCTGTCTCACCCATCCCTGTGCCTCTCTCAGCCCCTGTCTCACGAGATGAAGCCATTAGGCTGCACAGAGCAGCCAATTGATGATCTCAGTAAGAGCCCTGCCAAAGGGCCATATGGAAGGGAAGAAAATATTTCGCTTCGACAAGCGAGGGGTGATCTTAAAGTCAGCGCCAGAATGAAGACTGGAATCTCAAGTGGTAAAATATGAAATAAAATATCCTTGGTTTATGAGCTCTGAAAAGCATTTTACCTCTTTTCCTTGCTCCATCTCTCCTTCAATTGTTTATAATTTGGAACAGCTTTTAAGAAAAAAAAATTCAGAAAACTGAATTTTTGAACTGAAAGGCTGCCTCCATTCTGTTTGAAAAAACACCTCATTCTTACTCCATTTATCATTTTACAAGTGAGTCAATTCCTTATTTTCCCCTGCAGCTGAAAGTTTCCAATCCAGTTATTTCTGCAGCTTTGACCTGCAGCCTTGTCTGTCCCTACCCCAGCTCAGGGAAGAGCAACTTCCCAACCAAAATTCTTTTAAATGTGCCTTCCCAGCTCAGTTCATTCACTGAGGTGTGGAGTGGCTTTCTAACAGCTGAGGGAGAGAGCTGCAGTTTAACCCCACAGGTACTGAGGAGCTGCACAGGAAATTTTTCAGATCTTGCTGCACATCAGAAATCTCTCCCCACATTCCTTCACCACTTACTTTCTTCAGAAGGACAAGGCAGGATTAAGCAGCATTGGCCTGTGGCAATCACCTGTACTGAATGTGGAATATCAAATATAGAAGGCATCATTTCAGCTTCAATTAAGGGGGAGCAGAAGTGGAAAGCCACAGCACAGGATTATTTCAGACCTCTTTCCATTTCCAGGTAAGGCTTTACAAAGAAAGAAAAATCTCTCTTAAAATGGGGTTTAAACAAGCAGTTCATCCTTTTATCTGACATTCCGAAAAAGGGAGGCTTTTCAACAATCCTGGCTCCAATTATGGTCCCTTTTAGAGATCCTCCCAACAGCAGCTAAATGGTTCTCAGACTATGAAGATACTCACAGCAGAACACTTTGTCATCAATTCCGCCTCTCAACACGCAATCATCAGCCATAAACATTTAGAAAATTATCGAATCAAGTTTCATCTTTCATTTGTATCGAGTGTTTCTATGTTCCTTAATAAAATCCTCTGCCAGCAGAGGGTTTTTGTCAAAATGTGCTTTGGATACAGGCAGGATCAGAGTTAGAGGCCAAGAGCCTCCAACAAGAACGAGACATTTTCTGCACATGAAATTTATGTCCTTAATCCTCAGGCTTGGAGACCATTCCAGCTCTCCCCTGATCTTTCATACAAGACAAGATCTATGTTTATTCCATGAGGAGAAGGAACCAACAGTGACACTGATGGGGACAGCTGCCATCAACCCTCCACCCCAGGAATTCATTTACTGACACAACAGTAATTACAAAACCCAGCCCTGGAAACCTCCCCATGCAATTTCAGCTGAGGCACTGTATGGATTAAATTTTCGGGGTAAACAGAAAATTTCATTTTCTGAATGAAAAGGGGCATCTGCTCCTTAAATTCCACACAGAGATTTTTGAGAAGTCTGAGTGATTTGCCATTAAAACAGCAAAGATATTTTCTAGAAAAAATTGATGGTGCTTCTAGAGAACAAACAAAATGGAACACAGAGATCTAAGAAAAGGACTAAAGCCTCAACAAACTCACCCTCTGGATTAACCTGCACTGGCAGGGCTCAGGATGGTGCCTGTGACGGTGTTCACAGGGGTTCTGAAGAGAAGAGGATCTGACTCCATGTTTCAGAAGGCTGATTTATTATTTTATGATATATATTACATTAAAACTATACTAAAAGAATGGAAGCAAGGATTTCATCAGAAGGCTAGCTAAGAATAGAATAGGAAGGAATGATAACAAAGGTTTGTGGCTCGGCTCTCTGTCCGAGCCATCTGGGCTGTGATTGGCCATTAATTACAAACATCCAACCTGGGCCAATCACAGATGCACCTGTTGCATTCCACAGCAGCAGATAACCAATGTTTACATTTTGTTCCTGAGGACTCCCAGCTTCTCAGGAGGAAAAATCCCAAGGAAAGGATTTTTCATAAAAGGTGTCTGTGACAGGTGCCAAACATGAAGAGAACCAGAAACACCTGGGGTCATAAACCTGTCCTTGGACTGGCTGTGCCCTGCCCTGGGAAGGGCCCTGTCAGCACTCAGGACAGGAGCTGCTGGGCCCCACACATATTCCTGGTACACCGCAGAACCCCAGAATGGTTTGGGTGAGACTGGATTTTAAACCCCCTCCAGTGCCACCCCTGCCATGGCAGGGACACCTCCCACTGTCCCAGGTGCTCCCAGCCCTGTCCAGCCTGGCCTTGGGCACTGCCAGGGATCCAGGGGCAGCCCCAGCTGCTCTGGGCACCTGTGCCAGGGCCTGCCCACCCTCACAGGGAACAATCCCTTCCTAAAGGGTGTTTAAATCCAATCCCTTTGATGACTGAGTTCATCTGCCCCTGCAGCCAACCTGAACCCCTTGGGAACTCCAAATGCCACAGGAGTTCTGCTGCCTTTGATGTAATTCTTGCCTCCCATTAAGACTAAATTAGAAAACCTGAAAAGATTAAGACAAAACCAAGTATGTGTTCTACTGCTATAACTCACCAGACAGACTGCATAAAGAATGGGATTTAAGTCTTCAACTTGTTTTATTTCAACTCTCAGTTAAATCTGTAGCAACACTGTAATTTGTAACTATTAAGTCTGCATGCAGAAGCTACAAAAACACCCAGACAATGCCATAGTCAGGATTCTTGGCTTCTCTCTGGATGCCTGGAGGCTTCAGTTTCAATTATAATGGCTGTACTTAGAGCTAATGGTTTTCTTGCTATTAGTCAGCTTCCATCTGTCCCACAACCTGCAGTGGTAACTGGCACAGCCACCCCCATAGAAAATGTCCTTCCTCTGAGAATCTGGAGGTTACAGGTTTTTGAAATTATCTTGGCACTGAATGGAGCAACACAGCCCAGTTCTTCATGTCTGAAAATGCCTTAGAAGGGTTTTGGAGGGTTTTTTTTTTTTTGGTTGTTGTTTGCTTTGATTTTTGGGATTTGTTTCAGTCAGGTTTTTTGATTATTTTTTAAGGGGCTGAGTGGGGAAAGGCAGTGTTTAACATGGTCTGTGAGGTGGCTTTGCTGCTTTCTTAAAATCAGTCCCCAAACACAACCTTCAGCACCATCCCAACTTTCAGGGAGAGTTTTAACCACTAATCCATTCAGCTTTTAGAAGCTTTACTTCAAATATCTCTTTATCCCCCATAAGTGTTACTCAAACATTCCCTGAGAGATTCCTGCACAATCAGCTCTACCTGGTTCTCCCTCAATTCACAGTTTGGTATTTTTCAATTGCCTCTTGACATTGCCACATCTTATTTTTGTCCTTTAGGTCAAAACACTCCCCAGCAGCTCACACTGACCTGGACACAACTAATGAGTCTTCAAAGGTTTTGCTGTCAAATGAGAGTTTTTGGTGTTTTATTGTTTGTTTGGGTTTCTTTTAAATCCTCAGAGAAAAAGAAAGATAAACATGGTGTCACTGTTCACAGTAATATATTTCACTCTTGCTTTCTGGTGACATAACCACCTTGAGTGAAATCAGATCCTGTCCATCTTCACTGGCCCCTAGCAAGAAAAACATTCACAGTTCTGGACCTCTGAGCTGAGTTCTCTCTGCTCAAAACCACCTCATAACCTTTTACACTCTTCCTATTAAAAAAAACCCCAAAAAGCAGAATACCAGGTTGCCCAGGACGGCTGCCCTGGATTTGTCTTTACAAACAAATTCTAGGTTGGCTGATAAATGAAACTGGACATTGAAGATGAAAGGAACAATGGGGAAAAAAGCCTAAATTCCATAAGAATTAACAACTAAAAGGGAGAGTTATACATTAGAGGGAAATCTCTGGTATCAGGTGTTTTGGGAAGTCTGAACCTGTCAAGTACCTCAGCCAGGGGGGAAAGAGAGAAGGGAAATGGGAAATCAGGATAAAAAGGAGGCTGCGTCCTCCAAAAATGTGAGAGACCCCAGGGGATGCCCCATGGCCTGTCCCTTTACTTGAATACAGTCAAAGGACTCCTATGTCTCCTTTTTGGACATAAACCTCTGGTGTTTGTGGGTTAATTTTCCTGACACATCCCTCAGAGAGAGAGGTACAGATGCCCAGTTCCTACAGCAAGTCAGGCTATTCCCACTGCAACCTTCTCAGAATTATTTTTACTGCCAAGACATTTTGTCTCAGCATTTCCCCTTCTCACAAGAAGCATTTGTTCATTGCAGAGCTCTGCAGCTCCATGACATCCCAACCCCAGTATCTCACAACTGGAGATACCACAGCTGATGCCATTTGTCCTCCTCCTTATCTTCCTTCACCTCCCCCTGTCCTTGAGCTGGAATAATGAGAAGTTTCTCTCTGCTCCCCTGCCAGGTGACCTCTGGAGCACTTCTGGGCTTGTCTGAGTTCCCTCTGATTTATGGACAAGGGCTCAGGGTCCCTCAAGGGCTCAGGGTCCCTCTCTGCAGCCCTGCAGCTCCAGCCCCAAGCATTGACAATTCCCCTGCTGCCACTTTTGGTCTCTCTGTGCTCTGCCCCATCACACAAACCAGAGGTTGCTCTCACACTGCAAACTCACACCTGCCCTTCAGCAGGAGCACACAGCCCTGGGAAAAGCTTTCCATGGAATAAAACAGGGGTGGGAGGGGAAAAGCAGCTGTAGAACCAACCCCAGGCACCCACCAGCCACCCTCCGAGGGAGCACTCAGCTGGCTCTGTGCCTCCTGCTCAAAACAACACAGTGTGGGTTTATTTGGCTGTTGTCAAAGAAGTCTATAAACAAATGAATTTATTTTTAGCTGTGCTTGAGCTGCCAGCGAAATTTAAACAACACCCAGTGAGTGGTACTGGCACAAGGCAATGAAATGATGATAACATTTATCTGGCACTCAATCATTAATTGCTTAAACAGCTTTGCCTTCTCAGGGGTCAGCTCTTAGCATGTGTAAGAAATTTAATGCCTTCCACTCTGTAAACTAACACAACACTGAAGTTGATATTCAGTAGGTGCAGAGCTGGGGGAAGAGCATCCTTTTGGATGCTCATCCATCAAGAGCCAATTTTACAGCACTCTGCCATTACAAAAGCAATAACATTCCACTCATGGAAACAGCTGAGCTCAAAGATCAAACATGGACGATACTCCAGAGGCTTCTTTACATAGATATTGAAATTTAAGATTCCTTTCCTTTTACAATAAATCAACAGTCCCCACCTGAGCAGTCACTTCAGTCTGCGAAGTGATTTTGATGGATCACAGCTACCTGGAGCAATGAGTTCCCAAACAAACCTGTCCCCATGGAGGGCAGCTCTGTGGGCAGTGACTCCAGAGCCCCTGCAGATCCTGGCACTGGGGCCCTGCTGACCAGAGACCAGGAGAGCAGAGCTGACAGGACCAGCACATCTCAGTGCTTGGAAACACCTCAGTGCTTGGAAACACCTCAGTGCCTGCAGGCTGCACAAAGTTTGCGCTGCACAAGGTGCCCACAGACCCCTCTGCAGCTCCAGTGCAGCCCCTCAGGATAATTCCTTCCTTAGCAGGCACCAGGCAGCCCCCATGCAGTGGCAGAGACTCGTGTGCAGAGGCAGGGACTGGGGACAGGACATTTCTCTGTGCTGGAGCCTGTCCTGCTCACTATAAGGGTGTAAAAGTTGGGCCACCATCAGGAGCTGCAATTCCTACACAAACCCAGCAATTCTCACTCAAACCTCACTGGTGCTCCTGCCCATGACAGCAGCAAGGACATGGTGATCCCATGGCAACATCAGCACAGACTGTGCTAGTTCTGCTGAGAGCACTTGGCCTTTCCTGGGGCCACTGAAGCTTTTCCTGCTGCATCCTCATTGTTACAATTATCTGAGCTGCTCTGAGGAGTTGGGAACCTGCCCATCACTGGTGTGCCACAGACACATTTTATGAAAAATCCTTTTGTTAGGATCTTTTCTCCTGAAAAGCTGAGATGCCTCAGAAATGAAATGTAAACAATGGTTATCTGCTGTTGTGGAATGCGATCAGTGCATCTGTGATTGGTCTCATGTGGTTGTTTCTAATTAATGGCCAATCACAGCCCAGCTGTCTTGGACTCTGGTCAGTCACAAGATTTTCTTTCCCTTTCCTTTCCCTTCCCTCTCCCCTTTGCCCTTCTTTCCCCTTTCCCCCCTTCTGATAAAATCCTTTCTTCTATTCTTGTAGTACAGTTTTAATATATAATGTTCTTTAAATACACTATATATCACAAAATAATAATACAAGCCTTCTCAACCATGGAGTCAGGATTCTCATCTCTTCCCTCATCCTAGCACCCCTGTGAACACCCCCACAATTGGTGACCCCCAGTGAGGGACATTCTCACAGTGGTGGCTTGGAGTTTTTTAACCTGAAACAGACTGGTGTGTTTGGGATATTATCCATGGAAATTTCCATGTTGGAAGCATTGAACCTGCCCATCTCCTTTCTTGGCAATGAGTGGAAGGTTAAAAGGCAGTTCCTGGGATGAAATTAGTCCCTGTTTTAGGTGCTAAGAGAATAAAGATTGGCTGTAAATTGGATAAACTGACACCATTACAGATACATTCCATTTCTCAGGCCATGCCCAGTTTTAGATAATTCAGACTAAGACAAAGAGGAGACTCCACTAAAAATTTTATGAAGCAACATGGTATGAAATGTTCACAGAGTGGGAAGATTTATCTCCACTTTTTCACTCACAGCTAAACATTCTAACACAGGTTGATTTTATCATCTCACTGAATGTAACTCTAAGCTGGGAAAATTACACTGACATCACTGCTAACTGCTGGAGGAAATTACAGAAATGCTGAAGCACTGTAGTAGTTTTATCCCAATTTCTCAAGCAATAACAGCAACTTGAAAAGCCAAGAAAAACAGTATAAAGCTTCACCTGAACAAACATCAAGGCAAGGATTCACCACAGGGAAATCTGCTCCCATTCTCCAGGTCAGGTTTAGCAGCAGGTACCCCAAGTTCAGTCTCTGGGAGAAGAGACCAGCAAGAATTCACTAAAACTGAGACTTTTAAATGCACTGATGGAGCCTTGAGAAAGTGGTGCCTGATCCTGGTTATGTTCAGTGACTCCAAATTGGTCCAGAGATGAGAACATTCCAATAGAAGCTCATGAAAAAAACACTGGTGAGTTTTCAAATATGACCCAATGACTTAATGTGGGAAATAGAAAAGGTAAGAAGACTTCCAGAAAGCTGTAAATGCAAAAACAACAGAAAACTTAGAGCCAGCTGCAGCTGCAAAGTCTGGTAGTAGAAAAGTTACAGCAAGCAAGGACATGAAACAATAGCTTGAGTTTTAGGCTTGGCTAAGATAGACCTTGAGACTGCAGAAAAATATGCTCAGCATGATAGTAGAAGGTTTTAAGCTTAATAATGAAGCATTGTGTATTGTTAATAGAAATAAAACTACCAACACAACTTCAGTAGAGATACTCCATTCCTCAACACCCTCTTTACAAAGTTTTAGCACTTTAAAAGCAATTCCAAGTTATTCCAACTCCAATTCAGCTCCAACAATCTCCACTATGACTTTCTTCACTGCTCCCAATGATTGTTCCAAGTGTTTACAGCAAATGGAAAGGCTGTGGTGGGTTCCTGTAAACAACTGAAAAAGCAGGATGCACTCTTCTTGTCACTTCCACAGAATGGGAATGGCACAGTTTGAGAGCTTGTTTTCCATGCTCTTTGTGAAAGGTGCCTTGTCACACACACACCCACAATGTTATTAAGGCAGATGATTTCATTCTTGACATTTAAACTTAAAAATTAAGCTTGTAAAAAGACTTGAGACGTTTTGTTTGTGCCTTGTAAGTTAATTCAGAGCTGCAGGTGATGGCTGAGGATGTGTGAGGAGATGAGTGCTCTGCTTTCATGTCCTCTGAGTAAGATCAGTCACAGGCAAACAGCTCCCTGAAATTCCCAGAGCCCATTAGAGACAAGGCATAATTTCCTTATCAAGGTTGGAACACGTCATTACACTGATGTTTGTTGATCGTTTCTGCTTTCATTTCAGTGTGCACAAATGAATCCCCACACAGAGTAATGTTAAATTCTAACATATAATAGTGCTTAATTGCCTTTACCCTGAACAGAAAGCAGCACAGGGGCTGCATTCATCACTGTTTGTCAGGTAGTCAATAATACTGTAGAATTCATTTTAAGAAAATAGACAAGCTATTCTATTAAGTGTTGATCTTAAATTTCCAGTATTTAAAGGTTCATTTTTTGCACCCATGCAAACAATAATCTGAACAAATGAGTACCTAGCCAGTAATTTTCATCCCTCTCAATGCTTTCTTGTATTTATCATCTATCTGCTGTTCAACAAGAGGGCTTAGAGGAAAAGAAAACCACAAAAAGAACATTGCAGAGGCAGCAGGGCCTGCAGGCTTCCCTGTGGCTGCAAATCCAAAGCCCTGCCAGGACTTCAGGGGGGCAGGGAAAGGGTTAAGTCACACTTCTGCTTTTCTGATCTCCAGATTCTAAATAAGAATTCACAGATTGTCTTATTCTGAAAACAACTGACTGAGCTCGAATATGTTTTATTTTCTTTGTGGAATTTGTGCAGGGCAGAGCCAGGAGAAGCTGGATCCCAGCTCAGGGTCCCATCAGACTGCACAGACAGCACAGGGAGATTCAGGGATGCTTTTCCAGCTGAGACACTTCCAAAAGATACCAAAGCCAGGATGTTTTGGTCCAGATGTTTCCAGAGATAGCTCAGCCAGTTGTGCTTTCCTGCAGGAGTGAAAAGCTGGAAGGGGAAACTTCAGTACTTGGGTACTGATGGACATTGAGGATATTGGGGAAAGCTCAAATTCTGTCATTAGGTAAAACCACCAGCAAAGATCCTGCCACAGAAATCTGCCACTTAACAAGGGAAAGGCTTTCAATATCCAATGTACAGGAATTGTATAATTTACACTGCCCTTACTTCTCAATTCCCCAAGGCAAAGAGTTTACTCTCAGGTAGTTCATCAAAACCTGCAGAGCACCTGAATTGTGTGTATAAGGTCAAAGGACAGCAAAAATCTGCATTATTCTACAAATTACAGAAATGACAGCCTCAAACACTGTGGCAAATATCAGCTTTTAAACTCATTTCTGCTCCTTTCTCATTCCATTCCCTTCTTCCACTCCCAGGCATTGCTGAGCCACAATTCTCTGTGCAGTTTGGAGTCACATTTGGGTTGCAGCCAGCTGGATCTCTCTTTAAATGCTGTTTGTGCCTCATCTTTGGCTGTCACCAAACCACCTTGACCATTCCATCCTGTGCATTTCTGCTCCCACACCTGCTCACATGGCTGCAGACCAGAGAGGAGCAATCCAAACTGTTCACTGGAAAACTGGCACTGAAAAAGAGCCTTGAGAAATGCTGCAAAAAATTCCTGCTCAACACATGCCCCAAGGCAGCTGCCTCCAGGGAATCATGGCCAGTGGCACAGCCAGGAGCTCCCCTGCTTTCTGTCCTCTGAAACTTTGCGGTGAAAACAAAAATAAAAACTCACCTGGATGTGCTGGCAGCATCAGTTTGTGTGCTCAGAGGAGCTCTGGGAGACACCACAGCCTGCCCATCCCTGCCCAAAATGGGGCTCCGGACTGGGCTGGCAGTGAGGTTTGCTGGCAACAGCTTTTACTCAAAGCTCGGGAAAATTATATCCAGTAAAATCACTTCAGAATTTAACCAAGTACCTCCACAGATTAAACCATTCAGCTGAAATAAAGGTGAAGGGATTTCTGTGTCAGCTGTGGCAACACCAGGCTGCTGAAATCCTGTTCCTCCAGGAGGAAAGGGAACCTATGCTTCTGGGCACTTGGAGCTAAAACCACCACTGCATAAAGAACCCAGCACATATTTGAATATATTACCAGGAGCTCCCTTGAGGAACCTTGTTTCAGAGGGGACAGCTCAGAACTTCAGCTTATTTGGGCTGGTTTCAGACCAGACTCCAACGCTGCAATGTTCCTTTGTTGGAACTGCACTAAAAGAAGTCAGAGCTCACACTGGACTGTCGCAGACATCTTTCTGTGAAAATTCCTTTCTTTAGGATTTTCCCTTCGGAGAAGCTGAGAGGCCTCAGAAACAAAATGTAAACAATGGTTATCTGCTGCTGTGGAATGCAACAGGTGAGTTTGTGATTGGGCCATCTTGAATGTTTACAATTAATGGCCAACCACAAACCAGATAGCTCAGACTCTCTGGCCAAGCCACAAACCTTTGTTATTCATTCCATTCTATTCTTAGCTAGCCTTCAGAGGAAACCTTTCCTTCTATTCTTTTTAGTAAAGTTAAAATGTAATATGTATATCATAAAATAAAAAATCAAGCCTTCTGAACATGGAGTCAACATTCTTGTCTCTCCCCTCATCCAAGAACCCCTGTGAACACTGTCACACTGGACTGTCATTCCCACATGAGCCCCAAAACTGAGCCCTCAAACCCACATTTCCAAATTCAGGAGAGGTCAGAGCCTGGCTTTGTTCCAAGCACAAATCCAGCTGGAACCTGCACTGAGAGGATTGAGCAGAACCTGTTTAAAATGGCACCAGGTCAGCCTGGGCTGGCTCTCACAACACCCAGCCCTGTGCAGCACTGCTGGGGACATTCCTGGTGTTGGGGGTGACTCTCAGCTCCCTGGGACAGAAATGTTCCCATTCCCCAAGCAAGTGCCAACGCCATCAAACAGCACACAAAGGCTGGCAAACAGCAGAGACAGTGAAATAATGAAAAGGTAAATCCTTGCTGCCAGCTCTGAGTACTCAATACACTTATTTTAGAATGAATTTTAATGCAAGACAGTTGGAACTAAAGGATAAAAGTGATCTTGATATGAAATGAATATGCAGAAACGCCATTTATCACTCACCTACACTTACAATAAGGCCAAATTATTACAATAATTAATATCCCATTTTCCAGAAGTTCACAATGCCTGCTCAGGTGAGCAGCAGCTGCTGCCATCAGCCCAGAGCACAGCAAAGTAGGAAGCCAGAAATAAGAAATACTCTGAGAGTGATGCCAGGTCCCACTGCTCCAGAGCATTTTCCTCTGGAGGCAGGGAAGGCCAGTGCTGCTGCTAAACACAAGGGTGTAAATGCAATAAACATCACCAGCAGCACAGGTGATTTCCTGTGGAGTATTTACATGAAAATTTGCCACACTTCCTAAGCCAGAGAAGGTTCTTACCTGTGGGAAATGGATTTGTAGAAAATTCTCAGGGCCTGACAGAAGACCCACACAGTATGCAAACTATGAGATAAGAAATGCTGACTTACAAACGCCATGGAATACGACAGATATTGTTGAGAGAGAGCTAGAAAAAACAGAGCTAGAAAAAAGTTTCAAAAAATGGCCTTACAAATAAGACTAGATACTTTAGAGAAATAGAACTATGAAAGATGCATTGCAGTAGGACCCATGAGGGGTAGTTTTAGATGATTGGCTTGAAGGCATCTACAGCATGGTGTGGCAAAAAGCTGATAGCCAAGAAATGCTTATTGTGTTTTGTAATTAAGAAATAGCTTCTGATTGTGATAGCACGAATTATAACATCTGTATTGTCTCACCCTTCTCATGAGACTGGAAATGGAATAAAAGGTTTTAAAATGCCTCTCAGTTACCCCATGTCTGGCTCAGAAAAGGGAATTGTCTGACACTTACCAAGGCCCAGAGAGCCCTACTCACACATTTCCAGCTTTACTGCTGTGGTGGAGACAGAAGAGAGGTGAAGCTGAACTGAAGTTTGCTACAAATTGCTTCCCCTACAAAAAAGGGGGGTTCTGAACCTGAGGAACTGCCTCACATGGGTTACTGAGACCCCTGTTTAGGCCTGTGGGATGGAAAGGGTTACACAGCAGCTCAAGCAGTAATTTATGTGACAGCACTGCCAGAGCCCTTCATGGAATCACAGGACAGCTGGGGTTGGAAGGGATCCTAAAAATCCTCTAGTTCTGACCCCCTTGCTGTGGGCATGCCAAACATGGAAAGCATTTCTCTGTTCCTAATAAACATTCACTTCAGTGAAAGAATTAAGGCATGATTTTACAAACTTGCAGAAAATAAAAAAACAAAACTCCCTGCCTGCAGTAATTCTGCACCTGAATCATCAGTCTGACACTCAGGGCAGCAGATCAGAGTGTTACCCCCATAAAAGC
This sequence comes from Zonotrichia albicollis, assembly GCF_047830755.1. Lineage (NCBI taxonomy): Eukaryota > Metazoa > Chordata > Aves > Passeriformes > Passerellidae > Zonotrichia > Zonotrichia albicollis. The sequence continues at coordinate 20,217,791 of NC_133830.1, forward strand.
CTGTCACAGAGAGATTTCCCCTCTGGGGCTCCACCTGGAGCTGCCCCAGTGCTGGTCCAGCCAGGGCTGCTCCCAGCTCTGTGTCCTGCACCACTGAGGGATGCTCAGCTCCTCAATCAGATCCTGCCCATTCTCCTCCCATCAGCCATGGAAATTTACCTGCCAGCCAAGACTAAACTGCCTCCAACACAGAGAAAACTGACAAGGACAATTCATTGCAGCAGGATTTATCACAGGTCGCTTCCCAAGATGAGTCACAGAGTGGAACATGGCAGCCAAACTCTCCATTTCCATTGTGGAAGTTATACATCAGGAAAACTGCCTTATTCCAGGCCATTTATGAGTGGTTTCATAGAAAATGCCATTGCACTGGTGTCCTTAGAACTAGTTTCTGTCATGGGCTAAAAAAGCTTCAGGAATTTAAATCCATTTGTGTTTGGAAATGGCTTTTGGGCATTTCAGCCACAGCCAGAGCTGGTGTCAGGGCTAAAGGCAAGAGGCACTGCAGCTGGAAAACCTCCACCAGCACCAGAAAAACTCCTCCATCTCCAATTAATGCTCAGAGCAGTCAATAATGGTATTGCTGGAGATCTGTAGTCAGTTATGTCACCAAAAATTCATCAACCTGCCTCAAAGTGCTTCCCAGCCCCTGCAGCAAGTGGAGCCGCTGTCCCTCCTGCAGCTGGCTTTCCTGGGAGAAGGAGGGGCTGGAATTTGTCCAGAGCCAGCAGAGGGGGTCCAGGGCAGCACCAGGAACACAGCCATGCCTCCATCACCCCCGCTGGCCCAGGTGCCAACCCCAGCAATAATAACAACAGGTCACAAGTCTCTCCCTGGCCATTTTGTCTCATCATCCTCCATCACTCAATGCAATTAGGAAATCAGCCACAGCACCTCCAGGCTGATGCATTTCCCACTGAAACTCTGGGCACAGAGTCATTATTTCCAAGGCAGCAGCACCTCTGCATGTGATTTTTCACCTGTGATCTGTGTCTCCTGTCTGCATAACTCACTCAGCTCCCAGGGCTTCAGACCCAAAACAATTCAAGGTTGGTGGCTATTTTGGGTAAGTGCTGAGGAGAGTTTTGCTACAACCATAAGTAATGTTCTCTCTGTGTCTGCAGCAGACTAATTTTCTGCTTTGGTTTATCTCAACACCATAACTAAACCCAGCCATACAGAAGCACAGAAGTTATTTATCACACATGGAACACTTCAAATAAAAAAACACTTCAGATTTATGCACAAAGCTGAAGCGTTTTTTCTTTTGAAATAATAGCAGAAGGATTTTTTTCCTTTTTTGAGACAGAGAAGAGCAAATTTGGTTTTTTTTACTTTTCTCGTTGCTAATGGGGGTTTTTTTCAGCAGCAGAGAAATGTAAAACAAGTTTTCTCAGCACAGTACAGCTGCAAAAACCAAAGGATGCTGCCCCTCCTGCTCACCTGACAGAGACTCTGTACAGGAGCTCAAGGACAAGAGAACATTTCCTCACCTTTGCCAGGGAATGTCTTGGCTCTGCATCCCCAGGCTCTGGCTGCCTTTCTGCCTCTCCCATATTCTCTCAAGCATTCGCTTCCCTGGGCACTGGTGGAGTCACCATCCCCGGGAATGTGCAGAAAACCATGGATGTGGGGCCTGGGCAGGGTTTGGTGGTGAGCAGGGTGGTGCTGCTGGGTTCATGGCTGGCTTGGGTGATCCTGAAGGAATTTTCCAGACTGGATTCATGTCCCTGAGAGTGGAGGGCAGGACAGTGTCTGTGCACCTGCAGTGCCAGGAGGGGCTGGAAGTGCAGGGTGTGAACACAAACACCAGTGCTGCTTTGACAAAGACATTTTCAAATGAATATGTAGATCATCCCAGGCTTCTAAAAATACCTGGGTACTTCTAAGCACAAGCTGAATGCATGAAATGAAAGTCTGATTTATCAACAGTACTCACACAGTCAGCACATCTACTCCATTAAAAATCCAGCTCATACATCAGTGTCAATATTATCAATGTCCTCCATAACTTAAACAGTTCATTAATTACCCTCACAGAAAATGTTCATTACACAAAAGGCAGGGGCTTATGGTAACCATTGACCCCATCAAGACTCCTCATTTTGTCTTCACAATTCTGATGACAAGAGCAGCCCTTGCCCTGTGATCAGGTATTAATCACTGATCTATTCTAAAAATTAACTTTCTATTGAACACTGATAGGCAGTAAATAGCCTTGTATGGCTTAGCTGCAAATTACTGCTGTACAGGAATATTCTGATTTATGCCCCAGTAGTGCAGCTGGATTGGGTGATCACTAAACTCTGCTGCTGCAGAACATTTTCTATGAAACACCCAAAATTGTACCTCAAATCTGTACAGGGAGAGGAAAGACACCCAAGCTCTGCTCCTCTTGACAGCCAGGTTTTTAATATATTCCCAGGGCAGAAAGGAAAACCTGAGCTTTCCTTCAAGGGCATCTTTTGGGGAATGCACTGCCTGCAGCAGAGCTGCAAATCCACGGTGTGACAGTGTTCACAGGGGTGCCAGGATGAGGGAAGAGACGAGGATCTGACTCCTTGTTTCAGAAGGCTTGATTCGTTATTTTATGTATATATTATATTAAAACTATGCTAAAAGAATAGAAGAAAGGATTTCATCAGAAGGCTGGCTAAGAATAGAATAGGAAAGAATAACAAAGGTTTGGGGCTCAGCTCTGTGTCTGAGCCAGCTGACTGTGATTGGCCATTAATTAGCAACAACCACAGGAGACCAATCCCAGATGCAAGGAAACAACTGGGAATCTGAGCTGAGTGCTGGCAGTGAGGGCAGGGCCGGCATCCCCTGCTCAAGGGATTCTGCTCCTGCCTCCCACCAGGGTCATTCCACCATACTGGGCTGGACTCCACGGAATCATGGAACCATCCAGGGGGGAAAAACCTCTCAGATCGAGTCCAAACATTAACCCAGCACTGCCAAAACTCCATGAGCTCTGAGCCAGCACCCCCCAGGAACAGGATAAATGATCCCAACAGCACAAGCAGCACCACAGCAGTTTTCCCCTGAAAAATCAAACAGGATCAACTTTTCCCCAAACAGATTTCCAGTACTTAAGGCTGAGTACTTCTGGTGAGTCCTGCAGAGATTTAACAGAGCTGCTCAGATCCCCAGGGGTCCCTTCCAGCTCAGAACACCCTGAGATGGTTTAACATATCATCCTTTGGGGAGCGGCACCAGGGGGAACAACAGGAGCAGAAGCCCAGCCCAGAGGGAGACCAAGAGCTGCAAGAGTAGAGAAGGACCTGGAAAAGTTAATGAGGAGCAAAATCCATCCCCACACCAGCAGAAAACCTGGGTGCCCTCCCTGTGAGCTGGGAAAACACTGGACTGAGCCATGAACAATGAACAGTCCCCCAGCAATGATCCATCAGAGGGGCAGGAGGCAGCTTTAGTTAAGTCACTTGTGAATCCTAGATTTTTTCCAAATGTATATTTAATTACTGCAAGTCTCTATTGTCCATTTTAAAAAAGGAACAAGCAAAAAAAAAAAAAAAGCCAAATATTTCTCCCAAAGCAGAGTTTCAAGGAGTCAGTCTGTTATTTAATTAGAAACCTGTTTTGCTTGGGAAACAAAAAAGCTGTCCTCCTCACTGCTCAAGGAAGGGAGGAAAAAACCATATTCCCTTATTATTTCCCCTTCAGTACAGCTAATTTACATGATAAAGAGATATTATTTCAGGTGAGCAGTAAATTAATTTCTAGCAGACAGCGAAAACCATTAGATTTAATCTCAAAACCCACGACCCATGATTTCGTCTCTATTTTAGCACAGGAGGAAAGCTGACCTGTGAGCAAACAGAGCAGGACTGGGTCTGTCTGGAGAGAGCAGAGTCTGACATGGGGAGGGACAATCCCCACACACCCCTGGGTCAAGGGCACGGCCCTTTGTGTGCCAAGGAGGCAATTTAGCACCACAAACAAGAATAAAATCTGCTCTCCTGCCATCCAGAAGTGCCACTGAATGAGGCAATTTAGCACCAAGAACAAGAATAAAATCTGCTCTCCTGCCACCCCAGCAGTGCCACTGAATGGCCATTTTGGGATTTATTCCCCACCCACAAGGGCTGCTCATGAATTGCTCCATCCAAGGCAGACAGAGCCCTGTGTGAGAGGGAGTGGATTTACATCTGTCTGCTCCAAATCTGACACCTCCTCCTGGAAAAAACACCTCAGAAATGTGTTCCAGGAAGGATTTAACAGCAATCTGTCCCAGTTGAGACATATTTTGGGAGAATATGGCACATGGATGAAAAACAACTGTTACCAGAAAAGTTATGGAATAGATTAAGAACATTTTACAGCCGGTATTAAACATGAGATATTTTTTTAGCCATGGGGACAAGAAACTGCTCCTTTCCCAGGCAATGCCAGTCCCTTTTCCATGTGGCACTCATCATTAACATGACCAAGCTTCATTTAGGATGATCAGCACAGACTCCTCAGACCCTACACACACAAAACACTGAACTCAAAGACAAATTCATGTTTATCCACATTTAGCACTCACAGGCACTGAGTACCTGACAAGAAGTTTCTCAGAAAACCAACACCTACAAAGTTTACCATGTCCTCATCTCACACTGCTCAGACCATTTTTTCTCCCCATCTTTTCATCTTTATTGCATTACAGCTACACTGCACCATACATTTATAGCTATTGCATTATATTCATACATGAAAGTGCCAGAAGTTCTCCAGTGCAGAATTTACAGCACAAAATCCGACCACAACCAGCACAATCACTGTCAGCACTCAGGAATCTGCCCCATGGGAAAGCAGTGTGTAATTAAATAGAGATTTACCTGGCCCTTCAGCTGGCCAGCAGTGAAGTCAGCAAAGAGCCCAAATAATCTGCTTTAGAGTAATCTGGTGCATGTCTGTGGTAAAAAGTCAGACTTCAGACAACTTCTACCAAATCCCAAAGACAATTCCGTGGGATGATGTTTACAGTGTTTGTTATCACTGTGTTATTAAGCATCTAATTTTCACCCAATTACTTTCATATTAAATTAATATTAATTGCACCAGTTGGTAGTAATTATATAAATTATTATATAAATTATATAATATCTAGAGTGGTATGAATTAATATCAACTAAATAAAGCAGTATTTATCCCCATCACTGACTCCAGGTGGCTGCCCCCAGACAGGGGGTTCAGGAAGCTGTTGTTTAACATTTCCAGTTTCACCAAGGGCTAAATGAAGTCTCAAAGTTGGTGGCCATGGTTCACTGAAGCCTGTTTTCCTCTTACTTCCTATCTTTAATAATCCCAAGAGCTCTGCACTTCCCTTCCTCACTTCCTCCAGAATTAATTTTGTTTTAGCAAACTTCTGTTCATCAATCTTTGTTGGTTACTGTCTCTGTCATTTTTTCTGAAAAATCTCTTTGCCAGGATTTTTCTCCTGGGAAGCTGAGAAGTCTCAGAGAAAAAGAAAAACAATATTATCTCATTTGCTTCTCCCTGTTTTGCTGCTTTGGAATGTGGTTTGGAGATTGTTCACCAACAGGTGCTTGTTTGATTGGTTTCATGTGAATTGTATTTATTTATTGGCCAATCAGGGCCAAGCTGTGTCAAGGCTCTGGAGAGAGTCATGAGTTTTTCATTATTATCTTTTAGCCTTCTGTCTGTATCCTTAGTTTTAGTACAGTATTCTTTAATATAATATAGATTATAAAATAATAAATTAGCCTTCTTAGAACATGGAGTCAAATTCATCATTCCTCCCTTCAAAGGGGGTCTCAGAAAATACCACAGGTTACCCAAAAATTGCCTACAAACCCCTGAGGGAATTTGTGCTCTCGATTTCAGACCCCTCCATAAAGATTGAATGGAATAAACCACTCAAACACCACAAGTTCCCACTGTGGCCTGGCCAAAAGGTTCACACTGAGAAGCCCAGCAGGCCAGGAGCTCACAATAAGCTCAATATTAACAATTAATTGCTGTTTTCCTTCTCACATGACGGTGTCACCGAGCTCCGGTTACTGCTGTCCCTCCTGCTGACACACTTCCCAGAGATGGGTAAGGTCAGATAAAGGGTGGGGAAAAGGCAATGGGTGAGTGGCATGAGAACAGCTCCAAGGGACTCAGTTCCTCCTACAGAAAACAACTGCACTTGTTAAAAACCAGCTATTTCCAAATTACATTTGGAATTTCTGGGTGAGCAGCGATTGCTGCTCATCAGTGGAAGAACAGCACATAAAACAGAGCTTCATCTCAGAAGTAATTCCTTCACTGCTTTTTAAAAATTTACTTTTAAGTTCCAGGAAGTTTAAGTTTTGAAAGGCAGAGGAGACAACTCTCTGTGTGTTATAAACAGTCAGCACTGAGGCTTGGAAAGCCTCTAGGAGGAAGATGCAAAACCATCCCTGATCAACCTCCTCCTAAAGGAGACAGCTCTGAGTGGTTCTGATAGAGCTTCTCCAGGGAAGGTCTCAAAGCCACATGTACAAATGTTGTATATTTGGTTCTACAACTGGTTGGGTTTTACTCCTAACTGATGGTCCATCATCCCCCCCACACTTCCTACAAATACTTTCTCCAAGAGAAAGGGAAGAAGAGTTTAAGCATCTTCACAGTACTGTCAATGTACAATGTGCATTCTTTTATTAAAAACTGGTATGATGAATTTCAACCACCAAATTGGGCTGAAAAATCCAAATATTCTTTGTTTCAAGTCCTAAGGCTTTGAAGCTTCTGAGAGGTAGAAAATGCAGCAGCAACCACTTGTGCTTGCAGTGTGTCTCAGGTAAGGCAATGAAAACTTTGTGGGAGAAAAGTGCATAAAACAGACAGAAATGTAAACCCTTAGAAAAAAACAAACCAGAAAACCTCCATGACTATAACAGAAGGTTTTATTGGATTAAATCCACCATGAAAATAGGATTGCTGGGTTAACATATCTATCCATTTATGCTGAGAGAGAAGAGAATTCTTCTTCCATCCCATCACTTTTGACAGCACAGAGGAGAGAATCATTTCACTTGCTGCTGACAACCAAATGGTGCTAAGGAAGAGATGTGGAAGCACTTGAAGTGCTTTAAGCTGAAATTGAGCTGGTCCCACTCACAGTAGCTCTGATCAAGGCTTAGAGTCTTCTGCCTAAAGAAGTTGCAGTAACAATTCCTAAAATTGAGCTTTGTTTTCAGGAATTTTGCATCCTCTTTCTTCCAGCAGACACCAGGTGTTTTAAGAGCACTTCTCCCAAAGAGCCACCACCCACTCCAAGCCCCAGGAACTGAGAATGTTTGTGAGCAGGTCCCTCTTGGTGACGGCCATTCCCATTTGCTCACTGCTAGCAGCTGTGAAAGGATCTGCTCTGCAGGAATTGGGGTCTCAACCAGCTCAGACACAACTTCCCACCCCACCTACATAACATTTGCTTTATTCTTAAACGTGCAGCCAACCCTGCCTTTCACGCCTCTGCTGAGAAGGGCACTGGCTAAACTGCCCTAAACTGCATTTTTACAAATCAGGCCCCTACAAATTACACATAGGTGGGAATATTCACTTCAACTCTGTCCAAAACATTAACTAATGCTGCCCATAAAGACTAAACGTGCTTTACATGCTCTTAAGCACCTCTGCTGTTCATCATGTTACTAAAAGCTGTCTTGGACAGCAATTCCCCTTCTGCTCTAAGGAAGACTCTGTCCTTGGAGCCAGCAAAGCAGCAGCACTCAGACTGCAGAAGCACATTTATATCTTTGATTGCACAGTTAACTCCCAATTTGTTTCTCCAGTTTATTTCTCTGTAGCTTTTATAAGTAAAAGCCAGGGCTCTGAGGTGTAAATTGCCAGTTAATCACATTCAGGGATTATGGTACAACCTAATAAGGAACTGCAAACATCATTAGGGTAAGGACTACCTGTGCAGACTGCTCACACACCATTGCTGTTCCTCTGGCAAGAGCAAGAAGGGTAAGACTGCTCATAAGGAGCTCAAGTTTTTATTTCCACAGGCAATCATCAACAGAATTGCTGCTCAAAAGTTGTCTTGAGGGCAAAACCCCCCAAGTTGGTCTTGCTTGGTTTTATTCGTAAACGTGCAGCCAACACTGCCTTTCACAGCTCTGCTGAGAAGGGCACTGGCTAAACTGCTCTAAACTGCATTTTTACAAATCAGGCCCCTACAAATTCCATATAGGTGGGAATATTCACTTTAACTCTGCCCACAACATGAACTTCACTTCAGAACATGCACTTCAGAATAAAAAGAGAAAGAGTCAGTATTTGAGCAGGTTACTACTACTCCTTCCTACTATGTGTAAGGCCAGAACCTGCCAGCCTGTTCAGCTACTGAACATCACCTGACCAACACCAGAGAGCACCTGCACAAAAGGCTTTGTTACATATCCTGGCATGGAAGAGCAGGATTAGGGAAGAAAGTTAAGTCATTCGTAATCACCCAAGTAATAAAATATTAGGATGTAACTGTCTCAAATGCAAGCTTAGAAGGCTGAGGAGAAAAACCCAAAACTCTTTAGAAGCAGTAGAATTTTGTGTAGCATTTCAGTGCAGTTCAACCAGATTAAAAGCCCATTTGCTGTGCAGTGACAGCTGCAGGAATCCCACCTGCTCAGGGGGGTCTGGACTCCGCTAGATTGTTTTCTGCCAGGACTCCAGAGGAGGCAGCACAGCTGAATTTCCCTCTGCCCTCCCTCCAGAATCCACGATTGCATTTTTGCTTGTGGGCTATTTTTAGGTTTGAAGTTAATCCAGCTCTGAGCCGCTCCAGCAGCGCCGTCTCCGCACAGGAACTCCAGACACTGCCACAGGGAAACTCTGCCCAGGCAGCAGGGAAACCCAAACCAGTGCTGCTCGTGAGTGACTGTGCCTGAGTGCCCCTGCTCCCACCAGGCACTCACGGCTGCAGTGCTGGGCACAGGGAGGGCAATGCTGTCCCAGGGAAGAGATTTCAGCTCAGCGTGGAAATCGTCGTCACCTAAACTCCTGTCTCAGTGAAGAGTTCTGACCTGGAGTTTGACTCTGATATTCCAGTGTGGCATTCACATTCTCTGAAAAAATCCCTTCGCCCAGGATTTTTCTCCTGGGAAGCTGAGAAGCCTCAGAGAAAAAGGAAAACAATTCTGATCTCATTTGCTTCTCCTGTGTTGTGCTCATATGGGATGTGTTTGGAGATTGTTTACCCACAGGTGATTGTTCCATTGGATTCTGCTGTGAGTTGTTTTTGCTCTTTGGCCAATCAGGGCCAAACTGTGTCAGGACTCTGGAAAGAGTCACGAGTTTTGAGTATTATCTTTTTAGCATTCAGTAAGTATCCTTTCTGTATTCCTTAGTATAGTATAGTATTCATTAATACAATATAAAGAAATAAATTAGCCATCTGAGAACATGGAGTCAGATTCATCATTCCTGCCTTTGTCGGGGCATTTCCTGCAAATACAATAATTCCAGCACCAACCAGAGCTATGAGGACAAGCTCAAGGCACAAGGCATGTCCTGCTAAATGCACAGGCAAGCCTTGCAAGGCAGAACCTGCCAAGGGGAATGGATTGTTCCATGGGAACACTGGGAATTGCTGAATGACCCAGCAGAGCTCAACGCTGTCACCAGCTGGCAAATGGAGATTCCTCAAAGGAGGATGAAGCAAAATAAGTTTTCCTCTGGTTTAAGGAGAATGAAGATACAAAGTACACACTGCAAGAGATAACTCCAAGTACCAGGTAAAGAGGCAGGATTCTAAGGCTGGGCTTTTAAAGTCAAAGCCTGTTCTGAGATGGCCAAGCCGGTGCTATGAGTGCTAGAACAAGGGGAAGGGCTTTGAACTTTAAAAGTCAGTTTACACTGGATATTAGGAAGGAATTCCTCCCTGTGAGGGTGGGCAGGCCCTGGCACAGGGTGCCAGAGCAGCTGTGGCTGCCCCTGGATCCCTGGAATTGTTCAAGGCCAGGCTGGACATTGGGGCTTGGAGCAGCCTGGGACAGCGGAAGGTGGGTTTTACCTGGATCATATTTTAGATCCTTCCAACCCAAACATTTCCATGGTTTTGTGATTCTGTGTTACATTCTGTTCACCCCAGGAGCACGAGAGGAAAGGCAAGAGGGAGAGGGAAGGTGAGCACTAAGGCACTGTCTGAGGTTAAAGCAGGGTGCTTCATCCCCCTTTTTGTGCTGAACAAGTACACACATATGGCTTTCCAGAGTTTCACAACCAAAATCCGGTACACATTTCACTTCCTACTTCAGAAAAAGACACAGAGCCTGAGGGAATGCTGCTGCAGGAGAAGGAATGGAACTCTGAGCTTCATTCCAGACACTCCCTCACTGGGTGCTGCCTTCACCCATCTGGGGCATCACAGCTGAGCACACTCAGGCATGAAAACCACATCCACGATTGGGGTCCTGGCTTGTAAATCCAACAGATGACTCAAAATTGAGCTAAAGCTGCAGTTCCAGCTGCTGAAGAGGCACCAGGACTGCCCTTCCCACAGCTGGACCCAAAGCAGCACCAGGATGAAGAGCCCACAGGGGTTGTTCTGAGCAGCTGATGCCTTTCAAAGAGCTGTGCCAGAGCTGGATTCAGGGGCAGAGGATTTCACCTGCTTGTGCTGAGAGGGACCCAAATTCTGGTGCCACCCAAACACAGGCTGGCTGGGATAGCTGTGCTCAGGCAGGTTTTCAATGTAACTCCTGTTTTTGGGGAAGGGAAAGGGGAAAGGTCCCTCATAGCAGGCTTGTTATCCCCAGCCTGTTCTGCAGGAAATGCTCCCCTGCAGGAGCTGCTCAGAGCAGCTGAGCCAGCCTTTTACTGCTCCACCCAGGGTTAGGGTTCAGAAAACCACCAAGCCCAGAGCCCTCATCCAGCACAGACAGCTCTCAAACCCTCTGAGCCAAGGCACCAAACTCACTGCAGAGGGGTAAAAGTGTGCCACAGAAATTCCAGTGGATTCCAAATGTACCTAAGCTCTCATCCTAAACGTCCTTCCCAGTTCCTTTCCCACATCTCCTGCCTCCCTGGCATTTATCCAGTAACACTTTGAGGTGTTTCTCCCACGTGCTAAGGCAGAAACAGATCTCCATCAAGTCTCCCTTCCAGAAGGATATTCCACTGGCACTTTCCTCTTGTGGTGATGAGGAAAACCTTCACCTAAGGGATATCCACACAGGACCACAGCTGAAAGGGATATAAAAGCACATCCTGGACCCAAATCTTTTCCACTTGTTCTTAGACAACACCTCAGTGAGGTAATTTTTTCCTACTATAAAGAATCAAAGGAGACACAGCACCTCCTATTACTCCAAGTGCCATTTAAACTATACCTGTATAAATAAAATTGGATTATATTAAGAAAATTTAAATTGTTTCAAAATGCATCCAATTTTCAGCTTAAAAATCAAATCCCACTTTATACAATAACTTCAGCTGTAATTATACAAGGATATAAAAAAATCACAGCCATTTGTAACACAAAATTAATTTTTTTCTTCCCTCCATCACCCTAAGAATTTTGTGGCAGAAGTTTTGCTCGGGAATACCAGTGTGTCCCATGGAACAGGTGGAGGAACAAAGCAGGGAAACAGCCCTGCTAATCTGGTATTAGCAGGGATTTCTTAAAAAGAAAAACAATTTATGCATGGGTTTAAAGATTAAACAGAATTTTATGATGAGAGACTGTTCAGGTTATGTTTTCTTGTTTTATTTTAATAAGCGAGGGGGAGGGTGGGGAAAGAATTGTAGAATGGTTAAGGTTGGAAAAGCTCTTTGAGATCATTAAGCCCAGCCATGAAGCCAGCACTGCCAGTTCCACATCCTCTTTAGCTCACCTTTGTCTTCAGACAGGCTACAACCCCAAACACACTCAAAGCTGTTCTTTTCCTGAGGACAGCTGAGCAGTTCATTTACCAGCTTAGAAATGAGAGTCTGGTTCATTGCAGCAAAACTTCAACAGCTTGCCAAGGTTGCTTTCAGGTTTCCCTCTCTTCAGCTTCTTTAAACTCCCACTACCACCAAAATAAAAATTAAAATAAAAAATGTAACCCTTAAGTTTTAGGGAAGAGAAGGTAGATTTGATATCAGCTACTGGGCAGACATCTACCCTTCCATGCTCCCAAGGCTCTGTTACTGCTCATCCAGGCACAGCTTAAGCACATCCAAAGCCCTGGCTCAGCCCTCACGTTGGGCACACACAGGTACAGCCACAGGGGAGCTCCTGTGCAGCCACCTCCAGACACAGCCTGGGAAATGGGATCAGTCACACCTCATTTGGGCACAGCCCTGTGACAAGCTGGGTAACAGCTGGAGATGGACACACATTCCCTTCAAAGTGTAATTACAACAGGAGTGCCCAAAGTGCCACAGAAAGCTCTCTCTTAACAGCCACCAAATCAATTTAAATTGCCCTGGTTCCACTTGAATCACAGTTATAGCCATTTAATTATTCTCACCTGATGCAGAGCTTTGCACAGGTTGCAAATGATGGTATTTAAATAACTTTAACTGGTTCCCTGGGAGCTGCTGGTGAGCTGAGGGAGCCCAGAAATGGGTCAGGGTGACATAACCCAGGAGCTCCTCACGTCACTGCCCCTGGGAGCCCTGCACACATCCACTGCTGCAACCTGGATCATGCTTAGGTCATAAACTGCTTGGAGATCACCTGAGCCAGGGCATTCCAGGGCTGCTCCAAAGCTGCTGAGTGAGATTTATACCCTGGGGTGGGGCCCAGGGAAGAGAGGTGACAAAAAGATGCCACAAGCTGAACGTTGGCACCTGATACCAAGCAGATGAACTCACTTTATTAAGCTGAGTACTTAATAAAAGTCTATCTCAGCAAATAAAAAATGAGAATTCAATGCTGTCCCATTAAGGAGTTATTTGTATTTCAGCTGTAAATGCTGCTCTTGCTCATGCTGCTGGTAAGGATTTAGTGATTTTTAAAAACTGCACTAACCCAGTGCTTCTGCAGAACTGATCAATTGTGCCAAAATTTAAGAGCCCTATCTGTTAAACCTGAGCTTTGCAGTGAGGAAATCAGTAGCTTCCCTAGAAATTCATTAACCTGAGTCCTTGTCCTCACAGTCCTGCCCTGAACATGGCAGGGTTTTGGCAAAGACTTCAGCAAAACATTCTCCTTCACAAATACAAACACGGGCCAGTTTCTCACTTGGGGCATTTCACTGCAAGCCAAGCATTTTCCCCCAGAAAAGCATGAAAATCTAGTGTGTGCCACAGCAAAATATATCAAAAACACAGCCTGAAAATATCCTCTCAACGGGGCTGGGATTCTAAACCATGCCTGCAGTACATGGATGTTCAAATATTCAATATTGTCAGATTTGACAAACATTCCCATTTCCTCTGCATAACAATCTGTACCCTCTTCCTTCCCCAGTCCTTGACTTGTGCTTTGGGAGGTAACTGATCTCTCCAGCTCCCCATCACAGCAGTATGGATCTATCTCATTTCACTAATTCCAGGATGTACTGAAATGGCAGCTATCAGGAAACAGGGCAACCCCCACTAAGAGAGAGCAGTGATGCATCTGACTCCATGGATGTCAGAAGGTTAATTAATTACTTTATTATACTATATTATTCTATACTGTATTACACTATATCTAAACTGAAACTGCACAAGTCCTCAACTCAGCCCAACTGCCCAGAATCTCGTGCCAGTCCTGACACACACACATGGATTTAATTGGTCAATGAATCAAAACACTCACACCAGAATCCAATTACCAGTTCCCTTCAGGTAAACAATCTTCCACAATGCATTCTACTTCTGACCAACAAGAGGAGCAGCAGTTGAGATAAGAATTGGTTTTTCTTTCCCTGAGGTTCAGAGAATGTGAATCCCAGAAAATATCTTTGGGGAAGTTGTGCCTTGTTTTTCTCTGTGAAGAGTGTCCTAGGTTGACTACATGATGCTTTTATCCCCAATTGTCTGTTCTGTTAATAAGTTTTGTACCTTTAAGCCTTGTTCCAGGGAGTGAAGAGGGCAGAGAAGAATCAGCAGTTTGTTTTCAGACACTGCACTCACTCCTCCACATTCCTGCTCCTGACTGTGTTGTCTGCGGATGGACAGACAGCGGGACAGAGCTCTCCTTTGCTTTTGGTTAGTTTAGCCAGCTGAGGCAAAGAAGTTCCTTGGACTGTGGTTTTTTTTCCCTTTTGTTTGGACCTCTCTAAACCTGCTCTGGCCTGAACACCCAGGGCAGCACCGGCAGCTGCACCTGAGGCCCACCGGGCTGGGCCTGGCCAGTGACAATTCCAGCACTGAGGGACTGATCAGAGCCTGAGTGAGCTAAACTGCAACCCAGAGAGGGACTTTCTCAGTTTGTCATCTCTTTTGGAGCAACAATTATTGTTTAATATTGTTTAGGTTTTATTGTTTAACAAACAGGTTTTTTCCACTTTTCTCCAAGGAGGTATTTTGTCCCAGACCGGTTGGGGAGAGGCGCCAATTGAATCTGCTTTCCCAGAGGAGCCCCTTTGGGGATTCTCTGCCAAATTTGCCCTGAACCAGTGTCAGAACTCAGTGCATCCCTCTGGGTGTCCAGAGTTGCCAGGACCCTGCCAGGGGGCTCAGAGACCCTGGCACACAGCCCAGAGCACCTGTGGGTTTGATTATGACCCCTGGAGCAAGTTACAACCTTTGTATGAGGACCTGAAAGTCACAGAGGTTTGAATAGTATAATAATAAAATTATCACAGGGTGAAAAGGTAGATTTTAGGATTTTTGGAATGGAGGTTTTTGGGACAAGATGGAGGAACTTGGGGGTGTCCAGCCTTTCTTCTTGTTCTCCATTTTCTGCAGTGATGTTGGCATTTTGGGATTGGTTTAGAGTAGAAGTGCACTGTCTAACATAGGTGATAGGTATTGGGAATTAAGAGTAAATATGTTATATGTAGTTTGTAGAATAAAAGGACAACACCGCCTCGGGGGGCAGTCAGAGTGCCTGTGGCTAAAAGAAGATTTTATAGATAAGATTTAATAAACAGCTTCAAGACCAAAAACTGAAGAGCTCTGACTTGTTCTTTGGACATGCAGGCTGAAACAGAGACCTTTCACATATCTCAGGGCAGCAATTAACAACCAAACTCTGAGAAACCAGGACAAATACAAAGGGAAATGTGGCTACAGACAGCTGTGGACAGGGAAGTCAGGAGAGCTTCTCCTGCACGCTCCCCACGCAATTATTTTAAAACCCTTGCCCAGATGCCAGCTTCTCCTCCTGACAGCTGGTCCAGGCTCCCTCCTGGCCACAGCCTGGCTTCCCTCCACAGGAGATTCAGCCAGAGGCTGGAGAGATGCATTTGGAACAGAGTGCAGAGATTTGGAGCTCTTTACAATTGGTTTATTATCCTCTCTCCTTCAGTTCTAGAGTGCACCAGCATGCTTCGGGTCTGCTGAACGCTCTGCACAGGAAGGGAAATAATGGTGCAGAGCCCTCAGGCAGATGAACAGGGCAGTGCCAGCATTTCTTGGTTATCCCTGGAAAATGCACATCCTAGTTCAGCAGAACCCTTAAATGCAGTGCTTCCAGGAGTCCCACTGACTTCATTAACTACCTGTGTGCAGTTTAAATGTTTCTGAAGGATTAGCAAAGCTTAGCCCTGCCTGATGCTGAGCTTCAAACGAGTTTGGCAGGACAGAAACAGAACACTTGGAATCAAACTGTTAAAGGAACTGCACGGGAGCATTTATTCCTAACAAGCCACACTTGAACTTACAGCCTGCAATTCTTAAACCCCAGCTCCTTTAAAGCCCTAAGCAGTTATCTTCACAGCTCTAAAAGAAATACAGAAGAGTGGTGAGGTCAGCCCCATCTTTTGAGCATTTTACTCCCCAGAAAAGCCCCTCCAGCAGAGCAGAGCAGCCTCAGTTTTCCATTTCAGAGTGTATTAAATTATTCACACACCATCCCAGTTTCAAAGACAAAGTGGGTTCCTAAACACATTTCCTAGGCCAGTTAATGCTGGGTAATTTGCAAGCATTCATTGTGAGATTCCAGCACAGCTACACAGGCTCCTACATCAAGGATAAACCCCTGCTCTGTTCTATAAAACAGCTCCTCACTTCCCATCTGCAGCTCTTGTAAGGAACAGAAAAGTCAATCATGATACTACTCCTAAAATTCCAAGCAAAGCCAAGCAGGTTTGTATGAAGAACCCATTAGTGCCAGGCTCCAAAATGTCCTTTTCATGCTCCTGAACCACGATCTGCTTCCACACTGCTGACACTCAGCCTGCTGATCAACCCTGAGAATTTAGATAACACCCTGCAGTGTGCACTAATTACCTCAAGCATCAATTACAAGCCCAATAAAGCCATTTGCAAGGAGTGACAGTCAGGAGCTTGCTAGGACTTGATGTCATTCAGCATTATTAAATTTGAAATCCATCCTCATCCCGTGTTGTGCAAGCCAGACCAGAGCTAAGCAGATTTACTATGTCAGGTTACACTTCATGGCCCTGAAACACACGATCTGGAAACAGGAGCAGGGTCTATAAAAAGGCACATAAAAGCAGTTCATAATCTACCAGAACACACACAAGATAAGAAAAGAATCATTAGTTCAATATCAACACTGTATTGCAAATTTGCTGGGGTAAGAGAACTGTAATCTCTTCCAAATAAAGCTAAGTCAACATCTACAAATAAAAGCTACTATATTTATTTGAGATCATATTTATTCTCTTGATCTACCACATGTGGTTTTTATAACAGGTTGCACTTGTAAGAGCACAGCCAAACCTGAGAAGAGGCATCAGTGCATGACAGTCTCAATATGATCAGGGAAAGAGGACCCAAAAACACGCTGTGAGGGCAACTTTTGAAAACCAAGTTCGCGTCTAACAGAATCAGAAGAAATTAAGAATTAGAACAAAATGTCAGAAGAAATTAAGAATTAGAACAAAGTGTCCTCACGTTATCTGTTTGGACAAACAGATGTTATTTGTCCCAGTGCTTGTATCAGCAGCAGTCTATAAACCAAGCCCAGAATTTCAGTGCAGAAAGGTGATCCCTTCCTGAGAGGCAGAAATAACCAGAACAGCTGCTCGTGTGCTGCAGGTGTTTGAGGGAGGGAATGGCAATGAGAACAAGAGCAACAACCTGGGTTAATGGCATCATCTGATGCCTGGAGAGGCTGCCCAGAACACAGGGCAGTGTTAAAGGAATAAAGCAGGGATTTATTAAAAGGCATTCAAAGGATGCACCTTGGGCAGTGCAAGAGCCCAGCCATGGTTACACCCAACATGAACCCCAGGTCATGAGTTTTCACACTTTTATAAGTTTTGGTCCATTTCCATATTGGGGTTAATTGTCCAATTCCAGCTCCAGGTGATGCAGTCCCACCCTCCCAGTCTGCTCTCCTCAATTCTCTGTTGTTTGCACTTTTTGGGCCCAAAGCTGTGATGGTGTCCCTGGTTCTGTGGCTGGGAAAGGAATGTCCTGTGTGACTGAGCTCTGAGGAGAACTGCTGACACTTAATATGAAGTTCAGAGTTACACACTAATCAGGACAGAATCTGGAAAATATGAAATCTAAAACTTAAGGCATCAGCGCCTCTCCGAAAGTGAGCAAGTTTTCCAACAGCCTCATCTTTCACTGGGGTGGGCACAAACCCAGATGTAAACAAGGCCTGGAGCCCCCTCTGATCCTCTCCTCAGAACATCCTCCCAGCACTGGGGGCAGGAACACAGTAGTAGTTCTGACTTGGGATTAAAAATACCAGAGGATGCGTTCCAAGCAAGGCAAGACATTTAGTCACAAACCCCTCTTAATTGCATTTCACGTGGCATTTACAGTTGGGTTCTCTGAATCCCGTTTTAGGAGGCAGGAGAGGAAAGAGGGGGAAGTCCTGTGTTTTCCAGGCTGGCTGTTCTGGGAGGATTTTCTTCCCTTTCCTACATGAAGAACAAGCTCTTCATTAATGCCAAGGATCCAGGAGCAGATGGCTCCAGCAGCCAGCACTGCTGCTATAAGTAGGTTCTCTACGCCCACTCCATGGAACTGGAATTTCAGCAGCACTGAAATGTGAATTCACTGCGATGTGAATGGCAGAGCTCCCTCAGAAGTGTGGCACAGCCCCTCCCAGCTGCATCCCACGGATCAGGGCCAGATCCTGCCAGCCCCAGCACTCCTGTGACAGCACAGGGAGCTGCAAGTCAAACAAGCCACTCGTGGCTACTCAGGAATTCTGCTGGCAGCTCCAGCAACAAAGGAAATACAGGCTCAGCACTTTAATGAATATCCTGATGCTTTGTCAGCAGCCCTGGCCACTGAGAGCCCTGGCTAAACCTGCCACGCTTCTTAGTGCCTCAGGTTGATCCATTTACTTAATTATAAACAAGAGATCAGACAGCAATTCATTTTGCTTTGTGGGGAGGTGGGGTTTTTTAGTTATTTTGTTAAGTCATTAAGTCCAAGTTACAGCAAACTTTGTGCTGTGCCCTTTCCTACTGCAGTGCTAAGATTTTCCTCAGAATAACCCAGTTGTGAATTTCCTTTAAGTTCATTGTTGTATAATAGCATAAAATTTCTGAATTAGAACAGCAGCTACCCACAACTGCAGGCAGCTCCTCTGAAGAAAGTCTGTCCACTTGCTGCATCTTACCAGATTTCAAAATAAAGGAAACATCAAGAAAAGACAGTTCTAAAAACACAGAGCTGCCAGTGTACCTGAAAACACCATAAATATCAATTGTAAAGTGTTTTTCAAGAGGAAAAAAAATGAAAAAAACAATACCTTCACCTTGAAGTATTTAAGTACCCAAAAGCAGAAGAAAATCCAGCTGGTAAATAGAATGTGGCTGCTGAGCAGGAAGACTGTTAAAGGCTTTCTAAAGTAAAACTATATTTGGATAATTCCTGAAAACGCCAAGGTCCAATGGACTGCTTAGTCAAATACACTGTAGCTATTACATTAAAATATATATATTTTGTAACAAAAACACAAATATCAACATGAAACCTCACTGTAGCTCATTTTCGCGGCCTCAACTCATAAGTTGTGCCACATCATTCCTGTTTGCAAAGCTCTAAAAGTCTTTATTTATGAGGGGAAAAAGAGCAGCTGGGGCATCCTCACCCTCCTGCCTCTGACCCAGGCAGGCTTTGTGTCCCAGCAGAGAAATGACACAGCCAGAAACATCCAGAATTACAGTGAGGATGCTTCCAGGCAGCCAAAACACTTCAAGCTCATTTTTCAACCTCACCTTGGTCAGAATGAGCTTCCCCAGGCAGCACAGGGAGTGCAAAGGGATGGGATGGGAAAAGAATGCTCCAGGAGAATTGAGAGCAGGGAGAAGTGTCCCAGGCAGACACAGCTGATTTCCTCCTTCAGCATTCCCCTGCTATATTTAGCACAAACTCAAACTGTGCAACCACCACGGAATATTCTGTTGGGTGAGGAAGGACAAAAGGATGTCAGCAGCTGTTTCGTCACATTTGGTTGATTGAGGTAGAATAAAGCACAAGGTGTGAAAAGCCATCAGAATCTGAGATTTTTTTGTGAGTTTGAGGTTTGGGTTGTTTTATTTTGAGGTTTTTTAGTTGTTGGTTTGGTTTTTTCATTGTGTTTATTGGGTTTTTTTAAAGGAAAACTAGCGCATAATGGGAAGGCAGATTTTCCAAAGTATAAATTATTGTCCACACTACTTTTATTAAGGGAAACAGGATTTTTTTTTTTTTTTCTTGCTATCAAATCCAGTGAGTGAGCAGGGCTGGGTTTTTCAGTTGCCTTAAGTAAAGCTGCAGTGATGTATTCCTTCAGCTCAGTCTGCAGCATGAAAAATCACATTGTCAGAGGTGCAGAGCATAACCCAGCCACCTCAGCACAGCCTTCTCCCAGAGCTACCAAAGCAGCAAACCCTACAGCAAGGGTTTTACACAGGAATACCATCATTAATAGTTAATGAGTGGTGCTGTGCAGCTGCCTTCTGCTGTTTGGAACCCTGTTGTACCAACAGGAAGCTCCAACGTGGACTTTGATGCTCACCAGCGGATTACTGGTCACAAGTAAATAAAAATACCTGCAGCTCCGTGGGTGGTGAGACATCAGAAGAATTAGACATTGGTGTTAAGTTTGGAAATAAATGTAAAGAACTCACATCCCCATGAAGGAAGTGAAAAGAAAAGCCTGTACAAAATTGTCATGTGAGGCCAAGCTAACAGATGGACCCCAAATATAAACTCCTGGAGGTTAGGAAAGCTCAGCAAAGCCAAAGTTAAATCTGGAGGGGTATCTGCAGTGCTTCTAGAGGAGCTGAGCAGAGCAGGGATGGCAGGAACCTTCCCAAAGCTGAACAGGGAGAAGGGCTCTGCTCTAAATGAGGAAATTCCCCAAGAGCCCCAGGGCTTACAGCAAGAGCCTCAGCATTTCTATCAGAGAAGGGGATTGGTCAGTGGAAAGAGAAATTCACAACAAGAACAAAGCCACTCACTCTCCAAATGCTGCCAGGGGAGATCACAAATTAGGCAGATAAATAATTTAGTCTTCTACCTGCTCTGTTTGGCGATGTAGTATTTTGAGACAGGATTTTTCTTAGACACTGAGGAATAACAGAACAACTTGCTTTTCTGGGCACCCTGTGCCAGGGCCTGCCCACCCTGCCAGGGAACAATTCCCAATTCCCAATATCCCATCCATGCCTGCCCTCTGGCAGTGGGAGCCATTCCTGTGTCCTGTCCCTCCATCCCTGTCCCCAGTCCCTCTCCAGCTCTCCTGGAGCCCCTTCAGGCTCTGAGCTCTCCCAGAGCTTTCTCCTCTCCAGGTGAGCACCCCCAGCTCTCCTAGCCTTTACAGGAGGAATTCCCATTCCAATTCTCCCCCAGGAGGTCTGGAGCAGCTCATGCTTTTAAACCTTCTTTATTCTCACCTTCTCAAGTGCATGGGCAGTGCACCAGAACCTCAACACCTCAGATCAAACACAGAATTAGCCAAGAGGGGAAGAGAAGGGGGAAGAGAAGGGGGAAGAGAAGGGGGAAGAGAAGGGGGAAGAGAAGGGGGAAGAGAAGGGGGAAGAGAAGGGGGAAGAGAAGGGGGAAGAGAAGGGGGAAGAGAAGGGGGAAGAGAAGGGGGAAGAGAAGGGGGAAGAGAAGGGGGAAGAGAAGGGGGAAGAGAAGGGGGAAGAGAAGGGGGAAGAGAAGGGGGAAGAGAAGGGGGAAGAGAAGGGGGAAGAGAAGGGGGAAGAGAAGGGGGAAGAGAAGGGGGAAGAGAAGGGGGAAGAGAAGGGGGAAGAGAAGGGGGAAGAGAAGGGGGAAGAGAAGGGGGAAGAGAAGGGGGAAGAGAAGGGGGAAGAGAAGGTTCCCAGCTTTGACAGCATCCCAAGCTTCCCCATCCCCAGGCCCTGCTGTTGATTCTGGCTGTTTCCACATCCCAGACAACACAATTATTGCAGCTCAGAACTCTGACTTCTTTCAAACAGACAGCTAATTAGAGACTTGAGTTCCTCCATCTCCCAGGAATTGAACACATGGAGATCAAGCCACCCCACACTGACATTGCTCTTCAGAAACAAAGGCAACCTGCTTCAGTTAAAGAAAGATATTGTTGATTCTGACCAAGAATTCTGGTTAAACTTACTCCCTGATCAGCTGGCACAAAGTCAAGAAGCAGCACACTTGAGTCTTTGTTGTTACTTTCCCTGCCTTACAGAAAATATTGCAGTTGGTGATGTTGTGCAGTGAACATGAGTTACTCAGGCAGAATTCCTGCACAGTCTCATCCTTTGGGAAGGAGCAGCTCTGGGGCAGTCAGAGGATCCCCACCAGCAGCAGCTCCTGCCCTGTTAACTCCAGCAGCCCAAACCAGCACTCAGCACAGGCAGCAAAGTGGAAATCCTGTGCTCAGCTGAGCAGGCGACATAAATTTGAGATATTTTGTTGGCATTTCAGCTACCAAGGAGCATGATGGCTTACAAATTGGCTATTTGTCTCTAAATGCTCTTTCTAGGTCCTTTTTTAAGGTTTTAGAGGAAAGATTGAAGGGTTTGGCTCAAAAGGCTTGGAGTGTTTAGTTTGTTCCAGTCCATAAATGTCCCTGGGGGAAAACAGAACCAGTTGTGATTACTGGTCAGTCTTCTGAGGGCTGGAATCACCCCCAAAATCAGAGCCTATCACACCAGTTCCACGGCATTTATTGTTACAACAGCAGCTGCTGAACAGCCACTTCACAAATCTATTCCTAGATAGAACACCAGAGCACAAATCAGCATAATGCACAAAGACTGACCAAGTTGCAGACCTGCATGGGCTGAATTGTTAAACAAAGCTCTGGTGACCTTTGCCAGGTGCCTTTAAGTCTGTTGGTGATGCTGGGGTTGATTGCATTGTTAGCATGAGTGAAGTCTATCCCAAATTAAATCACATTAGCTGGAAAAGGACTCTTCATCTCATTCTGAGATGTACAATGATTTCCTTCACTCCCAGCAAAATGACCCAAACAGCCTAAGAGGGTCATGCCATGCCACACAAAACCCCCTCTGCTCCTTGCTCAAAGCCTGGGAAGCACTTATTTAAAGGCAAAAAGGCACTTAAAACAAGAGCAGTGTCACAGGAGCAAAGCTACAGACTCAGACACACACAGCACTCCCTCAGCTCAGACTGGCACCTGATTTACCAGCAGTTTTCCTTACTCCAGAGTAAAATACTCCAACGAGGCCCTAAAAGTGCCCACAGCCCTCAGAGCCAAGTGAGGTCAAGGAAATAACAGGTTTTTCATGAGCAAGTGGAGGTGAAGATCATGGCTTGTGTCGGCAAGTTCTGGTGATGTATCACATTACATAATGAGGAAAGCTCAGTGCTGGGAAGCACTTTCCTCGAGGAGTTACATAACTCTGCAATGTGCTCTAAAGAATTCTCCTTTCTTGCTTTCAGAGCAAGCAAGAGAGAGGGCAGAGAGCCCTCATCCCCCTGAGCAGGAGCTGCTCTGATCAGATGCATTTGGGTGGAGATCAGATCACTGGAGGAAGTTGTCAGATGGGTGGAAAAAAAAAGGCAGGTGAAGAAAAGAAATTAAAAAAAAAAAATTAAAAAGCACTCCCAGCACATAAAAACACCCTGTGAGATGAGAGCCTGGTGTCTATTCTGAAGCACCAAGAGCAGCAGCAGGCTCTCAGTGATCAGCTCCAAAACAGGAACATTTCTACCACCCTAAAGTTGTCACTACATTGAAGGAGAGCAGAGAGTAGGGAAAACCATGCAAACCACGAGGTTCTGTCTGCTTTCCCAAGGACTCTTGGCTTCCTCTAAGCTGTGAAGTCCCCCTGGAGAGCCCTGAGCCTGCCCAGGCTCCCACTGAGGGCTGTGTGCTCACACCCTGAGCTCCTCTGCAGCCCCAGAGCTGTCCCAGGAGCAGCAGCAGGGCCAGGGGGGACACAGGGACACTGCACAGGAGCCTGCAGGGATCCCTTGGGGGCACTCACACCCTCTGAACACAGAGAGACACAATTCCTTCTCTCCGGTTTTTCCTGGAGAAGCACAGAGATCTAAACAATTCTTATCTCATTTGCTGCTCCTGTGTTTTGGAACAGGTGGAATGTGTTGGATGATTATTTACCTGAAGGAATTTGCTGGATTGGATTCTGATGTGAGTTTTTGTTTTCCTGACCAATCTCTGCAAGCTGTGTCCTGATAGTTGGTCAGGAGATTTGGTTTTGTTGGGTGCTTGTGCAGTTTCAGTTTAGATGTAGTGTAATATGGTATAGAATTATATAGTAAAATAAAGTAATTAATTAGCCTTCTGATATCATGGAGTCCTCCTCATCATTCCTCCCTGGTAATCCCATGCCCCTGGTCTGCACCCACCTCCCAGCCACTCTAATGCTGCACAGGACTGCACTGCTGCAGCACCTGTGCAAACCAAAACCCCATTTAATCACTGTGCTCTGAAGAGATTGCAGCAAATCTCCTTTTTAGGATTAAAATCAACCTGTGCTGCTCAACACAGAATCTAGATCCAAGCCCAGCCATTCACTTTTTTAAGCTCTAAAGGCCAGTAAATTTGTAAGGCACAACCCTGGCATCTGGGGAAAGCAGGAGCAGAAATTCATTTCCCTGCCTCCCTCCTTCAGTTCCAGTCACCTGCACAGCAGGCTCTGATTAAATATTTAAACCAGCACTAAGGTGAGCTCCATCTACAGCAGGACACGGTCACAGGAGCCTGGCCTGGGCCTGGCAAGCTGCATGCCACTTGAAATAAATATGAGCAGGAAGATCTCTCGACCTTTGATTCAAAAGGCTTCTCCTACCTTATGTGAAGTAGTTTTTATCACCCTTTTAGAATTTCCTTGCAGTGCAAGCCAGGAGCAGCTATTGAATTCCATGCACAGTCTCAGATCGCTGCCTTCAAAGTTTCCCTCCCAAGCCATTTGGAAAAAAGGTCACAGGTAAGTTCCTTCACTCCTGACCCTCCTCCCTTCCACACCTGGCACTTTCATCTCCAAACACTTGCCTGGCACAGCCCAAACACAGCCCACTGGGCAGGGGAGTGCTCCGTGTCAGCACTAACTCTGGTGTCACAACCTCAGCAAACCTGAAATAAAGTCAGCTTCCTCCCTCCCTGAAAGACAAAGTCATTCTCTCAATCCTTGACAACCTCAAGCACTCAAGAAGTGGTGGACTCAATTAAAAGCTTAAAATAGAACCAAGCCTGAAAGCTGAACATAGATTGTTTTTTCCTTATTCAGATCTGGCTGGTTCATTTGCATTGGATCCCAGCCCCCCTTGCACAGCAGAGCCTCATCTTTGGGTCTCAATCAGGGAGATCAGCACCAGGAAAGGCTGTGCTAAATGAAGGGGAAAATCCTCCAGGAAGGAGCCATGGGAAGGGTCAGACATCCCCACTTTGCCTTCCTGTAATTCAGGGCTGCTCACCTCTGTGGCACTGCACACCCAGGTTATGTGTATGAATTGAGATACAAGAGGATAAAGGCCATTTTTGCCTTTAAAGAGATCAGGACAGAGGGTTTGGTTTTAGCAGTGAATTTTACCAAGAGTCACACTGAGGGTTTGAGAATGCCCACCCACAATCCTGCCTGGGTGAAGCAGAGAGCCAGGCAGGATGAACAGGCTAAAGGAGATTTTCTTTGGAGTGCACTCAGCTTCTCCAGCTTGAAGCCAAAATCAAATTCTTCTTCTGCCCTGGGCTACACAGAAAGATGGAATGCAAGGAAAAGTCAAAATGTACCTGTTGTCCACAACACAGAGCCATTAATCAGAGCTCCCAGCAGCAAATAAAACCCCCAGGGGAGATTCCTACCACTGTGAGTTCCTTCTTTGCTGTCACTACAAGGACTTTCCACACAAACCTGCTCACAAAGGACACCACAGCACGAGATGGAGAAAGCAGCCTAAACCACAGAGCACACAGAGCCCAGGTCATGGTGCCACTGGATCCTGCCCCTCCAGCCAAGAATTTCAAATAATGATCTGTCAGGGTGCTTTGGGTTTGAACAACAATGCTTAAATTTCCAGAGGAACACCTGCCTGCCTCCCAAGGCAGCCAGGAGGGAACAAAGGACCACCAAGCAGAACCTTTCTGAGCCAGCTCCTGCTCTGAATTCCCTGGCAGAAGGAAGGTGAAAGGCCAGGTGAGCACCCAGGATGGAGACGAAGGATGGAGAAGAAGGATGGAGAAGGAGGATGGCTCAGGGCTCTGCAATCCCCTGAGGTCTCTCCAAAGCCAGCACAGCACAAGGTCCCAGCTGCAGCACAGGAGGGAAATCCCACCTGCAGCCTGGCATGGGACTCAGGGCAGCTCACATGCCCTGCCCTGCCACAGACCTTCCCCTTCACTTCCCTGCTCTGAGCACCGGCTCCAGCACAGCACTGAGGACAGCATCGCCAGAGCAGACCTGGCAAACAAATCCTGCACCTTTGGGTGCACCCAAAGGCTCAGTGCCCTGCCTGTCCTGCCAAAAAAACTACACTAAAAGAATATTGTTATCTACCACAATCCATTATAAGTGGGTTTGCTTTCTTATCATTTGTCAAAAAACAAAAAATCACCTTAATTCTAGTGAAATATAACTTTCTACATTCAGAAAACCATACCAGGAGATCAAGGCTGCAGATTGATGGGACCTGAACTGGAAGCCAATCATTTGTCGGCAGTGACTCACATCCATCCCTGACATTTCACTGTATTTCCAGGACCATTAATAGCACTCAGAAGACAAACAAACAAGATTTTATATTCCCCACATGTGAGCAGAGAGACATCACATTCACAGAAAAAACAAAATGTTGCTGCAGTGAACCTCTGAAATTGAGGCAACCTGGACCAGTCAAGCAAAGAGAGGTTGTGCCCACCTCCCATTAAAGGATTTATTCACGTTAAAGGATTTACTCACGTTAAATGTCCCATTCCTCACCTGTGACCAGCCCCAGGGAGGCACTGAGCTCTGCTGACCCCAATGTGCTGCTCAGCCCTGCCCAGGCCCAGCGTTGCCCTGAGCACTGAGCTCCCCCCTGGCCCTGGGAAGGTCCCACCAGCCCCTCCTGGGACACTCAGGTCCCACTGACACCTCCCTGGTGAAGGTACCACCCCACAGCTGTGTCTCATTAACTCAGTGATTACCAACAGCTGCTCTGCTCTTGAGATGCAGTCAGAACTTCAGAGATGATTCTTTGGTGACACAAGAGCTGGGTGGCTTCAGTCCCATCCCTGTCCCAGCTCACCAGGTGTGTTTCCTTCTGCACAGGACCCACATTTTCCCAACTCATCCCTTTACCACTTTTCTTGTTGTCCTTGATGTCCCTGGCCAGATTTAACTCCAGCAGGGCTTCAGATTCCCCAACAGAATCCTGTCTGAGGACAATCTCCCTGTGCTCCCCTCAGCTCCATGTTCCACACCCAAAAGCAGCAATTAAAAGCTCCCAAGTCACCTGCAGTCATTGTGAGCCAGGAGAAATCCAGCAAAGATGGAAAACCCTGACAAACATCAACTCCCAGCTGCATCCCAAACCCTGCAGAAGGCCAGGAGATTGCTTCCCCACCTTCCCCTGCTGCTTTCTTTGCCTCATTACAGGATGAAGTGAATTCACATTTAGCAAATCTGAATTGCTGTGCTGCAGTTACAGATGTATGACATGCAGGCCTTTGTCTCCACTTGTGTTTGCCGGGGAAGTCTGACTAGAAATCTTATTAACATGCAAATAATGTATATTATATTTCAATCAGTCGCTATAGAGAGCTGCTCAGTGGCAGCATTTTTCTTATCTAGCACAGCAGTAGCACTCACTCCGTCTGCTCAGACACCTCGCAGCAGAATAATTCCTTTCCTGCGAACATTTTAAAACGGCACCACTTGAAAAGAAACTTTCCCTCGGCACTTCAAGACAAAACTTCGCTCATGAATCTTCAGCTGCGTTCGCGGCAGCCCTTCCGCCGTCTGGGGAGAGGCAGGAGGAGCGGAGGTGTTGCCACTGGAAACAGTCCCACGCTCCAGATGTGGCTCCGCAGCTGAGCAGGGAGAGCGGGGCCAGCAGAGGGAGCACGGCCCGGGAGCGGGAGCGGGATGGGGACTGGGATGGGGATGGGGACGGGGACCAGGATGGGGACCGAGATCAGGACCGGGACCGGAACCAGGATGGGGATGGGGACCGGGATGGGATTGGGATGGGGACCAGGATGGGGATGGGAACCAGGATGGGGATGGGATTGGGATGGGGACCGAGATGGGGATGGGGATCAGGACAGGGACCGGGATGGGGATGGGGACTGGGATGGAGATCAGGACCGGGATGGGGACCAGGACAGGAACCAGGATGGGGATGGGGTCAGGATGGGAATTAGGAGAGGGACCGGGATGAGGATGGAGATGGGGACGGGGACCAGGATGGGACCATGATCAAGACTGGGATGGGGATGGGGGATCGTGATCAGGCCAGGGACCGGATCAGGACCAGGATGGAGATCGGGACTGGAATGGGGATCAGGACAGGGACAAGGATCAGGACCGGGATGAGGATGGGGAGGGATGGGGATGGGAAGGGATGGAGGCTCCCCTGGCGTCACAGCTCCACACCCAACAGGACACAACAGCCGCGAATAAAATCCCCAGTCGGGGACTCAGATTCTGCTGGGAAAACAGCTCTGTTCTGCAGCACTTCACCCTCTTCAAAAGTTTTGGCCTTTTTGCAGCAGACTCAGCTGTGAAGCCAGGCTGGGAGAGCTGGGGGAGCTCACCTGGAGAGGAGAAGATCCAGGGAGAGCTCAGAGGCCCTGCCAGGGCCTGAAGGGGCTCCAGAAGAGCTGGAGAGGGACTGGAGACAAGGGATGGAGGCACAGGACACAGGGAATGGCTCCCACTGCCAGAGGGCAGGGATGGATGGGATATGGGGAGGGAATTCCTCCCTGTGAGGGTGGGCAGGCCCTGGCACAGGGTGCCCAGAGCAGCTGTGGCTGCCCCTGGATCCCTGGCAGTGCCCAAGGCCAGGCTGGACAGGGCTGAGAGCAGCCTGGGACAGTGGGAGATGTCCCTGCCATGGCAGGGGTGGCTTTGGATGATTTGTGGTCCCTTCCAACCCAAACCAGCCTGGGATTCATTCTCTGATTTTAACATTATTAGTTTTTCCTGCCACAAACCACACAAACAACATCATTAAAGTCAAACAAGTTGGTTTAGAGCCACGAGGGCACCCAGGATTTTAAGAGGCTTGTTTGTCTCAAGTGTGCTGTTTAACACAAGCATTTCTCAGCCCAGCTGAGCAGCCCATTAGGAGAAGATCATTAACTCTGACTTGCCCAGCTGTAAAAGAGCCATCAGTCCCCCTGCTCCTTGTGCCAAGGGCAGAGAACAGGGCACAGCAGGGACTGAGACACCTCCTGCTCCTGTCCTCAACCACAGGGCAATGACCATTAACAGCAACAATTCCTACCCACATTTCTGGGCAGCAAAACCAGCATCTCCCACTGTAGCACAGTAGCTAGAACAGCTGAGAATTCCAGTATTTCAGGAAATGCTATGAAGGATCTGGAGAGGAATTCCTAGCAAGGAATATGGGAAGAGAGCAGCCCAGGGACAGGTACCCAGCAGGCAGCAGGATGCACCATCACATCCATCTCTTCCAACCATGCTGCTCTGCTGCACCACAGCCTGCTCACACTGTCTCCATTTCCAATTCCACAATTCTGCTGAGAAAAACAGTGCAATTAGGCAGGGACACGGGCAGAAAGGAATTATGACAACCTCATTCACGGGCTCACTGAGCTAAGATGAAAGGCAGGAATGCTGGCAGGTACAGCCTGGAAGTATCTGCAGGCTGCAAAACACACCAAAAAAAGGTGCAATTAACATAATAGAGAGGGCCTGAGTCGGAATGATGGGATCAAATTAGAATAATGCAAGTGTGGGCTGCACATCGGGAATTACTTCTGACCTGCAAAATCCACTTACCTAAGCAGCTTCCCACACACCTCCTTGGGGCCTGGCATGGCATGACCTCCCTGCACCTGCACGCAGGAGCCTGGGGCAGAGCAAAGGGAACAACCCCCTGGGACAGGCTGCCTGCTCTGGGGACAGCTCTGGGGACAGCTCTGCCCACACTGGGGATCCAACCCCAGCTGAGCCCCCAGAGTGGGGCAGCTCTGCCCAGAGTGGGGCTGTGGCCCCAGCTGACCATGAGCTCCAGGCACATTCAGTGCTGCTCTGTGGGTCTGCAGCACAGCACAGACACCACCCTGAGCAGTGCCAAGCAGGGGCTGCTCCTCCTGCTCTCAGGAAATCCCTGGAGGGAGGCTCAGCCTCTGCACCCACTCTGGGCTCAGCTCAGCACCCCTGACCTGCACATCAACAGCCAGCTTCTTCTGCTAGGTCTAAAAAATCAAATCAAGCTTTTTGAGATGCTGCTGGCAAGGAGGATTTAAGAATTTACTATTTCAATGTTAATAATTTAGTCCCCTATCAGTATCAGTATGCTGAAGGAAAACACCTTGAAATGCCTGGCTCTTTTTCTCTCAGAGCTCTGTGATCTGCCCTCAAATCAGCTCTTCCTGAAGACACTTTTTTGGGTGTGCTGTATTTTGCTTCAGGTTTTCAAAAGAGCTGCAACTGATTTATTTTTTTTTTTTTTTTTTTTTTTTTTTTTTTTTTTTTTACCAGAACACACCTTCCCTAAGGACTGAAGGAGCCTTGTCCTCCTGCTGAGCAAATAACCAGGGCAAGGAGGCTGCCGGGTCCAGAAATGTGCATGTCTGTTCCTCAGCTCCTCCCAAAGGTTTGTCACTTGGAGGGGACAAAGCTCAGCATCCCCAGCCAGCAGGAAGCTCAGAAGCAACACTGACCCCAAAACATTGCCTGGTGCACCAACCCAAACCTGCCAAGCTCTACAAGAGGAGCCAAGGACAGGTGGAGGTGCTGCAGTGGCAGGGGCCATTCTTCCCCAGGGGCCATCCTGCTCCCCTCTGCTCTGGTTTCTGGTAAAACCCAGCCAAGACTGGCACCACAGAGCAGGAAAGGCCTTCCCTGCCCTCCTTGGGTGGGGACAGTGCCCTGCTGGGAGCTCCACACCTGCGTGTGCACAGAGCAGCACATCCAGGCTGGCCTGGAGGGAGGGAGGGGAGGGAGGTTCAGACCTGGCCCTCAGGAATCTCACCAGCCCCTAGCATCCATGCACATGTCCAGCTCTTTGCAGAAGTGCATCTCTGGAAGTGTTTTGCAGTTTCCTCGAGAGTGAATTCACAAGGAAGGCCATCAAAGCAGCAAGGAGCACTAAAATGCACTTTGTGCTCAAAGTTCAGAACACAACTGCAAAGTTGGGAGGCTCAAAAGCTGCGCTCTGGGTCAGCACCATGAAAAGCTTCATCAGAGGAGGATTCCACATGCAGTGAGTCCTGGTAATTCTCTGGCACTGCTCTGCTTTAAATGGGACAAGTTTACTTCAGGTTTCGGAACCGTCTTTAAAGCTATTGTGTTACAGCATGGATTACTTTCTGCTACACTGGTTTTCCTCTCCCAAAACAACACCCTATTTCTGCTGCTCTCTTTCTGGACCATGTCCTCCCTCCCCACTCTGACTTCCCAGGAACTTTATTGATAACCAGCAGTCTGCTCTGTCATCCCTGTGCTCCTGGCACCCCCTCCCTGCCTTGGTTTATTGATTATACAGCACACATCAGCTTGCAAATGAATTTGTCTTTATGTGTTATCATTTAGTTGAATGTTTAGAAGATATTACATACCAGAATTTGCCAATATTTCAGAGATCCAAAATAATTTAGCTGAGTTTAGTTAGCAAGTTCACATCTTCTTAAACATCCTCACACTATTGATTTCCTTCAGCCTGCCAGCAGCACAAATGCCTGTTCTAAGGGATGCTCCCCCCTGTGCTGCTGTCCAAATCACAATATTGACCCCAAAATGAGGGCTTCAAAAGCAAAAGCACTCCCTTCAGTGTGAAACCCTCACTCTCAGGGCTCAGCAGTCCCACTGTTCCAGTTATGGATTGAAAATTAAGCAAACAGGAGCTTTTAAGTTATTGGAGGTGCAAGTTTCTGTGCAAAGCTGGAATTACACCATCCCTGCCTGCTACAGGGCTGACAGGACACACAGCACCCTGCAGGAATACCCTGCTCACCCTGGACTCCGCCTGTGCTTCCCTCATGGATGCATTCCTCAGCAGCTGAGCCAGACAAACACACAGAGGCACATCCCTGTAAGAACTGCCCTGGCACTGCAGACTCCAGGCACAAACCACACTGGGGAAACAGGAGCCAGCAGCAGCGCTTCATCTCCATCCCTGCTGCCAGGCAGGCAGAAGCTGCCCAAGCAGGAGGCTCCTGGAGCAGCTGCTGGGCTCCTCCAGCGGAGCACACAAACACAAACACGCTGCTGCTGGAGCGCGGGAGGGAGGGAGATGGGATTTGCGTCATTCACACAGCCTGTCTCAGCAAAGGACATCTCTGGAGGCAGAGAAAACAAGCCCTGCTGGTCTCTACACTAATGCAGAGTCTGCTGCTGAGGCTGTGCAGGGCAGCTCCGCCACAGGCCAAGTCACAAGCTGCCTTATGTAGGGCACAAGGAGCCTTCACATGTGACTGTCGCCAGAGCAACAACTTGAGCTGCTCCCAGCACACCTCAGAGCCCAGCGGCTCCCAGACACTCTGGGGGTGTCCCACAGCTCCAACCCGGGGCTGCCGTGGCCCAGAGAACAGAACCAGCCCCAGATTCAGTTAAAAATAAATCAGCCAGGCCAGGTGCAGAAGTCAGAGCCGCAGACACAGCCCTTCAGACTGCTCTGTCTCAGCAGACAGCTCTGCTCTGCCTCCTGCTCTGC
Source organism: Zonotrichia albicollis (assembly GCF_047830755.1). NCBI lineage: Eukaryota > Metazoa > Chordata > Aves > Passeriformes > Passerellidae > Zonotrichia > Zonotrichia albicollis. Next base: position 20,250,083 of record NC_133830.1, read on the forward strand.
CTCTCCGCAGGCACCTTCTCCACGGAAAAGCAGCAGTTTTTAACTTGATTAGGATAAGCACAAACATCCCTCCCTAACCTGCGAGGGGCCAGTGTTGAGCTCTCAGACACACAAAACTATTCCTGTATAGATGGGAGAAAATGAAGTGCATTTGGGTTTACACCCCAAAAAAAGTGCATTATTGAATCACACCGAGGAGCTGAGTTCTAGAGGCTCTTGCTGCTTCTCAAACATTAAATGAAATGGATTCACTCAACATTAGTCTTATGCAACTCAGAGTTAAACACCCTAATGAGTTAAACACCTATTGTTATCTTCCTCATGCTGATTCATCACACCTGACAAAGCCTCCTTATCAACTATTCTCATTTTCCACCAGTGCATTGTAATGTTGATTTGCTCTCAGCAAATCTTTGTAAAATCAGTGAGACCACCCCCAAACCTTTTTTGGTCTGTCCTTGTAGGATGAGCAGCACACCTGCACCTGCTTACCCAGCCCTCTGCTCCTCCCTCCCTTCTTCCATCAGCAACTGGCACAAAAGAAACTTTTTTCCCACTCTGGGATTTTCTGGAAGTGCATAAACCAGTTTATTTTTATATATTTATATGCACACTATTGGACTAAGTTTCTTTCTTTGAGGAGTTTATGTCCAGGCTCATTAACAGTTCCCCTCCTCACAAGCCACAGAATTTCTATAACCACACCAGCTTTTCCAAATTATTTAAGCAGCCTTCACCTGTATATTCCTTCCATTGTAAGAACGGAAAACTTTTAGGACTCGTGGGGATTTTGTTGTTTAGGTTGTCAGATTCTTTTACTATCTTTTATTAAGACCTAACCATAGCCATATTATCTAGTATAACTTTTTCCATACTTCCTTTTATACAAGTTAACCACATCGGGCAATATGGGAGCCCTGTCAGGAGCCACAGCCTCCTCACTCAGGGGGAGCTGCTGCAGGACAGGAGTCCAAGCAGTTTAGAAATGTTGGTCAAGTCAAGGTACAGGACAAGTTCTAAAAGCCCTGGTGTGTTTGACTAAGAGAAGCCCAGGTTCCTTTAAAAAGGATTCCATTATTTTTAGCTTTGAAGTCCAAAAGTGTCAGGAGGAGCAGTGGTCACTGCCCATTCCAGCATCACTGGCACCTGACACTGAACTTCAGCAAAGGGATCCTCATGCTCATCCACACATCCCCCAGGTGAGTGGGACAATTGGGTCAGGGGAAACTGAGGCTGAGCTCCTGAGAGCAGAGCTCCAGAGCCCTGGGACCTGCAGGCTGGGCTGCCAGGAAGCTGAGGGAACCGTGGGGCTGTGAGAAGCTTTTAAAACAAGGGTATTATTCTCTATTTTCCAGGTTGGAGACTTCCTCCATCTTTTGTATCCAGCCAGAGAATGAAGTGATGCCATGAGTGGCTCCTGCCCTGCTCTGGACAGCGTGGGGCCTCAGCAGCCACAGCACAGCCCCTGTGCCAGGCCCACGGGTGTGACACAGCCACCCAGCCAGGCAGGCAGGCAGGGCAGAGCAGAAGGGGCTCCCTCCCACGGAGAACAGTTCTGGGGGAGGAGAGGGGACAGCAGGACTGAAGGTGGCCCCGAGGCTCCCCAGGCAGGCACGTGGGCCAAGGGCCCGGCCAGCTGCACAGGGCTGGCTCCCAGCTCCCCACTAAGCCCCCAGGCTATGCCTCAAAGCAATACAACTCTGCCATAAATATCCCAGATTAATTCTGATCCCAGCATCAAATCCACTTAAGAGACTTAAAAGCCTCAGAGTGCCCAGAGCTGCCTGCCCAAGGAGGGCTCTGCAAATGAGTCCTGGGCTGCAGAAGAGAAATATTATCAAACAAGGCAAGCCATTTGTACAATTTTTGGTAATGTCGTTTACAAGAGACAAATGGGACAAGATAGTTGAGTTGACATCTTGTACTACAGGCACAGCCACAAAAATCCTCGGGTACTGGACATGGAGGCACAGGATAGGATTAGTGTAAATATTCCATGTTTTCTAGAAACACCTCTTTCTCCTTAAGAGATTGACTGACATTGATTGATTGATTGATTGATAAATGACAGCATGCTCTCCAGTTTATTAAAGGAGCTATTTACTTTCAGAGAGACATCTCTGTTTATAAAAAAGACTAAAGTGATTACCCCAGCATCACAGGAAAAGAAGCCCTGTTATCACTGACTGGCCAGGGGCAAGGCTTGGGAGCAGGAGCAGGCAAAGGGGACACTGAGTGACCAGCGACCCTTCTGAAGCTACAGCAGCACTGAGCAAACGCCGATCGGAGCGCCAGCACCGCCGGCTCCGAGCACGGCAGCGGCGGCAGCGGCGCTTCCCCCGTGCGGCGGCAGCTCCCGGGACATCCCTGCCCGGCACCGCTCCCCGGAACGCGATGCTGCCGAGCCCAGCGGGGCTGCCCGAGCCGCTGCCCCGGCCCCGGCAGCTCCCGAGCGAGCGAGCGGCGCCTCCGGCAGCGGGACGGGCACCCCGGGCACCCCGCTCGGGCCGGGGCTCGCCCTCGCTCCGGCGGTGCCGTATCCGCATCCCGGGGCTGGCCGGGAGCCTTCGCGTCTGTATTTATAAACCTGAGGAATTCGAGCGCGGCGGATCACAAACAGCCCATTGTGCTGTGTCAAGCAGCGAAGTGGGCTCGTAATCCCATGCATGCTTTTCCCACTCCGCTCCGGGAAAGCCAAGCCTTAAATACTTTTCCAGAAGTAAAAACACGCCGGGAAAGCGCCGAGCTCAGTTCTTGCTATTCCCGAATCCCGGCTGCTTCGGAACGGCGCAACTAAGCGGCTTTCGCAGCGCTGGGGAAACGCAGACGATTAATTACAGCTTAGAGAGGCTGGAATAGATGCGGCGGCCGGCAGCGAAGGCGGCCCGAGCGGGGCGAGTGGCGCTGGCCCGGGCCAGCCGGCCGGTGGCGAGCGGCCAATGTTTACTGACCCCTGGCCGGGTCACTTTCGATAGCGGCCGGAGCCGGGGGCCGCTCTGGGCAGCGCCCGGGGCATCTCCGGGGGGCGGGCGGCTCCCCCCGCCGGGTACCCCCGCTCTCGGAGCCACCAGCAGCGAACACGTACGGGGAGAAGGGCAGGGCTCGCCCCGCTGCTCCCAGCCAGCGAGCTCCGCCACCGCGGCTCTGCCCGGGGCATCCCCCGAGCGCCGCGGGGGGACAGCCGTGGGCACGGCCGGCGGGGCAGCCGGGGAGCCCCGGCTCGAAACCCCCCGGGAGCCCGGCCAGGGAGCGAGTGAGACACGGGCACCGAGGCTGGGGCCACCCTGCGCACCCATCACTGTCCCCCGGGCCGCCCGGGGCACAGCCCGCAGGGAGTCCCGCTGCCGCCAGCCTCGGGCGGCCGAAGGCGGGAGGGGAAAGGGAAGGGAAACCCCGCTAGGGAAACCCCCTGCGCGACAAAGGGGCAAAGAAAGGCGGACAGCGCTTACTTCTCGTGCCTGGCGTTCTCCTGGATGGCGCTCAGCACCCCCGGGGGCGCGGGGGGGACGCCCTGCTGGAGCCGGCATGTGGCCAGGTGCCGGTGATGCTCGTCCTGCAGGCAGGCATTTTCGTGGTACAACTTGGCCACTTGCTGCTCCAGCTCGTCTATCCTCCGCTTCTGCTTCTCCAGCAGCTCCTGCTGCGTCTCGATAATCTTATTCAGCTCCTTCAGGTACTCGGCCGCCTTGCTGGGGTTCTCGGCGGGGCTCTCCATGGCCGCCCCGCACCTCCGCGGCGCGGGGGGGGCAGGCGCCGGCCAGCGCGCTCCGCTGGCAACTTAAGCGAGAGGGGAGGAATAAATAGCCCGGCGGGGAGCGGCGCCCCGCGGCCCCGCGCGTCCCCTCCTAGAGCCGCGGCTGCCCGGGCGGGCGGCGGCCCCGCGCCGCCATTGCTGCCGCTCGGCCCCCGCCGCCGAGCGAGGGCAGGGCCGCCGGCCGGGGGAGCCGGAGCCGCCGCCGGAGCCGCCCGGAGCCGCCCGGGCCCCGCCGCACGGCGCTGTCCCCGCGCCCGTCCCGCCCTGCCCGAGCCGCAGCCGGGCTCGCCCGTCGCCTGGCAGCGCCCGCGCCCCCGCCGCGCTCGGAGCCGGGCATGGGCAGGGGCGCGGGCCGTCCCTGCGCCGGGCCCGCCGCTCCCCGCCTCCCCCGCCGCCGCCGGGATGCGCTTAAGTAACGGCGGCCGCTCCTCCGGGGGGCCGGCGGGGGATCGGCGAGCGCCCCATCCGCGCACCGCATCCCCAGCTCTGCATCCCATCCCTGTATCCCGTTCCAGCATCCCATCCCTGTATCACATCCCAGCATCCCATCTCGCATCCCATCCCCGCATCCTATCCCTGTATCTCATCCCTGTATCCCATTCCAGCATCCCATTCCTGCATCCCATTCCAGCATCCCATCCTTGTATCTCATCCCTGTATCCCATCTCCAAATCCCAGTCCCGCATCCCATCCCTGCAGCATCCCATGCCCGCGCCCCATCCCGGCGCGGCTCCGGCCCCGCTCCCCGCGGCGGGAGAGCCCCGGGAGCGGTGCGGGAGCGCTCTCGGGAGCGGGGCCCGGGGCGGCGCGGGGAGCAGCGCGCTGTGCGCGGAGGCGGGCGGGGACCCGGCCTGCGGGACCGGAGCTGTCCCTGCCACAGCTGGGGAGCGCTCCCGTGCCGGGGGGGCAGCGGGGGTGGCCCCCCGAGCCGGGCGCCCCAGCAGCACGCCCCGAGTCAGGCAGCAGAGCCCTCCGCCTCTCCCGTCAGCATCCCTGGCGTTAAAACCTCTGTTGGCGAAACGCTGCTTCCCGCTAAGGATGCATCAAGCCAAGAAAAGTTGCTGAGGTTTTGGGTCCTGTATCATCCCAAGTGTGTGTTGGGAATGCTTGTGAGAACCGGGAGTAGGAAAGGGAAACGGGGCGATACTGCAGGAAGAAGATAGGAAGCTGAAGATGTGATTTTCTCCTCCCTTCCTCTTTATGTCTCCTTATTTTTTTTTCTAATTTTTCTACCTCTTCTCTCCATTTTTCCACTCGCCAAGTTTACAATTAATAAAATGTTCTTGGAGGGGTTGTTCTGCTGTCACTGACTCCCCGACCCTTGGTGGTGGGGTCCGCTCTTGCTCATCTCTGCCAGGACGCCCCGTGCTCCAGCAGCGCGGCCGGTGCCGCAGGGCGAGGGGAGCTGCGGGCTCCGCCTCGAACCCTTCGGTGCTCCCAGCACAGGCTGGCTGTCCCAGCTGCTGTCCCTGTCCCCAGGGGGAAAGGGCCGTGAGGGGAGGCTGCAGCCACAGCCAGACCCCTCTGGCAGCTCGCAGGGCCACTCTGGCTTTAGGCAGAAATAACTTCTGGCAAAACTTCCTTTTGCTCTGACACGAGTGCACGGAGGGCTGTTGTGACTGCCGAGGTGACTGAAGCACGAAGGACTAATTTCCAGTCCTAGTGGGGATCCTGACACGTCTTCAGCTACTCTCGGAAGAGACCAACCCTCCTTCCCGGGAACTTTATTAGTATTTTTCATTAGAATTCTTGAAAATATTTCTTTCCCGAATACTATTAGTTCAGAATGTATTTACCAAGGTGCAGTTTACTCTGCTCTGTGTGGAAAGAAATGCTTATCAAGGTATCTCACTGTGGCAACCTGCACTGTAGCAGGCAGCCGGAGTATTTGTCAGGGGTTAAACCAATAAATAAAGCAAGTGTACTTGCTTCTTATATGCAAAATAAAATGCAAAGTAAGACACTCAAAACTCATTAAAGGATGCGCAGACAATAAAAGCTTATTAAGCGTTTCCCAGCAAGGGCAGTGGAAGTGGAGCAACACAGCTCCTACAGCGAGATCTGTTTGAAGCACCCACAAATTCCCAAGTTCACAGGACCCGTGAGCACTGCTGGCGAGGCAGGAGCCGCGTTAAGCTGAGTTTTCTGCTGTCTTGTCCCGCTAGCAGGGAAAAGGCTCCGTTCCTGCCCGGAGAGCTGTGCCCGGCTGCTCCCTCTCGGCAGGAAACCATGAATTACCCTGATAAATACATTAAACCCCCAGACATGCCCTGGGGCTGGCACCTGGAGCCTGCACCGTGTTCCTGGTGTGTTCTGGATGTTGCTGCTGCTCAGCGCTGAAAGAGGGAGGAGGACTCTGTGCCTCAGGGATGGTCTGTGCCCCTCCAAAAGCCTGCATGCTCCACCAGGCTCTGTGAATTAACAAGGAGAGGTAAACTTAGAAGATAAGCATATTCATAGAATCAATAATGTATTCACTCTCTATCTGTGGAGACACAGATTGTAAAAGCAGACCCAGCTTGTTCAGATTTGCTCAGTTAGAAAATTAAGTGACATCAAGCCTAACCTTTTAAAATATGAAAATCATCAAAATAACATTCTTATTACTTGCTAACATCCTACCTCAGACAGTCCTTTTCCATAAGCTACGCAGCACATGGTTAATTCTTGCCTGGGAAAGTGCCAAGGAAGATTTAAATATGAAAGGGAACGTTGCTCATTCAGTAAGTAGGATTCTCTTACTCATTTATTATTGGCAAGAGAGAAGTCACAGAGAGGTTGGGGCTGGAAGGGACCTCTGGAGGTCACCCAGTCCAACTTCCCTGCTAAAATACCCCATTACCCTTTGGGAAAACCTTAAAATGTCTCGAGTTTTGGCGTTTTCTGGCAAATCAGTACCCTGCAGAGGATTCTTTTTGAGTGTTCAGAGTCTGGTCCAGACTCAGAGTAACATCCCTGGTGCCCACAGGCTCATGGGCTGTTTGATGCCCACCAGAGATCAGGCACAATCCCAGTCCTTGAGCTGCCAGAGCTCGAGGAGAGTTTGGACAAGGTTCTCAGGGATGCCCAGGGTGGGATTGTTGGGGTGTCAGAGCAGGGCCAGGGGCAGGGCTGGGTGATCCCTGGGGGTCCCTTCCTGCTCTGTGTTTGCCTGTCCTGTTCTGAGAGCCTGGCTCTTGCCCTCACTGCCCAGCTTGGGTGGTTTGTCAGAGTTAAATTTATAGTTCTGTGTAGAGGCTGAGCACGAAATGTCACTGTTTCACAAATGGTTTGGTGTGCCTAATAATGCCATGGGTGAGCAAACAGCTGAAATAATTTTTTTCAAAGGAAGATAAGACCAAGAAAAAGCCTGTGATACATATTTTTCTATGTAAAATTAATTAGGTCAATGTAATATAAAAAAACAAGAATCCAGAAGTCATGCAGTGATTTGTGCTCAATCCTAACTCTGCCCTCCATCCCTCTCTTTTAAAATTCTCTTCGAAGCCTCTTTTTCTTGGTTGCATTTCTCTCCTAGCTCCCACCCCCAGCCCCCTTAAATCTCTGCCTCACTTCTTGGTTCTGCTGCTGTGTTTAGACACTGAGGAATGTTATCCTGCTGTTCAAGTTTATCCTGTTGTTAGAATTTATATGTAGGTCACAGAACTCACAAATGGTTGAGGGTGGAGGGACCTCAAAACCCTTCCAGTGCCATGGCAGGGACACCTCCCACCATCCCAGGCTGCTCCAGCCCTGCCCAGCCTGGCCTTGGGCACTGCCAGGGATCCAGGGGCAGCCACAGCTGCTCTGGGCACCTGTGCCAGGCCTGTCCACCCTCACAGCCAGGAATTCCTTCCTAACATCCCATCCCAATGTCTCCTTTTTTCAGTGTCAGGTCCAGGCTCCTTTCCCACCCTGCATATAATGTGTGTGTCCCCTCCTGGTGTCCCAAGGCAGGACAAAAGCCCTGCTCTCATTCTGAGTGCTCTCCACTCACCCAGCAGTGCCTGCTCCTCTCCAGGGGAGCAGGATAAGTGTTATCCACTGGATAACACCAGGAAAATCAACATTCTGGGGCCCTGTTTGCTGCACTCTTTGGAGGTTCCTGGGGGAAAGAAGGAAATAGGAATCCCACTGCTGACCAGGACCATGGCTCCCATAAACCAATAATGCCTGGGAGATGAGATCTGACTCTGAGAGAATAAATAAGAAAAAGGAGAAAGCACAGCCATAAAGACCTCAAATCTTTTAGGAACTGTGATGTTTCTGGTTTTTTCCCTCTCCTGGTTAAACATAACCCACTTTTAAGACCTGATATCTTATTTCTCTTAACAGTTTATTTGATTTCTACTTAAAGGCATGAAACTTCCTCATGCCTTTTCCTACCCCAAATCCTTTTCATTATAATCTCTGGTAAAATACTATCATATTACACTTTTTTCTTAGTTCAGTGGAATGCATTTGGGCTTTATCTGTGTACCTCAATCCCTCCTCTAAAGGGAGAATACCTGGCCCACTTTCAGGAGCCTCCTGGCTTATTCCACCCCACAGTGCCTGTCTGGCTTGGATGGCACTTGGAGAATTAGGCTGTTCTTACCCTGACCAGCTCCTAAAGCATTTGAAATATCCCAAGCTAAGCATGGTAAAATTACAGGCCATATTTTAAGATATCTTCCCAAGGCAGCAGAAAGTTCAATTTTAATTTTCTAAGTCTGATCCTGAGTGGACTGATCATTACTGTTTGTAGGAATTGCCTTTTGATTTATGAAAGAAATTATAAATTGGCTCCTCCAGGTTCTGTAGCTGAATCTGGAGGTTTGCCTGCAAAGTGTGGCCCAGAACTAATCCATCTAAGTGTGCAGCTTTAACCAAGCCTTCATTCTAATGAGCCTTTGATAAAAGATTTCCTTTGTGCTTTTGTTGGTTTCTGTGATTTCTGCTTCCATATCTTGTTTTGGTAAGTGATATCAGGGAATGTTAGCAGGCAAAAACCAAATGTGTCCTCTTGTGCAAAGTCCTTGGGAAAGGACTGTGTCCTTGAGTCCTGGAAAATAAAAAGCACTGTTAATGGAAGGTATCAAGCAACTCAAACATAAAGTGATAATTTACCAGAGATAAATAATAACCATATCAATACATCCCTAATAGAAAAGGGACACATTAGCTAGGAATTCTTTGCTTCTTTGGGGAAAGAGGAAAGCTCAGTGCTGGGTTTAAAGGAATGGGTGTGCTGGAATGGCTCCCAGCTGTCCCTGGGGAGTGGCAGTGGCACCAAGGGCAGGGCTCACACAGGACCTGGCTGATACTCTGGGCTCTGGGGCTCTCCAGAGGGAAATCAAACAAGAACAGAACAAATCCTGCTCTGAAATTGGGAAGTAATTTCATAAAAGGGATTAAATGGAACTTATAACTCTAATTTAGCAATAAATATAATGAAATTTGGAGTAAGGTGTTAATTGAAGAAGTTATTTTATAAATGGTGCAGAAAATTTTTTAGTGGTGCTTGAGCTGAGATTGAAGCCAAACCAGAGCTGGAATCAAGGCCACCTTTTATGAACACATCTTATTTTAAATTGTGGGATAAACTGTGACTGGAGGAGATGAATTCTTGCTGAGGTACCAAGTACCTGGGGCAAGAGCAAATACCAGAAGAAAACACTTCCTATCTCATAAATGGATAAAACACAGGGACAAAAACCACAACCTTGGCATCAGGGTGGGAAGCTGAATCCTGAAAGAGGAAAGGAAACAAATAAACCCATCCCAAAACACAGCTTCAGAAACTCCCTGAAAGCAAGGAGAGGTACCAATGCTAAAATAGCTGATTCCATGTCTTGTTACCACTCCTTGTGGTTCCATGATTTCATTGCCGTGTTTGTGAGCTTATAAAGCAATAAAATATCAAATAGCAGCATTTCAGTAGAAAATAAAAACCCAAACCAAAGTTTTCATCAAGTCATTTCTGAACAAAATCTTGATAAGCAAACTTGCTCATGGAAATCTGTCAGAGGTTTCCGTGTGTGTTTAGTTGGGTTTTGTTTTAAAACATCATTTAAATGATTAATTACCTAGGCTGCCAGAGTCAAAGTCGCCCACTATTTTCCATTTTAAGATGTTTCATTCCATTTTGATTCCATACATTTCCATTCTCATATTTTTTTATGCTTTAATTGGTCAGAGTCAGTTTTTCCATGCTTACCATATCCATGCTTAGACTGAATTATCTTGGCAAATTTCAGCAAACACTGCATCCAGAATAAGATTATGAGGAAACATGAAAATCAGATCATATTCCATTCTTTTTTAAACATCCATGGGAACAGAAATTAGAGAAAGGTCAGACTAAGCAACTGTGATAAAGTACAAAGTCTTCAGAAATACGGATTTCTTTTCACGGAATCATGGGATATTTCAGAGACTCTCCTGAGCTGGGCGGGAGCCACAATTCAGTCTTGGCTCTGCACAGACTCCCCAGCAATCCCACCCTGTGCATCCCTGAGAGTGTTGTCCAAGTTCTCTCACTGGAATTTTAAGTTGGGCACCTCCACTGGTGAAAACTAAGGATTTTTATCATTAATTTATTGTTCCCTTTTCACATCTGTAATTGGCATGTTGCTTCCAAGAATGCCAGGAACAGAAAGTCACTTGGATGGCACAGCAATTTTTTTTACCTTAGGAAAATAATTCTGATTTCCAAGAGAAGTTAAAAAAAAAAAAAAAAAAGTGAGACATCCTGAAAAATCAGTATCTAATCATAATTCCAGCATGTATCCTGTTCATTCCATCTGAATCCAATGGATAAAATCACAGTTTGAAAGCAGGGCACACCATACTGTTTATCTCTTTGTCATCAACAAAACTTGAAGGAAAAATATCCTATTTTGCTCATATCACATGAACTGCAGCAGCCTATAAATTCTTCAGACTTGGGCTCCCCACCTTTCCTGCACCCAGACCATCTTTTATTGGATATATTCCGACGGTTTTAATGGTGATGTGGAGAATTTTATCATTTTTTCCAATTGTGCAGCGCCCCCAGGACAGCTGCACTATCTGTTGATGAGATCAGCACACAAAAATACAACATTTTAGTGTATCATAGCAGGTAGAAAAGGGCAATGTTAATTCAGGCAGTCATTAACTAAAACAGGGCATGAGGTAATAAAGTTGTGCAATGATTAAAGGGGTATATTTTTGATCCTGTGGTCATTAAGGTATGTTTGTACCAGTGCAATTAGAGCAGCCCAGGTTTGCTCTGACTCACTGTTTTTATCAGTCTGCAGTTGTTCAGATTTCCACCATATCCTTTTGTTCTTGAGAGGAACCCATAATATATCACTCTATATATAAATATACACGTGTGAAGAGAAGGAGAAAAAATATTTCATTTGTACAAAAGGAGGAAAAATCACCCCCCAGCTTTATCGCTGACAACAGCTGAGGAAAATTTAAGTTCTTTCATTTTATTTGCAGCAAGGCTTAAAAATAGACTTGCAAATTGAGACTGGAAACTCTTCTATCCTTTTCCAAAAAAGAAAAGCACATCACAAAATGGACAAATCAATTCCAATTGCTTCTTGCCCAAAGAAACAGCACTAAACCTCAAGGTGTCTCAGGTAAAGATTCCAAATCAGGAAATGAAAAGCTGAATAAGAAAACGCTGAGGTCAGGCAGGCTCAACCTTTCCTTATCCCTTTTTATCCCTTGTCTTTCATGCTGCTGGGAGGCACACGGCGGGATGGGAGGTGCTGGATCATTAGGAACAGTCTGTATTTACAATTTCAGCCTGGGAGCCTCAGCCAGCCCTTCAGAGCTGACCTGGTGTGTGCAGCCCCAGCCTCCCTCCCTCCCTGGTGCTGCCCCAGAGCCAGGAGTTCACTCTGCTCAGCTGGGGAAGGTTCAAGGGGAACATGGTTTTTTCTGTCCAAGCTTACATGAAAAAATGTGTTTGCCACCTCCTGATTGCCAAATATTGCCTTTTTTCTGGTCTTGCATGAGCAAGGGCAGTGAAACGCTGTGAACAGAGGGGGAATCCAGCCCAAGGGGATGCTGGCCTTATGCAGAATGTAGCTTTTGTTGCACATTTCCTGTTTCTATTAAAAGCTCACAATTAAAATGCTCCCATGGACGTGGTGCAGCCCCAGCCTCTTGATGGTTGGTCATACAAACAGAGCTCCTCCTGTGAGTCGTGGTTTCACTTGGATCAGGACTCCTGAAAAGCATTGATCCCATCCTCTTTGGAAATGCAGTAACTTCTGGAAGCTTTTCCAGCTGAAATGCTAAAAAAAAAAAAAAGAAAAGAAGAAAAAAAAGTCCTTGCTTTTGGAAGCTTTGAGGTTCTCTCAAGAGGAGGCTCTATCACAACCTATAAAATATGTTACAGGGAGTGACAAAGCAGCGTGGCAGCAAAGTGCTCAGTGAACACTTTGGAGGGGGATTACAGACTGGCAGAGGGAACAGCTTTGCTAAGCCAGAGGATCTTCCAGAACTGACCCTGCCAATGAGTAGCTGCAGGCAAAAGCAACTTGATTCACTCTAAAGATGAATTGGAATTCTACTCGAAAGGAAAAGTGAAAAGGGAAAATGCTGCTGCTACAAAGAAGAGATGGAGATGTAAGTTCCAGAAATGCAGCACAGAAAGAAGGAGCTTCATTTTTCATAAGTCTCTTTGTGCGTGTTCCTTTGTCAGAATTAATCTGTGTGATTTATCCAGAGGAGAATAATGATCTGAACCATCCTTGAGAGCAGCAAAGTGTTAATCAGCTCTTTAGAGCCTTCCCCTTGGGCAGGCCCTTAGAACACAAGGAGAAGCTCCAGATCAAACAAGTCCTTAGTACAAATGACAAATGCAGCTTAATCCCAGTCCCTCCGAGGTTTTAGACTTGTTAAAAACATGGAATGAGCTAACTGGGAGCTGGTGACAAACCTCTGAGGGTTCCCTGAACCCCAGGCTCTCTGAGGGCTCTCCTAAACCCCAGTTCTCTCTCTCTGAGAGAGCTCCTGAACCCCAGCTCTCTGAGGGCTCTCTGAGGGTGTTCCTGAACCCCAGCTCTCTGAGGGCTCTTTGAGGGCTCCCCTGAACTTCAGCTCTCTGAGGGCTCCCCAAATCCCAGCTCTCTGAGGGCTCCCCTGAACCCCAGCTCTGTGAGGGCTCTCTGAGGGTTATCCTGAACCCCAGCTCTCTGAGAGTGCTCCTGAACCCCAGCTCTCTGAGGGCTCTCTGAGGGCTCCCTGAACCCCAGCTCTCTGAGGGCTCTCTGAGGGCTCCCTGAACCCCAGCTCTGTGAGGGCTCCCTGAACCCCAGCTCTCTGAGGGTCCCCTGAACCCCAGCTTTCTGAGGATTCTCCTGAACCCCAGCTCTCTGAGGGTTATCCTGAACCCCAGCTCTCTGAGGGCTCCCTGAACCCCAGCTCTCTGAGGGCTCTCTGAACCCCAGCTCTCTGAGGGAGAGGAGGTTCCCCAAGGAACAGCAGCCCCACAATGACAACCTGCCATGCTTGGACTTCTCAGCTGCCGGGTGTGTGAGGTTTGTGCTGCTCTGGCACCCCTGGAGAGGATCCCTGGGAGGCCACAAACCATGGGAGGATGCACAGAAATTCAGGGCCTGGCTGTCACTGAGGGCCTGAGGGCATGGCTGTCACTGAGGCCCCTTGGGACTGTCCTCCATCCCAGGCAGGCAGAAGCTGTGGAGATGTATTTTTGCAAAATCCAGGGCAGCAAAGGTCCATAAAGACCCAGATATCCGAGAAGAAGGAAATGGGATCCATCTGTGTTTTCAGCCAGGACCAAACCCCAGCAATATCTGCAGGATCTCACCTGTGGGAGATTACTCCCTTCTTGTGTGGGACCCTCTGTGTTTGTGACACTGCAGGGCTCAGCCCCAAAGGGACGGAGAAGGGAGGGATTGAAGAAGTGCTTGGCTTTTAAAACCTCTGTCCCACTCTTCTGAACTGGTATTGATTCTGTTTTCTTCATAAGAGTTTTGATCCTCGACCTGCTCAAGACACTTTCTTTTCTCTGTGTGGACAATAAAGTGAATTTCTATCTTAAGAAATGCCTTCTTAGCAGAGAAGGTACAGTTTAAATTATGTGATAAATCTGATCCATTCCCACATGGAAAAAACGAATCCTGATCCCCTTTCAGTGTACTGAGCTCTGTGTTCCACTGCCCCATGTAATCAAGAAGTATCCTCTGTATCTTGAATTAATTCATGTGAGTAGCTCTTTACTGAAGCACACAAGTGGCACTAATCAAATACTTTGGGGTGAGTGATCTTGAAACCTATCTTTGAGGAATTCTGTGGCAGGGCTGGGAACTGGGAACTTGGTTTTACTGTCAGTGATCCGGCATTTTAAAGTCTCTACTGCATTTACTTGCTGAGTTACTACAGGAAAAAGATGCATTATTAATGTTTGGCTCTGCCTTTCACCTGAAAAAGATATTTTCCAAAAAGAAATGTAAAGAGAAGATCTCATAATTGTGTTTGTATTACTCAGATCTGTTGAGGAACATAGTTCTGCCATTACTTCAATGTGTGGCCTGGAAAGATTTTCACATTGCAAAAAATTCACTTTGCAGCTACATTTTCTCAAAAACTGGCTGTCAAAAAGTCATCCCTGTGTCATTTCTGTGTTTGATGCTGGCTATAAGCTGACAGTTGAAATAGATCTCGAGGAATTTCTGATGTTGGATGAAATAAATGCATCCTTGGAAACAAAAAGGGCTTTCAAAAAGGTGTAGCTACGACTGGGAGCAGGTTTCAACTCATTCCTTTTTGGCTTCTGTTATTGTCTGTTGGTTTTTTTTCCCCTTTAATCTCCCAGAATTTCTGCCACTGCCTTTGCCACACTTGCTACGAGGGTGAGCATGGAGCATTTCCCCAAAACAAACAAAGCAAAAGCAGAGCTCAGGAAATCACACAGGCCTTTGCCTGGGTGTTCATTCCCATTTCAGAGAGCTCCTGAGAAAAGGGATGTATCTCTGTCATATTCAAACGAAGAGGTGAAGCAGACAAATCCTCATTCTGCCTGCTGCATCCACAGCTGTAACCTGACAAGAGATTTTTTTTCTCCTTTATTTTTTCTTTTTCCTTCCTTTCTGCCTCTCTCCCCCGCCCCCTTCCTTCTTCTTTCCCTTCTCCCCTTTCCTCTTCCCACTTTTTTTTTTATTTTCCCTTTTATTTTGCATCAGAAAGGTGCTGATGACATTCTTCATCAAGATTGCACTTCAGAGCAGTCACAGAATCTTGTGAACTCAAGGTCAGTACAATTGTAATTCAGACACTCTGCTCTTCATCTTGCTCTGTTTGGTGCAAAATTAGAAAGAATTCTTGACAAGGTCTGCACACCCATAGCATTCCTTCTCAGCTGATGACAGGGAATGTGCTGCTTGGTGAAACACTGCATATCAGCTCTCACAGCATCCAACTGGCAAAGAAAGCAGGCCCTTGTTATGCAAAATCCTTGTTTGTAAACAGTGTTCTGCCTTTAAATTGATTTTAATGCTCTGCCTTGGAGAGCTCCTGCACTGATTTTCCCAACAGAATCCACCACAAGGGCCATCTGGTGGCAGCAGCACATTGAATCTGCACAAAACCTGGTAGGGAATGATCCAGGGGTAAATTTCCAGCAGAATGCAAAGGGCTCTAACCCTGCACTTCTCTTAAGGAGATATGTGCTGTAACGCATTCTGGGTTGGAAAAATTCCCACAAACTTGAAGGGAAAACATAACTTGTTCCATGGCTGTCATCCCAAGATGAATGTCAGTACAGATATTAGAATATAATAATTTTCTATTTTATATTAAAAATTTAAATAGTTTCCCTTCTTGTCCCTGTCCCTGAGTTGTCCCCATTCAGAGAGTTTTGCTAATGGACTCCTTAATGCCTTCTTCCAGGGAGGAACATCTTTCCCTTACTAAAGGGAAATCCCATTGCACTGTTCAGTGCTGCAGAGAGGCTCATTTGGTACCCACATCTTTTACAGATAACCAAAACCTTCAGGTTTGGGAGCCAAAACTTTAATAAATTTCATGCTTGAACTATCATTGCTTTACAAATATGGAAAGGTGAAATATCCTTTGGGAGAACTATTTGAGATTCAGCCTCTCAAGGTAAATGTAAGATTTTTTTTCCCCTGGGGATGTTTTCCTGGGGTATTTTGGCCTGTGCCTGTTCACATCTGGCAATGGAGTTTCCTGCAGTGGGGTAAATTTGTGGTGGTATCACTGAGGTGAATCTCAGACACAAGTTCCATGTTCTTTTCTTAGCACTGGGGGATGCTCAGGTTGGGGCACACAGATGCCCCATCTCTCCACGGATGCCCCATACTCTCATCTGTCCCCAGATCCCTTCAGGATCAGGGAATCAGGAGGATCTGAAATTGTAATCAGGAGGATTTGCTTTCTCCCTGTCTCTGGAAGGCAGCTCTGGAGGCAGAGGTGCTGACTCAGGAGCAGTGTTTGGTGCTGGCTTACAGCAGAGGAGCTGCCTCAGTCCTGTGGGAGCTCCCCTGATACACAAACCCCCTGAAATCATCCCAGCAAAGCACCTTGGGTCACCAAACAATGCCCCATGGAGAAGACAACCTAATTTTGGATTGAAAACCTCCTTTTCTGGCTGGAAACATCTCAATCTGCAGAGCC
Organism: Zonotrichia albicollis; assembly: GCF_047830755.1. Classification (NCBI taxonomy): domain Eukaryota; kingdom Metazoa; phylum Chordata; class Aves; order Passeriformes; family Passerellidae; genus Zonotrichia; species Zonotrichia albicollis. The sequence goes on from NC_133830.1 coordinate 20,266,461, forward strand.
AGCATTCAGCCTATTCCATCCAGCAGCTTTTTCTCAGGCAGAGTGGCTGCTGGTGTCACACCAAGCTGTGTCACCTGCCCTGTGTCTGTCCCTGCACTCACAGGGGTCCCAGCCATGGCCTTGGTCCTCTGAAGCCTCCTGAGTTCCCAGGGCTGACCTCTGTGCCACACCAGAGATTCACCCCACCCCTCCAGTTTGTCACTGGGGGGACCCCTTCCAGCCATGCCCACCCTGGGGTTCTGTTCCTGACTGCTCAGGACAAAGTGCAGCTGTATCCCACTCTGCCAGCTGTGTGCCCGGCCCCATCCCTAGGTGAAATTAACTTCCAGCTTTCCACACCATGGTACAAAGCAAAAGTGGCTCAGAACATTTGTGTCTGGCCCAAGAACATCAAAGGAACTAGAAATGGCCTCCAGCATTTGGTGGAAAATTGAAGGTGCAAATTCTTTCTTAGTCCCATGCTTTTATGGATTCAAAACGATCAAAAAAGGATGATCATGGACAAGTGTGATGTAAAGGACAAAAAATAATCTATGTAAATATTATTACATAGATTAGGATCCAGGATCAGAAACCCATCCTGGATAAAGCCTCTTTCAGTTGCTGAAACAACAGCAAGGGATGAAGTCATGCTGGATGCCTCAACAAGTGCCTGTTGTGCTGTGGTGTGAATCACCCTCAGAGGCAGGAACCTGTAATTTCCCCATGCAGAATGTCCAATTTCAATGCAGTGAAAAGTGAGAGGGAGGAGAGCACCCCGGGCTGAATCACTCACACACCAAAGTGCCAACAGGTACTGGCAGGTGAGTCACCAGCAGGGCTGGGCTGGGGCTGGGGAGGGTCTGCTTGTGGATACCTGGCACAGAAAATATCCTTGTGCCCTCCTGGCTCAACTCCCCATCCCTGGGCAGCCTGGCAGAGCCAGCAGGCTGCTCCAAGGGCAGCATCCCCTGCTGGAAACACTCCTGGGGCAGGGAGGGAGCAGGGAGGGGGCACTGGAACCCATCCAGTCCTGCTCCTGCACCCTCCCAGCCTTGGCTCTCCTGGTGCTGCAGCTCCCCCCACTCCAGTGCCAGCCATGGAATCACTGGGTCAGTAAGGCTGGAAAGGACCTCCAAGGTCATCATGTCCAACCTTGGATTGGGCATTCCATGGCCTCTAAATCACATAATGAAGTGCCACACCCACTGTCTGTGGGTTTGGTCCGTTCCCACAATGAGGTAAAGCCTTAGTTTATGTGCAGTCTTGTGCTGATTTTCTGAGCTGAGAAAGCTGAGAAAGTCACAATGCTGCAGGGAATACAGGATTTGCACAGCACTGCTGAGAATGCCTATGGACAATGAGCACCACTGCCAATATTGAGGGATAGGGCAGGAAGGGTGAAATCCCCATGCCAGAGAAAAGAACAAGGTGTAAAGATTAGGACAACACAAGGAAATTCCAGCATTTTTAGCAATTTAAGCCACTGGGGCTATCTCCTGAAAGTTTTTGAAAACTTAAAAACTTTTGAAAGATTCCCCTAGGTGAAGATCCAGAGCTTCATCCTGTGAGGTCACTGAGCCATTAAACTGCTCCCATGAGAGAGAATTCCCTGGCTGCACCCCCCATCTGCCATTCCTGAGAGCAGGGGAGCCAGGAACTCCTCCTGCAGCCCTGAGTGAGGAGCCCAGGGATGCAGCTGTGTCCCAGCTGTGCTGCCAGGACACATCCATCCATTCATCCATCCATCCATCCATCCATCCATCCATCCCATCCCATCCCATCCCATCCCATCCATCCATCCATCCATCCATCCATCCATCCATCCATCCATCCATCCATCCATCCCATCCATCCATCCATCCATCCATCCATCCATCCATCCACCCATCCATCCATCCATCCATCCATCCATCCATCCATCCATCCATCCATCCACCCATCCATGCATCCATCCATCCATCCATCCCATCCATTCATCCCATCCACCCATCCATCCATCCATCCATCCATCCATCCATCCATCCCATCCATCCCATCCATCCATCCATCCATCCATCCATCCATCCATCCATCCATCCATCCATCCCATCCATCCCATCCATCCATCCATCCATCCATCCATCCATCCATCCATCCATCCATCCATCCATCCATCCCATCCATCCCATCCATCCATCCATCCATCCATCCATCCATCCACCCACCCATCCATCCATCCATCCATCCATCCATCCATCCATCCATCTCCTCTGAGGGAGCACCAGAGCTCTTGGTGCAGAGTTTAGCAGCCCCAGCTGTTCTGCACCTCCCAGCACTGATTAAAGGCTCAGGACTTTCCCTTCTGCTGCTTCTGCTCATCCTCAGCATCTGAAAACCTCCAAGCCCCTCCAGAACAGCTCTGAACTTTTCTGTGATGAAACCACTGGTTTTTAACACAACATTTTAGCCATGTCCCTGCTGATCCTGATACTGCTGCTCACACAGACGCACTTCTGTCAGGGCTGAAATAATCAATTATTGGGCTTTATAAGCTGTCTTTGAGGTAAGAGACCTCAGTTCTGCTATAAATAGTTCCAAAGCTGACCATGCCTCATACACTGCTGCATCCATAGCAATTCCAAGGAATTGGAAATCACCTCTTCATTCTTATTTTAAAAATCATCCATATAAAAGCTCTTACACCTTTTTAAAAGCATGAAACCATGGCTTTCAGCAGAATAGTTCCTCTACCTGTTGTAAGCAGTAAATGTGTTAGGGTGGGAATGTGTAATATTTATGTGTTTTATTAGGGGAAAATGCAAGATTCTGAAAGTCATTAAATGTTATATGTGTGATATGTATGAATAATTTGACCTAACTCACCACTGGCATATACAATCACAGCAAATGAATTTGTTGTGTTGTGCAGCTTGACACAGTAAGGTAAAAAAATATTTCCACCTGAGCAGCATTTCTTAGAATTTTTACAAAGCAGTAAATCTTCAACAATGTGTGCTTTTTCAGTGGACATTTTCAAGGGCTCCATTGTGGCAGGAAATGCTAATGTTATGAACTGATATGCACTAACATTACTCATGCAATGGGCTTTTAAAAACGTAATTTAACATAATGGAAATCTCCTAGAAAGGTAGATATTAATTTTCAAAAAACTCTGATCATCCATTTGAATTAAATGCACACCAGTTCATTCCTCAATGTGTAATGCAAACTTCTATTTAGAAGACAGATGTCATAATTTACCCAGTGCAGAGATCCTCAGCTAATGTAACACCTCTGTTTCAGGCAGCAGTAAAACTGTCTTAATTAAGGAAATGCCAACAGATTAAAATGTTCTCGTGGTTCATAAAATATTTTAGAGGGTGGCTTGGCAGCATTAGCACAAATGTTGTGCAGCCTGGTGTGTTTGAAGCTTATGCACTGCACTTAAAAGAAAAAAGATGCGGTGAACCATGGAAAAAGATGGCAATGTCACATTTCTATTGCCATATGTTGAGATATGCAGTTATTGTGATTATTTAGTGATTACAGAGTGAATTCCTATGTGGTCACATATCAGGGCCATCACTGAGTATCTGCTGTGCTTTTACATCTCAGTAACTTACAGCCAGTGAAGGAGCAACAGCAAAAATTCATCTAAAGGTAAGGATGAAACTGGAAGATAAAAGGAGCTGAGACAGGGCTGAGTGAAAGAAAGAAAAATTCACCATAAGAGGGAAAAGCTTTCCTTCAGTTCAGAGTGCAATGAACGAGGGGTTTGCAGGAGATGAATCCACAGCGCAGCACCTGACCTGACTGTAAATAATATATATTCACATGGGCCAAACTAATTTCATTTAAGCCACAGCTGGTAGCAAAAAATCTACATAACTGGGGGCTGTTGCAATCAGCACTGAAGTTTTGAGTGAGCAAATCAATTAATTATGCATCGATTTTCCCCGGCATGTTTGTTCCAGTGGCGCACAACTGCCAGCTTGGCTCCGGAGTGCTGAAGCATCTGTTGAATATTTCCATGCAGCTCCTGAACACCAGCTCAGTGCTGCCTTCCTGGCTGGAGGCACCAGGGCAGGGGAGGGAGTAGCTGTGTGCAAAAAGCACAATCCCAATGTACCTGCAGAGTGCTGGCCTGCAGGGGAGGGAAGGCACCTTGTCTGTTTGCGTTTAGGCAAGAATCATAATAGGGGCATCTATTAATTCAGTAGAACAAAACAGAGAGAAGGGAAATATGTGTCTTTTCATGAATTAATGTTGGATGTTGCTGGCTAAAGCAGAATGGAAGTGGAGATAAGCTTTCCTTCTTATTTCTGAACTTAACAGGGAAATCTGTTTGCACTTACCCATAAGCTCATGCACGGAGTTCTGTGTTCCATGAATATAATCCTGGGAAACACAGTTCCCTTTTGCACTGAATCTGTCAGATCTCATTGATTTTAACAGTTCCTGAGGAAAAGCAGCTCCTTGCTGGGCTCAGAGCGAGTCCTGTCCCAAAGCATGGGCTGGAACCTGAGCACAGGGCTGCTGAAATAAGTACCTGAGAAGCAGCTAAAGCTAAGGGAAGTGAGTAACAACATAAATTAATGGGAAGTGATGACTGAATAGGGATAAAATAGAGAGGCTAAAACTGATGTGATGTTGGAAAATGAGACTTCCTAGTTAGGATTCAAATATCTGTTACACAGAGTTTAATGAAGTTTATGCCCTGGCAGTGCTGTATAAAATTAGAGCAGAGGACAGATTTAATCCCAATAAATATTTGTCAGGGATTTAATGTAGTAGATAATATAACAAGCACTGTTAGACCTGGCACTACAATTTCCCATTTTTACCAAGTTCTGTGGCTGCAGGGCTCACTGGCTGGGCTCGGGTTTCTGCTCATGGACCCCAGGCAGGCTCTGGAGCTGCTCCGGGATTCTCAGCTCCTCTCTCCATGCACTCTGAACCAGCTTTGCTCCCTCCCTGCAGAGATGGCCACTGGAAATGATGTAACAGGGAGATATCCACAACCTTCCTTTTAACAGAATAGGCTAATTTGACCTGCTGGTTCTGTATGTTTTTTCTATTCAAGAGCAGAATATCATCATCAGCCTCCTCAGAGTCCAGCAGCTGCTGCCAAAACCAACTTCCTTTGGTGAGAGAGTGACCCACCCTGGTCCTGCAGCCCACTTCAGCCAGAATCTCCAAATGGTAGCTCAGGGAATGCCTGTCTTCTATTTTGCTTGCACATTTTATTTTCTTGTATCATCCCAGCTTTTATGCTTGGCAGAATGAAAGTAAGATAAATAAAAAGGGTTTGAGCTCTGCAAATGTGGGGAAACTTTTGTTACACCTAAGAACTTGGAATGAATGAGGCATCACTGAATTTCTTTCCATTTACACAGATTAATTTATATTCTGTGGTTGGTTAGTGAGTTGGTGTTTGAGGCCTTTGTGTGCAGTCTGTAGCAACTACCACCACACAGCAGATGGAAAATGTTTTTCAAGAATACCCTGCTGCTCTGTCCTCAAAACTTTAGATTTTCTAGGTCATTATAATAATTTCTGTGGCAATTAAAATGCTGGGATTCAGGTACTTGGTTGTTGGGGTTTTTTGTATTTTTTTTTTAATACAGTAGTTCTCAATTAATTAAACTGCATAATTAATTCTTCAATGTTTAAAACCTCTCAGGTGTCAGAGCTGAGAGAACACTAAGAAGGGTACATTTTAGGGCTGAAGATGGTGGCTCCAGTGCCATTTATTTGAGGAGCACATGTAAAATGAATATTTCCAACATGGGTGGGCCAGCTCACAAAACTTCTCTTGTTTTCACTTGTGCTTAGTAAAAGTTGGGTTGGAGACCTTTTCATGCTGGGTTTTGTGGCCACTCATCAGGTGATGTTTTCTGTCTAACAATGGAAGGAAGTGAAATAGAAGATGTGTTATCATGAACTAGAAGTGTTTGGGAAATTCATGCCAGGTTTCATAGGAAGATAAATCACACCCAGACTGTCCAAGCCTACATTTTCCACTGACAGGCTATCAACATCCCAGGAAAAGTGAAACTACTGCTATCTGTTAAAAGTAAACCCACATTTTTATTAGTCCTTTCTCTAGAGATGTAACTCAGCCTTGCCAGGATTTGCAGCTGTGTAAAAGGCAAAGTCAGACACAGAAAAGCTAATTCCTGCCCTCAGGACCAGACAGCCTTGGTAGGGCACAGGGAAGCCCACTTTTCCTGTTTTTTACAGGAGAAGATGGAATGTTGCTGTGCCCCTGTCTCTGGCAGCGCTTTGGAGCCCGTATCTGCAGAGGAAGGAAGTTCTGAGCCTCGGGGGGCTGGGGCCACATCCCCAGGGCTTCCTGAGCGATGGGCAAGTGAAGCAAATGGCATTTCCCTCCTGGAGCTGATCCCCAGGATGTCCCCAGGGCTGTGGCAGTGCCAGGCTGGCTCCTGTCCCTGCTGCACAAGGGGAGGCTCCTGCAGAGCTGTCCCTGACACCTCCACACGGAGGTTTCTCATTAAAACTGTTTGGACAAAGAAGGGATTGGAAGTTCTGGAAACCCCTCAGATCTGTGGTGCTGCACTTGCTGCCCTTCCTCTGATTGCTGCTCTTGGCCTGCCCCAAAGGTCCCTCACATTTTGTACTTCAGCAGTTTCTATCCGAATTTTCTGTTGAGCTGATGGGGAAGGTTCCCCTTCTCTGGCTCCAAATCCTTTACTTTCCCTCTGATCCTAAACATTCCCCCTCTTCCTCCCTCCAGCAGGATGAAACTCTGACTTCACCATTTTTCATGGTGAATGGGGTGGGAGGGAATGGGGGCATTCCCAAGGAATGATCTGGAATTTGGGTCAATTCTTTTTAAAGCAAAAAGATTCCACTTTAATTCACACTCTGAACTGAATCAGGATCTCACACATGGCCCAGAGTACAGCATAATTATGACTAAATGTAGTCCTCTTGCTCCAGTGAAAATTGTGGGAATTTCATTACACAGTGAATGTTGATCTGAATTCTCACAGCAAAAGACAGATCTCACTTGAGAACTGGAGATACTCACTGGAGTAACACATTTCTCTAAAAGCTGTGTGTAAAGAATAATCAGGCCAGAGCAAGCAGGCTGCCATGGGAGTGGGGATGTGTTGCAGCATTTTGACTACACAGTTTCACTCCTGGAGAGAATCAGGCAGATTAAGAGGAATTTTTAATGGATACAATAATTGTTTACAATTGTTTACAATTATTTAAGTAATAATTTCAAAGAAAAGGTGTTGGGATGAGGCTGTGCCAGTGTCCCCTGGCCCCCAAAGGGGGGGCCAGAGCCCATGGGAAAACAGGCAAATGAGAGATATGATCTGTAATTCCCTGGAGACAGGAGTCTTGCTTTCCTGAGAGGCCCAAGTGTAGCTTTTCCAACCAAAAATTAATAGTTTTAATGACTTCAATAAAAATTAAATTCCTATGGAGAAAGAAACACCAAGTGTATTGTATAATCAAGGCTATCTTTTTGAAAAATCTGTTTCCCAATCTGTGAAATGCCTAAATACTGGAAAAGATAATTAAGAAATATAATTCATACTTACAAGGGTTATAAAAGGCATTGAAGTAATTTAAATTTCAATCTCACAGTTCAGCAAATGCACTCAGAAAGCTACAAAGGAAAAATTCTTGGATAAAAGGTGACAAGTTCATGGTGTCATCATTAAACCCAAACTTGTCACAAAGCAGCACAACAAGAAAATTCAAGTGCAAACTGAAGAGAAATCGCTTTTTGTAGATAGCTTAGTACAAGCTGTCACAACAGTTCCTTTGTTTAAAAAATAATCTAAGAAATATGAAGATTCCAAGCAAACCTGGAACAGCTGAAATGAAAACCACAGTTTGCCTGCATGCCTGAAGGGGAACACTGGGAGCACCAGTGAGGATATTTCAGAGCTGGAGCAGCCCCACCCTTACAGCAGAGATAAGGGGAGGGCCAGAACCCTTGGGTCAGACTCACATTCCTGCTAGAATTAAAATTTACCCTTGTTGCTAAAAACAGTTTAAACCCAGAGGTAGAAATGGCATTTTGTTAGCCAAGAAAGACATTATGTCTAAGGAGTCAGGAAGAATCAAAAGAAAGACAAAACCATATATATGATCATAAAAAGTCCTGAAAGCTCAAATTATACCAGATGCATATAAATGAGCAATATTACTCAGATAAGAAATTCTTTAATAAGGGAGATAACACTATTAGTGTAATTACTGACTGCCTGGTCCAGCACTGGGAAAGAATGAAATACATTACACTTCTGGATAAAGTCAAAGTAATTATGAATTTCCAACTTAAAGAGCTGTCTGGTGACTCTCTCTTAATGGGTCCAGTGCAGCAGCTCCATCCTGATACCAATGCTGTTCTAAGCCTCAGTAATCACTCAGCCAAGAAATTCCCAGTTTGCCAGTAATGGATTGATTTTTGCTCCTCCATCTCTGCCTCCCCACCCCTGTGCTCTCCTCACTCTCTGCAGGACAAGCCCAGCTCTGGTGGCATCAGTGATGGACTGACGAGCCCTGGGAGCAGGACTGACTCCAAACCAGGGCAGAGAAAGCTGAGACATCCTCCAGGCTCTCCTGGCCCTGCATTGGAATAACCTGGAGTTCATCACTGCAGTTCTTGCTGCCTTTCACACACTGCTCTCAATCTTTATGAATTATGTGGGTTCCAGGTGTCCCTCAAGCTTTGGCTTCTCGTGCAGCGGGGCCACAGTGGTTGTGTTTCCCTCTCTTCATGGCTTGCCACTGATGAAGTGTCCCTGTTAGTGGTGACTTACAGCCTCTGCCATGCTTGGCAGATTTCCTGTTGCTCCATGTGTTATTTGTTATCAAAGGAAACTGCAAATTTTTCCAGGTGACAAAGCTTAGAGAGCAAATCTGTCTTCTCTGTGCTGGAGCCAAGGCATTTCTGCCCCCTGCCTTGTTCTGCTTTCAATGCAATAATATTTTTGTGAAGGCACAGAGCAGGGCAAAGAAGGAGAAGGGACGCAGAGGTTGGGTGGGAACTGAGCTGAGAAGGCTCAAAAAAGAAATGTGAACAATAATTATCTGATTGCTTGGAATGTGGTTTGGAGGTTGCTTTACCAGCAGGTGCATCTTTGATTGATTCCATGTGAATTGTTTTGAATGAATGACCAATCCCAATCCAGCTGTGTCAGGACTTTGGTGTGTCAGGGGTTTTTATTATTCATTCTTTTCTAGCCTCCTGATGTCTCCTTTCTCTATCTTTAGTGTAGTTTTAGTATATAATTTTCATAATATGATATTATATAATATAATATTATGTAATATAATATAATATTATATTATATAGTATAATATGATATAAAATAATAATCAGCCTTCTGAGAACTTGGAGCCAATTCTCATCTCTCACCTCGTCCTGGGGACCCTCACAACATAAGCTGAACAATGACTTGTAACTATTGTCCAGTGTAATTTATGCCCTTTCAAATGACTGGACTTTCACAGCATTAAATTGCTGTGCTGTGACATAGCAATGCTTAGTGCAAGCAAGAAAATGCTTTAAGTAGATAATAAGCAGAAATATTATAGTAAGGCTACGAAACGCAAGTAATAAATGACACCATTATGAAGGTTTCTTTTTAGGTGAACAGAGAGGGGGAATTGTGGGAATCCACAAAATTAGAAGTTTTTGGGAAAGCTGCAAAATGCAGGCTTCAGAGACAGCAGAACTGTGATTAGAGCTAAGCAGCAGTCACTAGATAGGTCAGCAGAAAAATTATTTAAAGTGTAGAAAAGCAAGGGCAAATAGAACAATGGTCTGTGTATTAATGCTTGTCTTGAATAACTCTCTAAGCTACAGAAAAGTTTATCTAGCAAGATATTAGGAAGGTTAAATCTTAATAATGCAGCTCTGTGCATTGTATTTTCAGACTTACAAGTAGGTATTGTATTCGAGATAAGCAAGCATTGTTTTAACCAAAGGTACGTGTGCTTATAGTGGTTGGATAGAACTACTGTCAATATGCTTTTGCTTTGTATGATTGGTCAAAAAACTTATAAAGTAAGTTATAACATTAAGTTCTCTGTCTGCTGCCTGGGATGTGAGCTGGTGGCATCCTCCCATTGTCATAACCATGTAATGAGACTGATGGTGGAAAATAAAACAGCTCAAGGCATGTTCCACAGCAGCCCCGTCTCGTTCGTGGTCTGTAAATAACCACAAATTATTTAATTTATTTTAACGAATTATTAGTGGCCGGCAATAGGCACTGGCTGGGTCTTTATTCACCCCAGCCTTACTGCAGTTATTTTTCCCATCCATAGAACCCCATGCCTGGGACTCTCCCTTGCAGCCCAGAGGCTGTGGTGCCCAGACAGCACAAAGGGAAGTTTGTGTCATGGAGAGCTGCAACAAGCTCAGAGAAAACTGAAGAGACAGAGTGGTGCCCTCCGGAAAGAAATCTGACAGAGAACATTATTAAAGCATCAAAACCCCCACAGTTTAAGAGTGTGCAAACCTCAGAGGGGAAGGGGCAGGAAAGTAACCTCAAACCCCTTCCTTTGGGCCGTGGAGCTGCAGACACTGAGGATGCTTTGCACCAGCACCTCCTCTTCCTCCTACCCTCACTGTCACCTCTCAGAACGCTGTGCTTTGTCCCTGGCTCTCTGTGCTGCACCCAAAGGATCAGGAAAAACTGAGAACTCATTGCTGTCATGCAGAGCAACTCTGGGAATGAGTTCATTCCTCACAGCAGCACAAACTCATCTGGAAAGGTTTCCAGTGCACACCCCCCGTGCTGGAGCTATCTCCCAGAACATGAACCCTTATCAGCACTCAGATCTCTGCTGGACAGATCAGAGATCACCCACAGGCACCTCAGGAGGCCGAGGGTGCTCTAAAGAACTGGAACACCTTGGAGGAGTCGTAAAGAAGAATCCATTTAATTACTGATTTACAAAGAATTAATAATAGAATATGCTTGAATAGTTAAGTGTAAAAAGATCATTTGGACAACTTATCCATGTATTTATTGTGATCTGCAGCCCTACTCTCAGGTGTTACATGCTAAGAGTGGCTTTGATTTTGTCACTCAGTGACTGAGACATCTGGCACACTTCATTCCCCTGACTCCATTTCTTCTGGGAAATTGTAAATCTTTTGACAGAAAGTGCCTGACAAATCTAGCTATTACTTCACACAAGTAGCCTTAGCTTCCCCTACTCTCTGAAAAAAGTTTGGAAACCTTTTTTAAACATAAATCAGATGCCTTCAGATTTTTCACACTGATTTATGGCATTATTTAATGAATTATAGCAGAACACAAAAAAGTTGTTTCAGAAGGTATTTTTACCATCAGTGACTTATGTTATTCATGTAGAATTGTCAGAGAAATTCATATGGTCAGCTAAACCCTTGTTGTATCACATAGGTCAATCTCCTGCTTTGGCAGCCAAGCAGAACCTGATTTTTGAAAACAAATCACCCAGAGTGCTCAGTTCACCATTACCAGTGGTACTATTGTATTGTTCGGGGCTCCTGACCACTTGTGTTAGGAGTCCACTGTGGTTTGCTTCAGATATTTTGGATTTTAATTCCAGTGTAACAGAACAACAACACTGGGACTTGAAATAAGCACCAGTGGAAGAAGCAGCTGAATCCAGCACTGGACTGAGGAGAGTGTGGGGCAGTGCCTGCTGTTATTTCCCCCTGGTTACAGTTTCCATCAAAAGAAAATCCTCCCCTGCCACTGGGACTGGGCAGAGCAGAGCCAGGCCCTGTGTTTGGGGATGGGAATGTTGAATCCCCCTCTTTCCAACCCTGTGCCAAAGGGTGACCCCATCCTGCAGCACCCAAGCCCTGCCCTGGTACAAACCCCAATCCCTGCAATGCCTGCAATGCCTGCAACCCCTGCAATCCCTGCAATTCCTGCAATGCCTGCAATTCCTGCAGTCTCTGCAACCCCTGCAATCCCTGCAATCTCTGCAGTCCCTGCAATGCCTGCAATCCCTGCAATTCCTGCAGTTTCTGCAACCCCTGCAATCCCTGCAATGCCTGCAGTCCCTGCAGTCCCTGCAATCCCTGCAATCTCTGCAGTCCCTGCAATGCCTGCAGTCCCTGCAATCCCTGCAATCCCTGCAATGCCTGCAATGCCTGTAATGCCTGCAATCCCTGCAGTCCCTGCAGTCCCTGCAGTCCCTGCAATCCCTGCAGCCCAAGGGCCAACCCTGAACTCTGCATCCCCGTGTGCCAAACAGCCCCAGAGCCTTCACCAGGAGCTTGGCAGCCCCAGAGTGGTGGAATATTTTTATCACAAGGGGTAATAAAGAACAAAGGCCATAACCTTGGCAGATCACAAGTGCTGGTGCCCCATGGAGAGCAGGAAACAGACTGGAGAGGGTTTGGTTTAATCAGGATGTGCAGCCCTTTGTTTCTCATGCCATTAACCTTTGCACTTTTTATGGTGCAAAGTCTCTGGTGGCAAAAGCCTGTTGTATTGATGTTTCATTTAAATTTTCCATCCCTTTATATACCTGAAGTTACTCAATGCAATTCAGTTTAACATAAAGCACCTGAGTAAAGAGTCTGCCTCCAAGAAAATCTGTATTTGCACTATTGTCCTCCCACCTCATAAAATAAAAACTCCAAAGAGAGGAGAGAACTTTCCTTTTCCTCTCTTTAACTACATCCTGAACTCTAAAATAGTTAAGTGATCCTCCATTTCCTATGTAATCACTGGCACTAAATGAATTTATCCTTATACATCCTGAACACAAATTCCTATACTCATATTAAAATAAAGATTTTTGTGGCCTCTCATTTCCATCCTGCCATTTTTCTTTTGCCATAATGAGTCAAAACAAAGGACAGCAGAGTTTCTGCCTGTTTTCTCTTTATTCATCTTTCCCTTCCTTGGGCTCCACATGCCTGACTGCAATACCACAGCCCCTGCTCATCCAGGTGCCTCTCCCTGATCTCCTTTGAAATTTCCTCTTTTTCCCATCCCCAGGGAAGTCCAAGGGGATGGCAGCTTCTGGAATTAGCTCTGGTCCTAGGCCAAAAAACCTCTGGTCTAGACCAAAAAAAAAAGGGGAATTGAGCCTTAATTTAAGAGATTCTATCCATTTTAAAGATAATATATATTTTAAAAATCATATATATTCTTAAAAGATTAACATAACATAACATAATATATAAAATTATATATATTTTTTCAAATATGTATTCTCTTAAGGAGAATATACATGTTAAAAGAATTTAAGAGAATATATCCTCAAACTCTGTCTCGCCCAGACAGCTGCAATTTGCTGTTTGACAGCAGCATTGGCTCCAAATTCTGCCTCCACTGCCTGGGCCCTGCTCAGAGCCCTCCCTGCAGCCAAGGACACCCAGAGCTCAGGGCCCCTCTCTGTCTCCTCATCTGGTGTCACCCACACAGCTACTTGAAACAGAGGACAAAATAAATAATAATTTTCAGACAGACAAAAAAATTTAAAAATGCATGTGCAAACCCTCCAAAACTGAGTTTTCTACCTGGCCCACAGTGATTGGAAGGTGCTGCCCCATTCCATGGCTGAAAACCTCCCTTTGAGGCAAGCCAGGAGCACAAAGGTGGCACATTTAAAATCCAAATTCCCTTTGTCAGAGGGCACATCCCCCATGAACCTGGGTTTGCTCTCGTTCAGGGCAAACAGAAACCTCAGCCCCCATGAGGGTCCCAGGGAGGGAGGAGAGCAGGTTCCACACTGAATCCTAATGGGATTTGGGAACAATTTCCCACTTTGTTTCTGAGTTGCCTTTGGACCCTTTCTACACAAAACACAGCAATCCTGAATCTGGCACTCAGGAGATGAACGTTTGGAAGAATCTCCACAACTCCAGCTTATTTTTAATAGAATACAAAAGACAGTTTAAAATGAGCTCAGCATAGTACCTGCAGGGAAAAGGCGCCACGAAACAAAGCCAGGAGCTGGCACCACTGCAGCTCTGCCAGGGAGCAGCAGCAGCAGCCGCCAGCCCTCAGCAGAGAATCACTGACGGAAAACTCCCAGATCCTCCTCATTACGGGCCGACTTTTGTCACCACAGCAAAGTTCCAAGCTGCAAACCAAGTGTCACAGTGGCAGACACAAAAACCCAGGGACAATAGCAGCTAAAATCTATCTCGTTTGTCCCTCCCTCAGTCAAGATGCTTTTTGGCAAGTGGCTGCTGTTTACTCCTGTTTCCTGAAGCAGATGAGCAGCCCAAGGCAGGAATTTCAGTTTTAGAAGGCTCAGGGAAGCAGGTGGAATATTTATAGCTTGTACCATCATTTCCAAGTGTCCCTGGACTCTCTGATGTTAGCAGGGCTGCAGAGCAGGTCACAAAGGCTGGATGCCCTGTTCCCCTGGCATTCAGCCTCCTCTGGATGTTCTCCTTTGTAAGAGGAATCTCTTCTTCAATTTGCTCCTTAAGACTCAATGCCTAAAGAAGAGCTTGAACCAAATTATCCCTTATTTTTAATCAAATTATATTGTCAATATTTCAAGTGTATCTGATTTTATATATTTTCTAAACTATTCAATTAAAATTGCTGCTACCTCTAATATTGTTTGGTTTTTTTGATGATGGGATAATTGGGCAAATATAACAAATGCCTCATGGTACAGGTGTTTTATTAAAACCTCTACCAAAGCTCCCATCTGAAGGCAGAATAGTTGAATGCCTCTCTTTGTTATTCTGTTTCATCTGAAAGAATCCTGGCTGTCACCTGCACACCACTGCCATGACCCTACACTCACTGCTGCATTTGGGATGGGATATTTTTGCTATGAGTCCATCATTTGAAAAAACTGACTTTTGGCTTGAGGTGCTGCTTTTGGGAAGGGTCTCTTTTGCTTTTCCTTGCTGTAGGGCTGCTCTGAGATGGGGATGGCACCCCTGGTCCCTGCACTGCAGCCCCTGATGTCCCAGTTTGGATGCAGCCATGGTTACCCAGAAAATCCCAGTGCAAGGCCACGATGCAGGAATGAGTTGTCCCTGGTGCTGCAGCTCTGCCAGCAGCTGCCAGGCCCTGCTGCTCGGCCTGGTGCTGCTTTCTGCCAGCAGAGGGGCAGACAGACGGACAGACACGGTGGGGGCTGAATGCTCAGCCCCTGTGGGACCCCAGGACATCCCTCTGGCTGTCCAGGACAACAGGACCCTGCCAGGGGGCTCAGAGACCCTGGCACAGAGCCCAAAGCACCTGTGGGTTTGATTATGACCTATGGAGCAAATCACCAACCTTGTATGAAGATCAGAAAGTCACAACAGTTTAGGTAGAATAATAGTGAAATTATCACAGGGTGGAGAAGTAGATTTTGGGGTTTTTGGTATGAGGGTTCAGGAGGCAAGATGGAAGGAACTGGGCATGTCCAGCCTTTCTCCTTCCTCTTCTTGGCCTCCATCTTCTGCTGCGATGTTGGCACTGACAGAGTGGTTTAGAGTAGAAGCTCAGTGTTTAACATAGGTGATAGGTATTGGGGAGTAATTGTAAACATTGTACATGTAGTTGTTAGTATAAAGACATAACACTGCCCTGGGGGCAGGCAGAGTGCCTGGACTGTCCTGCTGGATGGACCTCGGCAGGACAGGAGAAAATTTTTTATAGATAAGACACAATAACCAACCTTGAGACCGAGAACTGAAGAGCTCTGGCTCCTTCTTCAAGCACTGGGCTGGGAAAAGAGACTTTGAACATCTCAGGCATTTAACATCACTGTGAGCAGCAGAGGCCCCGACAAGCCCCAGCAGTGCTGGGAGTGCCAGCAGCGGGAGGCACCCCCGGTCAGGGCAGAGCCAGCTGGGCAGCCAGCAACAGCTGGGCACATCTGGTGCCTCACAGCTGTGAGTCCGTCCCTGCCTGTGGATCAGCGATTCCAGGGAGGAGGATTCTCCCATCCAGGCTGGATTCCCTCCGTTCCAGCCTCAGTGCTGCGTGAGGGGATGCATTGCAATCCCTCCTGGCTCTTCCCTTCCCAGCGAGCTGCCTGACGTGCAGGGGAGCAGGGCTGTCATTTTTTATGTTCTTGACATTCTCTGATAGGCTGCTATCGAGGCAGGCCATACACTTCTAAAGATACAGGGCTGGTTTGATCTCCTTCCAGTGTTTATCGTTAGGAAAGTGAGCTTAGGAAGAAACTTCCACAATTCTGACACATACCAAAAAATTAATCAAAACCAAAGCACACAACAATTACACCCAAAATCAAAACATAGGAAATATAAGACCCCAGAAAACTACGTTGAGGAAATGTCTGGATAAACATCTGCAAATGAGCATGGACAGGATGATGCTTTCACTTGAAACAGCTCAATCAGAATCAATGAAAACATTTCCATTGATTTCAGTGAGAAATTAATTAGAATTCCAGCAGCTTTGGACAGGACTCTACAGCTAACTGAGGCTGAGAAGTTGCTGTTGTGCGCTGACCCATGTAGAATTGTGTGTTATAAATATATAATAATTATTATTGTATGCATGTGAAATATAGATTATTGTATATAATGATGTAAGTAGTATCAATGTGCAGACCAGAACATGAAACCTGCTTCTACCTCAGAAAACCTGTTTATTGTGCTCTGTTCACTCCTTCACAGTGGACAGGAGCGTGTGGCTCTTTCCCTTCCCAAATCTCAACTCTAAAACAAATCCCAGGCTCCTGGTTCCAAAGCTCTGCTCTAAGAGCAGGGAGGTGAGAGCCATGGAAGGTTAACAATTTATAAGAAATGTTTCAGTGCATGAGCAGGGTTTGTGCACACTGTCCCTGAAGGAAAGATCACCCAGGATCTTCTCACAGCTCTGGGTTTATGTGACAAGTCCAGACATGGACTTGGAAATGTCGTGCTATGGAAATGTCAGTGATGTGCTGTTAACTGCAATAAAATTAAAATGTGAAGGGAGTTTTCTGTCCAGGCCAGGCTGGACAGGGCTGGGAGCACCTGGGGCAGGGGAAGGTGTCCCTGCCATGGCAGGGGTGGCACTGGAGGGGCTTTGGGGTCCCCCCCAACCCAAACCAGTCTGGGGTTCTGTGAGTGAGGAGGCTCCACTCAACAAAACCCAGCTCTTCTAAGGCTCTGTGTGGGCACAGTGGTAGGACAGGAGCAGAGGGACAAAGCTCATGGATTGGCAGTTCCAGTCTTGGTTGCTGAGGAATTCCCTCACTGATTCCCAAAATAAGCATGCTCTGTGTGAGAAACACCTTGATTTCAGTCACCTACCCTCATCACTTTCCTTTCTAGCTCTTTTCACTGAGATACTAATGAGAAAACTACATTTTCCTTCATGCATTATAGATGCTTTAATGTTACTAAAATAAAACTCTAAACAAACAACAACAAAAAAAATTGCAAATGGGAAATACCAAATTATGAGTAAGTGTTCACAGAACACTGTGGGGAAAAATAGATCTGGAGTTCCTGGCAGCTCAGAGTAAAGCATCTGATGGCAGACTGTGTTAAGAGCAGATCCATACCCATGAAATAGGGAGCAATTATTCCACGTTTACTTGGTGGGGGAAGGGCCTCATTTGGAGTGCTCCATCTGGGGTTTGGCTGTGCAGAAATCATCACTGCTTAAAACACCGCTGAAAACATGCACTGCTGGGAATCCTAACCAGGGAAAGAGCCTGGGCTGGGCTGGAAGAGCCAAGAACACCAAAGCCACGTTTTCCAAGCACTTCAGTAAATGCAGTATTGACTGCTCTACATGACAGTTTTCTATCATACAAGAAAATACAAGGTGGATTCAAGGCCAACCCCTCTAAAACCAGAAAACCTCCTCCCTTCCTCACCTGTCTATCCATGAGCTGAGCAGAGCCAGGGATCCCTCAAGGTTCCAGGACATCTGGGACACCCATCAGACCTGCTCCAGTGTGGGCAACCCACACTCCTTGTCACAGCCTTTAAGAGTGGGCTCAAATAAAGCATTTTAAATAAAGCATCTCTAAAGAGCAGTGTAGCTTTACCTCACCCTCCTCTGCATGGCAAGCAGAACTAAATGATCATTCATGGTCTCTACAGCCCTAATGTTTATAGAATCACAGAAATATTAAGGCTGGAAAAGCTCTCTAAGATGATCAACCCAGCACTTCCAGCTCCAGATCGAGCCCAACCCAGATGAACCAAAATTATGATTATGGAACCCCTACCAGAAACTTGTCATTGATGAAAAGGAAGATAAATGCAAATCAAACAGGAAAACTAGTGAAGGTTATGTTACATTAACCCTAAATAAGTGGAGAAAAGGCCAATGTAGCAACCCCATGGAGATCAGAGAGTGCTGACACCTCCTTTGGTTTAACATCCTGAAGAGGACACGAGTCCTTGCTGCTCTTTTTATAAGGAAAAGCCTCCCTATGAACAGAGCCCTGGTGCAAGGAGCCCCCGGGGCTGAGCTGCAGCCCCAGCTCTGGAGAGCTCAGGGGCTCTCTGGGGTGCTGGGCTGGGCATTGGCACTCCAGGGCCAGAGCTCAGTGCATCCCTCTGGTGCCCAGAGTTGCCAGGACCCCACAAGGGGGCTCAGAGACCCTGGCACGGAGCCCAGAGCACCTGGGGATTTGATTGTGACCCCTGGAGCAAGTTACCAGCTTTGTATGAGGACATAAAAGTCACAGAGGTTTAAATAGTATAATAATAAAATTATCACAGGGTGAAAACGTAGATTTTAGGATTTTTGGAATGGGGGTTATGGGGACAAGATGGAGGAGGAACTTGGGCATGTCCTGCCTTTCTTCTTCTCCTTGTTCTCCATTTTCTGCAGTGATGTTGGCACTTTGGGATTGGTTAGAGTACAAGCTCACTGTCTAACAGAGGTGATAGGTATTGGGAATTAAGAGTAAATATGTTATATGTAGTTTGTAGTACAAAAAGACAACACCACCTTGGGGGTGGTCTGAATGCCTGTGGCTGCCCTGCTGGGCAGATCTCAGCTAAGCAGAAAGAAAATTTTGTACATAAGAATTAATAAACAACCTCAAGACCAAAAGTGAAGAGTCCTGACTTGTTCTTCAGCTGCATGGGCCGAAGCAGAGACACCCTGCACATCTGGGGCAGCAATTATCAACAGCAACCCAAGACTCCAGGAGCATCTGCACAGCCTCAACTTTCCCTAACCTCAAAAAAGATTCAATGCACTTATTAGCAGAATAATTCTAAAGTTCAAATAACAACAAATACCAATTCATCCTACTGGCTTTGTAAATACCTTGTAATTAAGATTATTTGTTGCTTGCATGCTTCCAGAGCGGCTCTGAGCAGGGATATTTCCCCTGTAAGGCTCAGGGCTGTCAGCTCAGCACCAGGATGTGCTGGCACAGGGACAGCACAGCCATAATGACACTCATGGCAGTGGCACGCAGGGAAATGTCCCCAGTGCAAATCACCTCCAGAAAGCTGCAGCAAGCTGTCCCCAAGGGCAAATAAAAAAAGAACCCCAAAGTTAAACTGGAGTTGAACACCCTGCAGGTGATTGCGTTTGCAAACCAGTCCCTTGTGTCTTGTCTTGCTGAGCCCAGCTGGATGGGGGCACCAAAGGAGAAATTCCTCTGGGTCTCACAAGGCTGAGCCTCTGAGCAAAATTTCTCTGCAGATGTTCAGGTGCTGCCTGTGAATAAATTTGGGTAGCACCAGCCCTTCCTTCTTTCCAAGGAGGATCCCAGCCTCCTTCTCTCCATAAGGGGAACAGGACAGGCTCATCAGCTTCCTCTGCATCACTGCCAGAGACTGGGAAGCAATTCCTACATCCATATGGATTCAGCTCTTTGCTTGCTGGGGTGGCATTCTGCACCTCCCCAGTTTGCCAGATTCAATATACAGACATGCCATGGCTCCTAGACCAGAGGATGTGCCCTATATCCCTGCAGCCTAGACTGACCCCAAGAGTATTTCTGGAAATGGGATATTTAACTATTTTGTGTCTCAAGGTCACAGAATTTAGTTTGAAACACTTTTCATCAACTGCTCCAGAATTCAATTTATTTTTTTTTAAATTGTTGTCTCTTCATATTATCATTCCTATGCAGGGCTCTAAAACTTATTTTGTGAGATTCCAACCTGGAGGTTTTATCACTGCCTTACAATGAGCCAGACTTTTACCCTTCGTTTAAGGTTATTTTATCTGTGCCTGAGTATTTACAACATCCATGTGGGAAGCAAATATTTTCCGTCAGGGTCCTTTTCAGCAGCTCTCCCCAGTGCTGGAATTATTTCCAAGGTTAGCAGAGATAACAACTCCCAATCTAACAATAGCAAGGCAGGCTGGAGCTGCTGGCAGTGTCTGCAGGGCTCTGGAGCTCTGTGTGTGCAGCTTGCCCCTGTTTCTGTCCCTGTGCCTGTCCCTGTGCCTGCTCTGTGTGACACAGATTTGGGTGAGGCTGATGGGTCACAGTGTCTGCACCCCAGACACCCCCACTGCCGCTGGGCTTTGTCAGCAGGAGCTCCAAGGGTGGGATTTTGTGTCACTTTGGGTCAGAACCAGATGTCCCACACAGACCCCAGCGCTGGGGAGGTTGAAAGTGTGGCAAGGAAGTCTCACAGATATGTGTGCTTGGCAGAAAGATTTTTAAATGTGGAGTCTGATGAAGGAATAGAGATGGAAGCAAGTTTTGATATGGGAGAAAAGAATTGCTGAGCCACTCTTACTGGATAACCAAGGAAGTAAAGGGTGTGTTAGTAAGAAGGGGTTTTTATGGCTGAAACCCACCTCAAAC